>NW_028227267.1:63908851-64488851 GCF_978045245.1 Mus caroli
TTCTTAAAGATGAGTGGAGCTAATATTATCTCTAGAGCACCGTCTAGGAAGACTTTTGGGGAGGGTTGGGGAGAAGGCTCAGCCCATAAAGTGTTTGGTGTTCAAGCAAGAGGAACTAAGTTTGATTCCCCCCAGAACCCTAGTAAAGATCCTGTAGTCCCACTGCAGGGGAGTAGAGACAGGAGGATTCCCTGGGGCTTGCTGACCAACCAGCCTGACTTAGTCAGAAGGCTTGAGGCCAGTGAGAAATTAACAAGGGAGAAGGCTCTTGGGTGGCAACACTAAGGTTGACTGGCCTCTACCTGCCTGCATCCACATGTGTTTCCAGAAAGCATTTGATGAAGCCTTTCATTTCAGCATTCTGGACAAAATTTAGAAATCTGAGCTAAGCGCTGATGTTGTTAGATGGACTCGTAAGCGTTTGGATGGCTCAGAGAAGTGATTAATTGATGACAGCCAACCTGAGGGGAGGTTTCCATGCTGTGCCATAGAACTGTCTGTCCTTGGCCTTCCTCACTACACATTTGCCTGATTTAGGTGGGGACAGTGATGACATGTTCACTAAATCAGCACATGACAGGCAACTAGGAGGGACAGAGAACAGATGTTTGTCCCTGAATCTGCTCGTAAGGTCTGAGACAACAGGCCAGCTTTGCAAATTTTGCAACATGAAGCTCTTCTCTATTCTATGTGGAGAAATAAAGTTGAGCTACTAGAAAGATCAGGCAACGGTGTGGGAACTCTGTCACGGAACTCTGCTCTCAGGGTATAGTAGAACCGCTGTCACCTTAATCAGGGCAGCTGGGACTACCCATATTCACTAGACTGGGCCTGCCAATGTACCCTCATACAAGAAAGGAGTCGGAAGGGTCACAAGACCCAAGACTCCATCCACTCACTCAGTTCAGCCTCCTCTCTCAGCTGTATATAACCGTGTTGTGCTACATGTGGTCTTGGGAGATGGATAGTGATGGAGGCAGAAGGAAGGTTAACTAAAGGGGGCAGGGACTGTCTATGCCACCTTATGTAGCATGAGATGTTTCAATGGCACAGATATTTTGTCATCATCATGCTTCTGAAAGAAAGCCCTACAAACTCCCTGGCCTGCCAAGCTGCACTTGGGTAAATTGTTCCTTTGGTCTGTCTCGGATGCTTTTTCTGGGGTGAATAGATGTCAACTCACATCTCCACAGGAAGAGTTAACACAACTGAAGCCTGCTCCAGTGATTCAAATCCAAAGCCAGACATGGCCACAAGAGCCAGAAATCCAAACACCTCAGGGCAGAGGCAGGGAAATCTCAGAAAGTCCAAAACCAGTCTGTCTATACGGGGAGTTCCAGACCAGCTAGGGTTACACAGTGAGATGCTGTCCCCCCCCAAACCACCACCACCAACAACAACAATAACAACAACAAAATCACCTACCACTGTTTCCCACGACCAGTGTACCAGAAACAATTTGACTCCTGGTCTTGACCTATCCTGTTCTGTGGTCAATATAATGCATACCTCTTATCATGCCTCACTTTGTCTTGTCCCTTGGCTCTTGTTAGACCAGACCATACCCACTCGCCAGACCCTCTTCTTGATCCTTGATTTTCCTGAAAGGAGTCTCTAAGTCTAAACACATTGTTAGTTGTATCCACAGTATTTAACCTCCTTCTTGGAAAATGTAATTTCTTCAGTTTGCCTTGAAGGGACCTAGCGGGCCTTCTGTCCCAGTCTGGAAGGTCTCAGATTTATTGTGGTAGATGTTTCTGTCCAACATACCCTGCATTATCTCTTATTGTAAGACTGCAGGCCCTTCACACTGTGATATTAAGACCCCTGTGACATAGAATAGTATTTGATGGGTTCAAAACCATGTAACACCAGCACTCAAAGAGCAGTAAGCCATGTTTATCTTACGATGAACAGTAAATTCATGGGCTCTTGCGCTTGTTGTCCAGGAGAGTGAGCGTATCATTGTTTTAGTGACTTTTCTGATGCTGTGATGCAACAGACCATGATGCAACCATGACCAAGACAACTTGTAGAAGGAGGGGGTTTATATGACTTATAGTTCCAGAGGAAGAAGAGTCCATCGTGATGGGGGAGCAGGACCACAAGCAGCCATGTGACCAGAGCAGGATGCTGAGAGCTCACCTCTTGTATTCCAAGCACAAAATAGAGAGAATGAGCTGAAAGTGGGTGAGGGTTTTGTTTTGGTTTTGGTTTTGTTTTGACTCTCTAGCCCCACCCCTAATGATACACTTCCTCCAGCCATAATTCCCAAACCTCTCTAAACAGCATCATCAACTGGGAATCAAGTGTTCCAATTTGTCAGGGACCCCACATGCCCTACCCCATCCGCCCACCCAAGACTCACAGCAGCTGGGAAGACAATTCACAAGAAGTGAAGAATGAAACTCCAGGCAGGACCTTCTTTGCAGGCACTGGGACATGCCCCCCAAGGACTAGCCATGTGGGTTACTCTCCTTACACACCTAAACATAGTAGAATTTGCAGCCTTTAACCTTTAGAATAAGAATGAATTCTATTGGCTGATAAACGGAGCTCAGGGTTAGGGCCTAGAGGACGAATCTGTAAGAAGCAGGAGGATAGATGTTGCTTGTGAAGAATGCAGAGTACATGGAGACTCCCTTCATAGAGATCTGTTCTACTCACTGAGAGATGAAGCTCAGGATGTTGGGGGGATTCAGCAGGAGGCTGGCTCCTAATGAGATAGCAGAGGCTCACCAGGTTGTTTGACCCAATCACTCCAGCACTCCAGGTGACCAGACATCATTCATTTCCTTTCTTTGAAGAAAATAGGTCCTCGTGATTGACAATCTTGGTTTTGCCAATACTTCTAAGATGTGCTTCCTACACAAATCTATGAGCTTATGGGGACTAGTCTGTCATACCCTACAATCATTGAGGAAACAACTGTCTCATTTCCTCTGTGCTTATTAGTTTCTGCAAGGTACCATAGAGGGAAATGGTAATAAAATTAAACTCCTTGGAGAAGAAGGACTAGCTGAATTGAGAGGCTTAAAAACAAGCTAATAGGGCTGGGGTTGTAGAGCCCTTAGCTGAGTGTCTGCCTACCAAGTACGAAACTTTGGGGTCCATTCTGAGTACTGTATATAAACTGAGTATGGTACTTGGGAGGTAAACACAGGAGGCTCAGCAGTTTGAAGTCAGTTTTGTCTATATAGCAAGTTTGAGGCCAGCCTGTGACACATGAGACATTGTCTCTGAAACAAATCAAATATAAAAACCAATGAAATCACACAAAGCTTGACAAATTTGGATCTTTAACTTTGAAACGCCCCTGCCGTTATCTACAAGTTTGCAGGCTCACTGTGAAGAAGTTGGAGTTATTCTATTAGATAGAAATGGAAGCTACAGAAATCACATTTCATACAATTGCTAACAATTCCAACCATCTGAGGCTGGGTAGAACAACCTTAGGACATTCTGAAGTCCCTGTTATTAAAGGAACTATAAAAGAAACTGTTCCCTGTAATGTTACAGTAAGAGTACATGAGCCAACATGGCACCAACTAGGAAATCTTCCAGGCCCTTTAAACTACAAACTTTCAATGTTATAGCTATAGATCTGATTTAACTACAGCTATTTCCCCTTCTTCTCATCTACCCTTTAAAAAAATCATTATGAAGAAGATACAGTCTCTTTTTAAGTTTGCAAGGGCAGATAGAGGAAAATTGAAGAAGAGCAGGAGTAATTCTTCTTTGAAGATACAGCTGGTAAGCATCTTCTAGGGTGTCCAAATTTCTCCTCTTCTTTTCTAACAACCCTATCCCCCACCCTAGTTCCCTTGGGTTCTGTGAAGTATGACTTCAACCCTGTACTGTTATCAGACTCCGTATGACAGATCATTTCGTCTTCCAAGCCTTCCCCTTCATGAATGGGAAGCAGTCCAGGACACTGTGGCCAATCTAGTGGAGGGGGCCTCTCTTAGTCAAGTCACTAAAACCCACATAATGACCTGATGGGCTCCGGCTAGTCCCAGGATGAGAAGGGAAACCAAAGAAAGAGGGGATGATGGAGTGAAGTCTGGGAGATGCACACACGCGTTGTTCTGCGCCATGCTGTCCTATTGCTGGGCTCTCCCCCATCCCTAGGTCTCTGATGGAGCAGCTCTAAGGGAACTTTCTCCATCTAACTCACCTCTGGTTGTCTTTCCCAGATCAGTAGGCCCCTCCAGAATCACATAATCACTTGTTAGAAAAACCCATTCAACTCTCAGACTGGAAGGTGTTTTTTAAGTGTAATAGCTATAGTAATTCTTTGACAATTTCATACATGTACACAGTATATTTTGATCATATTCACCTCCCACTCATCCAGCTGATTCCTCCTAGATCTACTTACCACCCTTGACCCAGCCCCCAAAACTTTGTGTTCTCTTTTCTATTTTAAATAACCCACAGAGTCATTTGTGTTACTAGTATGTTCATGGGTATACTGGAGTATGAGTGACCTTCCGGGGATCCCATCCTTTAAAGAAAATTGACTGTGCTTGTCCCAGAAGCTGTCAACTGTCAAGAGCTCCTCAGCTAAGGCTGGGACTCATGAGACCCCTCCCTGCTCCATACTGGAATGTTGATTGGCTTGAGCTCATGAAAGTCATGTAAGACCAGCCACGGTTGCTGCGAGTTCATGATGCAGAGGTCTCCCATATCTTGAAGAGATTCTTTTTTGAAGTTTTCATCATTGTTATTGCTATTTCATATACATATACATCATATACATATGCCCATATACAAATACAAACATACACGCACACATGCATATACATACACACATATACACATACACACATATACACTTTATACACATATACACATATATACAGATACACATATATACATATATACATAGACATGTCAGTCATAGAGCACATTCTAGAGAGAACCTATAATTTATGATGGTGATGAAGCCAGGTCATAGTGGATCCTTATTCATAAAGACTTTGACTGTAGTTTTAAATTTTCCAAAGTATCAGCACATAAGTGCCATGGTTCAGGCCACAGGATCTGAAGCATGAGAAGAAAGTGTGAGAGGCAGCATGAAAGAGCCCCCTGAGATGGAAGTCATTGTCTCATGGACAAAGAGATTTTCCTTCCCTGGAAGTAACTGGAATTCAACAACTACCTCTCTGAGCCTTGGTTTTCTGGATACTCAGCCAACAACAGATTATGGGCAGTATATTTGGCAGAAGAGAGGTAGGAGGAAACAAAAGAGGAAGAGAGCAGGGTGGGAGTGTTAAAGGAAGACCAGGGTCTACAAAGATTGAATGAGGATTAGGAGAATACACAAAATTAATAAAAGCCAATGGGCTGAGGCCATTTAACACTGGGGCAACCAGCTCTCCACAGCCCAATGGGCTCCAAGGTTCTGAAGCAATGATGACATCCATAATAAAGACATCAAAGCATTCTTTGAAAAGTTAGATAACCATTCATATTCTTAGTTATCTAAAGCAGAAAAGATCCAAATATTTTTAGAAGTATGTTAGAAAGATGTTTTAAATGTTTTCTTGTTTACCAATTTTGCCACTTAGAAAGAGAATGCATATCAGAGCTGGGGCTATGACCCAGTAGCTCACTTGCCTAGCCTGCACCAGCTCCAGGCTTTGTGCTAGTGCACACTTATAATCCTAGCAAGGCAAAGACAAAGAATCGGGAGTTCAGGGTCACCCTTGGCTATCTAGAGAGATTGAAGCTAGCTTTGGCTACACGAGGTGCTCTCTCAAGAATAAGTTAAGATAACTAAACAGATTTTAAAGAAACAGTATCCATTTAGCTGTCTAGAAGAGTCACCAACATAGAGATGCACATTTTCTCGTGATGGATGATGGATGAATATACCAGAAATCCCAGGAACATTTAAAGCTCCACAATCTATGTGGTCCTGTCTTGGGGAGAGAGAAATACATAGAGAGGGATGTTTCTCTGTATCCATTGCTAAACTCTAGCACAGTTAATCCCAGTTTAAAAAGAAGAATCCTATCAGCTACATTGTCCAGAGACTAATCAAAGCAGACACCCATCCTGTAATATGAGGAGGGCTGATGCCCTCTGAGGAAGTGAGCACGGCTCAAGGAATGTGCTCTAACTGGAGCGAAGGCAACCTGGTTTAACAAAGTCCCTTTTGGAGGAAGAATAAACACTACAAAATGACAGAAGAGAGGCCAGGCAAGCCCCATCCTCTGTCCTAAAGCTGCCATTTCTCCTGGACATGTCACACCAGCTCTTTGTAAGGGAACTTGGCTACCCCATTGCCCCTAAGTGATGGAAGATAGTCCTTCAGCAAGAGAAAGCCTGTCACTGAACTTGACACTCCCAATGAGGTGGGCTGGCCTCAGGTATCACACTCAGCAGGTAGTAGACCAGGCAAATCTTTCTCCAGTGTCAGAATCAGAGCTGGAAACTGTGACTTTTGTATTATCACTATGACCAAAATGTCTGAGGAAACAAAGGAGGCAGTTAGAAAGCAAAGAAAAGGGAACACGGGGCTGGAGAGATGATTCAACAGTTAAGAGTACTGGCTGCTCTTCCAGAGAACCCGGTTCATTTCCCAGGACCCACATGGTGGCTCACAACTGCCCGTAATTCCAAGATCTGGTGCCCTTACACAGACATACATGCAGGCAAAGCACCAATGCACATAAAATAAAAATAAATTAATAATTTTCAAAAATTAAACATAAGAAAAGGGAACACAGGAAAAGACCAGGACAAGATTTAGGCCCCAAGGACATACTTCCTCCTCCAACTAGGCCCCATCTCTCACTGCTTCTCAATAAAGCTATCATACTAACACTCCATCTACAGTGATTGATCCATTGATTAGGTCAGAACCCTTGCAATCTACCTGTCTCAGGAAACACTACCGCAGACATCCTCAGAGGTGGACTTTATAATCTAAGTGTTTCTCAATCTAATCAAGTTAGCATTATCAATCAAGAAAGTTATGAAGATAACTTCTGCCTTCACCCAACCTCAGAGACATGGCTTTCAGTAAGTAAACACCGTCTTACATTCCATGATCAATGGAGGGGGCAGGAAACCACAGATCTGGAGGAAAAAAGACTTTCAGACAGACAATGCCAGGGCTAAATGGTAGAAGAGAAATAAAAGAAGCAGAAAAGAGAAGCCAGGACAAACAGGAGCAAGAGCAATGTCAACAGAAACCTGGCCGTGAAGTGTAATTGGTGTGAGTGGGTGTGGAATTCAAGGAGAAAACAAGAACAAGGTCAGAGAGACAGGAACGGATTGTAAACACAGAAGAGGGCTAGCACAGGGGAAAAATTCCTGAATAGAACAGCAATGGCTTGTGCTGTAAGATCGAGAATCAACAAATGGGACCTCATAAAATTGCAAAGCTTTTGTAAGGCAAAAGACACCGTCAATAAGACAAGAAGGCCACCAACATATTGGGAAAGGATCTTTACCTATCCTAAATCAGATAGGGGACTAATATCCAATATATATAAAGAACTCAAGAAGGTGGACTCCAGAAAATCAAATAACCCCATTAAAAATGGGGCTTCAGAGCTAAACAAGGAATTTTCAGCTGAGGAATACCGAATGGCTGAGAAGCACCTGAAAAAATGTTCAGCATCCTTAATCATCAGGGAAATGCAAATCAAAACAACCCTGAGATTCCACCTCACACTAGTCAGAATGGCTAAGATCAAAAATTCAGGTGACAGCAGATGCTGGCGAGGATGTGGAGAAAGAGGAACACTCCTCCATTGTTGGTGGAATTGCAACCACTCTGGAAATCAGTCTGGCGGTTCCTCAGAAAATTAGACTGTAATACCGGAGGATCCCGCAATACCTCTCCTGGGCATATATCCAGAAGATGTTCCTACCGGTAAGAAGGACACATGCTCAACTATGTTCATAGCAGCCTTATTTGTAATATCCAGAAGCTGGAAAGAACCCAGATGCCCCTCAACAGAGGAATGGATACAGAAAATGTGGTACATTTACACAATGAAGTACTATTCAACTATTAAAAAGAATGAATTTATGAAATTCCTAGGCAAATGGATGGACCTGGAGGGCATCATCCTGAGTGAGGTAACACAATCACAAAAGAACTCACATGATATGTACTCACTGATAAGTGGATATTAGCCCAGAAACTTAGAATACCCAAGATACAAGATACAATTTGCAAAACACATGAAACTCAAGAAGAACGAAGACCAAAGTGTGGACACTTTGCTCCTTCTTAGAATTGGGATCAAAGCACCCATGGAAGGAGTTACAGAGACAAAGATTGGAGCTGAGACGAAAGGATGAACCATCTAGAGACTGCCATACCCGGGGATCCATCCCATAATCAGCCTCCAAATGCTGACACCATTGCACACACTAGCAAGATGTTGCTGAAAGGACCCTGATATAGCTGTCTCTTGAGAGGCTATGCTGGGGCCTAGCAAACACATGAGTGGAGTCTCACAGTCAGCTATTGGATGGATCACAGAGCCCCCAATGGAGGAGCTAGAGAAAGTACCCAAGGAGCTAAAGGGGTCTGCAACCCAATAGATGGAACAACAATATGAACTAACCAGTACTCCCTGTAGCTGGTGTCTCTAGCTGCATATGTATCAGAAGATGACCTAGTTGGTCATCAGTGGAAAGAGAGGCCCATTGGTCTTGCAAACTTTATATGCCTCAGTACAGGGGAACACCAAGGCCAAGAAGTGGGAATGAGGGGGAAAGGGTAGTAGATGGGAGGGTTTGGGGAACCTGAGTTCAATTCCCAGCAATCACATGGTAGCCCACAACCATCTGTAATGGGATCTAATTCTCTCTTCTGGTGTGCATGAAGACAAAGCACTCATTTACAATAGATAAATTGTAGGGTTTTTTTTTTAAATTGGATACAGCACTAATGAAAATAGAAGTCTGAGAAAGGTAACTGAGGGAAAGCTGAGAATGAAGCTCAGTAGCATTGGAAATGTAAATGAAGAAAATACCTAATTAATTTTTAAAAAGGAAAAAAAAACAAGCAAAAAAAAATAGCAACTGACCACTGGGATTTTGGTGTCCACTCAAGGATAGAAGCACACACTCACCAGCCTTCTGTATTTCTGACTCTGGTCAGCTTAGAGCCCACCTCTTCAGAGAGGCCTCAGTTGCCCTTTCTGCCTACAGTTGGCTTCGTGCTGTGGTGTAGCTCAGAGGTAGAGCATTCGCTTAGCATTCGTGAAACCCTGAGTTTGATCACCAGCACCGAGTGGCTTCCCAGCCCTGTGCTCATTCAATCCCTTTCCATCCCACTCCTCAGAGTTAGCTTTAATAGCACATCCATTATTCTCAGTGATCTTACATTGTTTTTAAATTAGTTCTTGAGTTTTATACTTGAATCCCAACTGGTAGCCCTGTGAAGACATGCTCAAACTCATGGGACACTCTCTCCACAACACCTAGAATAGGAGCTGATAACTAATGTTCCTGTCTGAGCAGCAGTAATTAGCTTGAGCCTGTAAGCTCCAAAGGATGTTTGGTATGAACAGAAGAAAGGGAGGGGCAAATTTTGGATATAGCAGAGACTGGAGAGATGGCTTAGTGGTTAAGAGTACTGGGTATTCTTCCAGAGGTCCTGAGTTCAATTCCCAGCAATCACATGGTGGCTCACAACCATCTGTAATGGGATCTAATTCTCTCTTCTGGTGTGCATGAAGACAAAGCACTCATTTACAATAGATAAATTGTAGGGTTGTTTTTTTTTTTTAATTGGATACAGCACTAATGAAAATAGAAGTCTGAGAAAGGTAACTGAGGGAAAGCTGAGAATGGAGCTCAGTGGTGGGACGCTTGCCTGGGAAGAATGAAGCCCTGAGTTCTTTCCCCAGCATCACATAAAACCAGCAGCAGTGGAGCATGCAGTAATCCCAGCCCTTGGGATGAAGGGCGTGTCTTAGTTAGGACTTCTACTGCTGTGACAAAATGCCAGGACCAAAAGCAACTTGGTGAGGAAAGGGTTGATTTCAGCCTACAGTTTGTAGTCCATCATCCAGAGAAGTTGGGGGCAAGAATTCAGGCAGGAACACAGAGGCTGGAGCTGGTGCAGAGGCCATGGAGGGGAGCTGCTTACTGCCTTGTTCTCCATGGCCTACTTGCTCTGCTTTCTTACACAACCCAGGACCACGTACCCAGGGGTGGCACCACTGGCCTTTGTCTGGACCCTCATACATCAATAATTAATCAAGAAAATGCCACACAGACTTGACTACAGGCCATATTTATGGAGAGAAGTCTTGATTAAGATTTCCTCTTCACAGATCTGTCTAGGTTTGTGTCAAGCTGGCAAAACCCAACTAGAATAAGCAGGAAGATCAGAAGTTCACAGTCATCCTTGAATAGGCAGAGAGGTTGAGAAGAGCCTGAATTATAAGAGACTCTTCTGATGCACACACACACACACACACACACACACACACACACACAAACACACATGCGCGCGCGCATGCGTGCGCATATGTTACTGAGAAGGCACAGTTAGAGAAACAAGATTATTATTAAAGAAGTTTTTGTTTTTGTCTTATTTTGTTCTGTTTTGTTTATTGTTTTGTTTTGTTTTGTTTTGTTTTTGAAAAAGCAAAGGAAGAGACAGGTCCCAGGGAGTGGATGTAGTCTCTGGTGATGATGCAGCCAAGTATCCGTGTAAAGCAAAGATGAAGTATGTCTTCCACCATTATCTACAGAGGCCAGAGGTCACCCTCTACATTAGCATACACAGTTTCAGTGATCATTTGCATATAGGAGCCAGATGGTAGGGACTGAAACTCAGATTGGAGCATGATGATAACAATGACTCAAGCCATGGGCCTCAAGGAGAAGCCATGCAGTTGGTTCCAGGGGGACATCAGTCAAGAGCATATTGCTTTGGACTGTACGAGATTTGAAGATGTTAAAACCATAATGAAGAAAAGTTAATAAAAAGAAAGGTAAAGAATTAAATAGAAGCGTGGATCATTTGTATTTGGTGAGGTGGAAACCGGAACCACAGTGGAGAGCTTAGCTTTGAACAGGGCGTGCATGTATGCTACTGTTAAAGGTGGGAGAACAAGACAGTAAATAGAAGTGGGGAGTGAGAATAAATGGCTCCCTTTCTGACTACTTCACTCTTTTCCCCGGGGAACTGGACATGAGTTTATCTGTTAAGAATGAGGCTAGTCAGGATATAGGATAACAGTTTTGTCAAAGCAAAGCTTCATCCATCTTGTGTTTCAGGAAGTATTTTTGATTACTTTTTGATTAGTAGAAATCCATGAGGACCAAAGTGCACAGAGGTCCCTGCGACCCACGACAGGCAGATACCATCCAATGTTATGGGACAGTGCGATAAGCTACATAGTGTAGCAAGCACGTGAAGCTCATCAGAAAGAAGATGAGAGATGCCGGGCATGGGAAAGTAGAGAGCTGGCTATAACTTTACATAGAGGGAAAACTAGGCAGTGAGTGGAGGCAAGAGTTGGCTATTGTGAGGAAGTTAGCCAGATAGGTAGCTGGAAAGAGAATGTTAAAAGGAAAGGGTGGGGCAGCAGAGATGGCTCAGTAGGTGATGGAATTTACCATCAAGCCTGATAACCTACATTTGATCCCCAGACTACACATGGTAGAATGAAAGAAGTCCTCCACATATGGATATTACACACACACACACACACACACACACACATACACTGACACACAGGTAAACCAACACATACACACACAGGAATACATGCAACATTAAAAAAAAAGAGTCAAGAATAACATGCTGGACACTGCTTTAGAAGAGAGAAATCCGTTTCTTGATTCTTCTTACTTCTAGAACTTCTAGAGCCTTCCTTGCTTCTGCCACCTTCCTTGACTTATGACCCTTTCTTAGATTTCTCCAGATCCTTGTCTGTCTTTATATCTCCTACTTCTATAGTCAAATCTCCCCATGCCTCTCAGAGTCTGAGGCAGGAGGATTTTGAGAACAAGACTACCCTTTAAACATATATGAAATACCCTGTTATGAAAGCTAACAAAATGAAAAGCAACTGGAAGCAAACAAACAAACGAATAAATAAAGGCACACTCTAGAGTCAAGTATAGCTCCCCACCCCACCTTTAGGCACGTGTGAGCTCAGGAGACAGGAGCTACTCCTCTGAGGTAGCTGCCAGGGGAAGGAGCACACTGATGAGACAGCCTTGTCTTAGCAAAGCCATGAAAACGGAGAGAAACTCTGTGAAGGGGGCTGAGACTGGGAGCGGGTTTACTGTGTGTCTGTAGGTTAGGAAAGAGCCATGAGAGATGGGTCAGGGAAGCACAAGCAGAGAGATGAGAGGTGAGGCAGGCAAAGTATTGGGTGGGGGAGACTCTCGGATGTTGCCCAAAAGCAACGAGACAGTGGGGCATGATGGATCTGCCGCTGCCAAGTTTCCTGAAAAGCAAATGACAGCAGTGTCCTATGGAGTGAAGAGAATGATACTGTGTGTGGTCTTGAGTCACCTCAGGGCCAGGGAGATGGATGCTGGCGCCCACTTTCTCCTTTTTAGTCAGTCTAAGACCCTAGTCCCTTAAAAAGGTACTTTTCACCTCCATTAAGGGAATCTAGTAACTTCCTTCATGGATAGAAGGAAGATTTTGTTCCTAGAGATTTGTTCCCATGGTAATGCTAAATCTCACCAAACTGACATGATTAAACATCACACAGCCCAAAACAGTTACTTAAAACATTAGGAAATTTCTTCCTTCCTTCCTTCCTTTCTTCCTTCCTTCCTTCCTTCCTTCCTTCCTTCCTTCCTTCCTTCCTTCCTCCCTCCCTCCCTCCCTCCCTCCCTCCCTCCCTCCCTTCCTTCCTTCCTTCCTTCCTTCCTTCCTTCCTTCCTTCCTTCCTCTCTTTCTTCCTTCCTTTGCTATTTTATTATAATCAAGTGCATGGTATTTGAACATGAACTTTGTAGATGACACAATCAAGTTGTAAATGGTTGGATAGCCCTTGCACACTCTTAGGAATAGGTATTCCTATTTTTCACATTCTGCTGAGGACAGAACAACACCAGCCACGATGATGCTAGGATTTACACTCATTATCCCAGACTTACACTGTCAGGGAAAAAATAATTCAGAGATAGAGCACTGTGTCTAGTGCGGTACAGTAGTGGAGAGCAGTGTGCAGATCGAAGCCGATGATGTCCATGATGCAGGAGATGTCCATGATGCAGGAGATGGCCATGATGCAGGAGATGGCCATGATGCAGGAGATGGCCATGATGCAGGAGATGGCCATGATGCAGGAGATGGCCATGATGCAGGAGATGGCCATGATGCAGGAGATGGCCATGATGCAGGAGATGGCCATGGTGCAGGAGATGGCCATGGTGCAGGAGATGGCCATGATGCAGGAGATGGCCATGGTGCAGGAGATGGCCATGATGCAGGAGATGGCCATGGTGCAGGAGATGGCTATGATGCAGGAGATGGCCATGATGCAGGAGATGGCCATGATGCAAGTAACGGACCCCAGGTACACACATCCTAATTTGTTACAGGGTAACTTTGTTACAGGGTAACTTTCTGACAGAACTTGTCTTTTTTGCCTTTATTTTCTTCAAAGTTGAGTGTGTGTGTGTGTGTGTGTGTGTGTGTGTGTGCAATGTATTTGAGTTTAAATTACTGCAAGTTTTTATACTATCTGCTTTTAGTGGTTTTTTTATTTTTAAACAAAACAAACAAAACACACACACAAAAAAAACAACTTTAGCACTGGGAAATTTTCCTCTGGTCGTTTGGCATTCCCACAAGAAATAATAGCCATCATAGTAACGATTCTTCTTATTTTTCTAAAGTGGACTCCTTGGACCACACTGACTAGAACAGTTGCAGAGAAAAAGATCAGGGGTTAACTTGAGTCCTCTTGGGTTATGAACACTGACAAGGGACTTCAGAGAAACCTTCATCCAATTTTTACCCCAAATTAAATCAAGAGCATTGATAATTAGTTTCTATCAAAGTCATCTAGGGGGAAATGAAAGAAACTGAAAAAGCCATAAGCTGTCTTTACTTCTTCATTAATATTTGCTCCCAGGTGCGGGTCAAATAAACCTCACTCACACTTTTAAATGAGCTTCGTGAAAATTGATGGATTGTTTTTCTCTTTGGGTTTCCACCACCCGTGGAGCCGGTTATTCCCACTCCAGCTCAAAGAAAGCCAGGCTCCCTCTGTTCCCTACAAAGTGAACCCCGTTTGCTTTCAAAGTTGCCCCTACCACGTAGCTGGTTCCAGCTGGTTGTTGTGAGGACTTCTTGGAGAAGTCCTCACAACAAAATTCTTGACTCTCACAGACAGGACATGAGGCTGATGGAGAGGGAGGCTTTCAGGAAGTCACTGGTTGGAACCTAGAGGAGCTGCCCAAGCACATCTGACAGGACCAGAGCCCTACTGATTTCCTGTCTGAGGTTTCCTTCATTTGCATGGCACCCCAGGAGAACCCATGAGGGAGAGAACAGAAAGGGGTTGAAGACCCACTAGATGCTCACAATCTGGGCTCTAGAGGTCTACAGAGAATCCCACTGCTTAGTCAATCAAATGTTATGTGCGTGAACAAAAAGGGTAAGAGATCAGAGATGGAACTGGAGAGTTGAGGTCAATGCCCAAAGCACACACAGGCAAGGGCAGTCCAGCTTTGAACAGTAGTTTTCCAGTACAGGAATGCTGTGGAGCACTAAAAAGTCTTGGTTTACTACAGGAGAAGGACCCTCTTAGGAAATACTAATTTGGACCCATCAGATAGGGTTAAGAATAGGAGCCTAAGGATCAAACCTGTTTAAAGTAACAGCAGTTTCCTACAACAAAGTCAAGGCTGTCTGTTGGAACATAGCACTGAGCTACATAGTACAATGCCTTGTGCTCAATTAAAAATTGCTGAACAAAGCCGGGCGTGGTGGCGCACGCCTGTAATCCCAGCACTCGGGAGGCAGAGGCAGGTGGATTTCTGAGTTTGAGGCCTGCCTGGTCTACAAAGTGAGTTCCAGGACAGCCAGGCCTATACAGAGAAACCCTGTCTTGAAAAACCAAAAAAAAAAAAAAAAAAAAAAAAAATTGCTGAACAGGTAAAGATGAAGAAACATACAACAAAATGATGATTTAAAAAAAAATTAATGACTCCAAAGTGATAAAGATGATAGCATCATTAGAGAAATGAAAAACGTAAAGATGTGTACAACCGTCTGATTCACACACACACACACACACACACACACACTCAGGCATAGTGGTAAATGCTTTTAATCTCAGAACTTGGGAGGAAAGATTTCTGTGAATTCTAGGCAAGCCTGATCTACATAGCTAGTTTCACTCAGCCAGAGCTATGCAACGAGACCTGGTTTCAAAACGAAAAACCAAACCCCAGACCAAAACCTATCCACAATGATGAGACGGGGCAAGACAGCATGAAGTCCTCCATCTTTTACACTCGCTGCAGCCATTTCAGGCTTAACAGTTAGATCTTCTTGATGGAGAATCCCACGGAAAATTTCCCAACTCTGTTCTCAGAACCCAAGGTCAGGATGTCCTAGCTAACTTATCTCAACCTCTGTTAACTGCTTGTTTGTGCAGAGCCTCCTCCAGATGACCACTTAGCTTCTGCTAAAACTACTTGCTTCAAACTGCTTATGTAAAGCGGCCCTACAGCTGCTGAGTGAGGTGCCTGGATGTGGTCTCTGCCTTTAAAAAACCCTGTGCTCTGGACACTCCAGGGTCCCTGAACACTTGCGTGTGGTCCAGTAGACTGCAATAGAGACTTTCAACTGGCTACACACTGAGTCTGAGTGGGTTTGTCTGGTGACACCCCATAACAATGACTCTCGGATTCCAACCTAGAACTCACACTTTCTTTTTTTTTTATTTTTAAAGATGTATTTAATGTTCTGTATTTGAATCTTTTGCTCACCTATATATACCACATGTATGAAGTATCCAAAGCAATCAGTAGAGGTCATTGGATCCCCTGGAATTGGAGTTCCAGATGGTTGTGAGCCACCATGTGGGTGCTGGGAATCAAACCTGGGTCCTCTGCAAAAGCACATGCTCTTAATCAATGAGCCACCTCTGCGGCCCCAGCAAACACACTCTTAATCCTAGTTTTATACTACCAGGTGACAGTCGCTTCTGATTTTCCCTCTGCTCAATCCTCTGGTCACTTAAACCCTTTTACTCATTCAGTCCATCCCTCCGGACCACTTCAACACCACTGTTGGCACGCCATGTTTTACAGATGAGTCTCGAGTGTGTATGTAAGCATCACATGGTTGGGAGAAACTACTGGCCTCGGTGACTCTGGACTGACTGATGGCATCTGTGTTTTCCTAAAGCCTGGCAGACAGAGTTCTAAGAGATGTCGGTCAAATGAATGGTTATCTAACTTTTAACTGGAAAGTTGCGTGGTGGTGATGGGGGACGGACAACTTGGGTTCCTACAGTTTTGCTGTGCTCTATCTATGGAACATTTCTGTGTGACGATGCAAAGCCACCATGCTTTTGTGTGACAAGTTGTGGACTGATGTTAGTGAAGAAAATGGGAACTGGCTGTGGAGACAAGGAGCAGCCGTGAAGAGGAGAACTGTATCTGGCAGATACGGGGAGGGTGCTGTCAATAAGGCAGCCAGGCATTGTAGAGACAACTGATTCCATTTGAGTGGTCCCAGGAAGCAGATGCCGAGACAGAATCCCAAGCACTGGCGAGGCGTTTCAGCATCACTCCTTCCCAGGCAATGTAAGTTCTCAGCCACAGTACTGCCTGTGTCTCCTGGCTCTGATACTTTGCTAGGTGAATGACAGTTCCATTGTCCCATGGTCATGAGGGCCTTAACCTTACATCTCTCTCTGCCTTTGGGAGGCAGATAATCCATCCCTTTTGTGACTTTGATGGGCCACGCTCCTCAACATGGGAAAATATCTAGAGGGGCTTCATATGTTGAGTTTGGAGAGTCCAGGATGGGTGTGATCCTGTGTTCCCTCCATTAGCATTAGGTAAGGCTGGTTCCTCAGCACCTCCTAATGGCTTAATGGGCCCTTATTTGTTTCCGTGAGGTGACAATCTAATTCATGTATAGGAAGAGAGATTTGCTAAAAGAGAAATGCATCTGTTGCGAACTTTGCCTACAAAGTTTTACGTGACTGCACAAGAGTTTCTTTTGTGAGCCTCTAACTTATTTGAAAACTGGCTTTTCTAAGATGGATAAACTCTTCACACTTGTAAAAATGAGATTCTACTGAGCTAGTCCTGCCACAACTGAAGAATTTTTATTCTAAAGTTCCTTCAAACCCCATCTTTTAAATCAAACTTCCCCCTAATGTTTCCAGCATCCTGAGATTAATTCTTTGGCAGGTCTCATATTCACCAAATCTGTATTTCTTCTTTCCCAACCAATGTGGCAGCCATTCATGCGAGAAGGAACTGTTTCTCACCAGCAGGCTCAGAGGGGGCTGCCCACCCACAGCAAGCCCCAGGAATCTCAGTCGTATTATAATGTAATATGAGTGCATACACTATGGATAATATGTGATAGCATACTCTATGTTGTATTCCTGGGGATAAAGGTATGTACCATTACTCCTAACTCAAGTAACTTCACTGTTAACAACCTTCAGAAGGGATCAATGTAGCTGACATATAATAGGTTACTCCTCACAGGAGCAAGCTGTGGTAAGGTAATGAGTCTGGTCTCTCTCTCCTGCTTTTTCTAAGAATAGCTCATGCCTATAGTTTCCTTTCCTGCCTCCTTCATTCCCTAAAATGTCCCCCAATCACCTAACAAGGAGACAAGGGTCCCTCTGGCCAATATCTATTTTAACAGATAAAACAGGACTTTGGCAGATAGCGGAACGAATGAGATGATACCAGTTGAATTAAAGCATCTATTAGCATATTAATTAGTATTAATACCTCTAGTGGGGTATGTAATTATCTACACCCTACATTATAAAATAGTGTCCAAAAAAAGCCCCATTTGTTCTCTGAATGAGCAACTTTGAACATAACCCTGTTTCCTTTATATAAATGCCAATATTGATTCCAAAGAATGGTTGCTGTCTGTATTCTTCCAACACAAACAGCAAGCTAAGTACTAGTCCCATTTCATAGGTGAAAAATGTTGGGGAGAGAGAGCAAATGAAGCAAAGCAAACTGTCCGGAGGCCAGAGCAGCCTTCCCTTCCACTGAGCAACACTGCCTTGCCAGTGCAGATTCATCTCCCACAGAAACCAACAAACAAAGAACTGGAAATGGGGGCAGGAGGAGGAGGAGTTGGAGGAGGAGGGAGAAGGAGGGGAGGAGGGAGAGAAGAAGGCAGGAGGAGGGAGGGAAGGAGGGAGGAAAAGAGGGAGAGGGAGGAAGATGAGAAGAAAGAAGAGGAAGAAGAGAGGAAGAGGAGAGGAAAAGTTCCCCACATTCTACCATACCATGAGCCCTAGGAGCCTGGACTGCAGAACACCTCAACTCTACCCTGTTGGTAGCATCTGGTATTTTAACTACAGAAAAGAAGGAAAAAGAGGCCAAGGGAAATTCTGACTGTGTTGTGTCTTCCAACCAGTGGCTTCCTCACTAGACATGAAGTGCCCAGAGTCCCTATATTTTCTCCTGTGGTTCCCCACCCTGCTGGTGCTGGAGAGAAACTATGTTGTCTGATCCACCTCTCCGTGCCCCACCCCCTCCCCGCAGGGCTCTGGGTAGGGAGAGCTCAGGAAGGGAAGGGCTTCTCACCAGCCTTCAGTCCCTTCTTGCTTCAATGCATCCCAGGCATTGTGTTTCGGGCTGGTATTGACACGGCTATGTGGGTTATTTCCAGGCCTGGCTATTACCAGTGAATTCAGTGACATTAATATGAGTAAATGCAGGAAAAGGGACGAAATAAAACATATCCTATTGAAGGAAATGAGGGCTCCTTAAGAAAGGAAAACACACAGAGGAAGGACACGGGCATATCAGGATACAAATAGGCCCCCAGGGAGCCGTGGATTCCACAGGCATGATGTTATTGAAGTACTTGATACTGGAGTAAGCACCTGCAGAGATGAATTACATCCTTGTTCAGACCACTAACGCTGGGTACTGACATCGCAGGAAGCGCTTATGGTATATTTCAAATCCCTTGCCCACTACATAAATATCCAATAAATCAATCAGTGATAAAGGACACTAGCTAAAAGGCTTAAAATGCTGAACAAGCCACCTCCCCTCCTCAGAGGAGCCCCGCCACCTTTAATTTATTAGGGGTTTCCTAGTCACTCACACCTCCTGCCCTGGAGAGGCGAGATGAATGATTAACACCTTCAGTGCTGGAGTGTGGAGAGGCAGGAAGGTTGGTGTCGGGCATGGCTTTGCTAACAGCTGGGTTTTTTAAAAGTCATTATTTGTATATGTTTATAGGGTACATTACGATAATTTAATACGCATGCACAGTGCATAGTAATCAGAATAGTAAGCACTTCTCAAAATTACTAATACCTACCTTGTTCACCCTTCCCCCACAATTTAGCTGTAGAGTTACAAAGGAGGAAATCTCCTCTTTTGGGGAGACCGAGCTGGGGTCCATGGTCCCCCTTTTCAGTTATAGCCATATCTCATGTACATAGAGTGGATTTTCTTATGATTGCTCTGTGAGTGGGAAATCAGAGGCGTTAAGGGAGTCTTCGTGTCTCTGATACAACAGATAACATGAACGCTCTCACCAAACACAGCATTGATCTGTGAGGAATCTAAAAAGAAAATGACTGTTAGGAAATGTGCTCCAGTTGTGATTCTGGTCATCTTCCGGTGGCAAAACTTGACGTTTGTCTTCTTTCCTCCATGTTCCAAGCATTTTCTCCAAGGACATTGTGCTGAGCAACTGTGGAATGGCTAACCTCCCAAATTCCTAGTGTAATAGGAATTTAATGTGTTAATTTGACTGGGTCAGGGGAAGCCCCAGGTATTCTATTGAACATTATCCTGAGCATGTCTGACAGGGTGTTTGGAGGTAAGAGGAACATTTGACTAGGAAGATGAGGAGAATTGGATGGTCCTTCTGTGGTGTGGGTGAGCTTCATCTAATCAGCTAAAAACCTGAGAGCAAATGAGGTCCCCATAAAAAAAGGATCTCCGCACTTGCCTGTCTCCAGCTGGGACACCTGTCTTCCTTCTCTGGACACAGACTGGAGCAGACATCACTGGCCCTTCTGGATGCCACCTTTCTATCTACAAACATGGGGCCATCTCACCCCCCCCCCCCCCCGCCCCCATAGATCCAAGAACCACTTTCCTCTGAGAAACTTATTTCCCACTCCTGCTTCCTGTTACTTGCTTCTCTGGAGAGACTAATCCAGTCAGGTGTTTACACACCTTTCTCTCCCACTGTCTCCATACCTCAAAAGCAGCTTTAAAAAGCATGCAAATTTAAGTAGCACATAAAGAAAACCTAACAGAACTAATCCCACCAAGAGCATTAATATTTCATTTCCAGTTTAATTTTGATATTTCTACAACCACATACATCTCAAGGCACTCCAAGACTATAGACATCAATATCACTTATGTAAAAAACACTCAAGGCCTTGACAAGTTCCAACGGCATATTTTTCATGTGTTTAATGTTATTGCATTGAAAATGAAATTAGTTTCAATTCTATGCCCAGGCTACTCTTTAGTAATTTTTAAATCAAGAAACGCAAAACTCTTTAAGTTTGTGCATAAGAAAAAGATACGTCAGAACAAAACCTTGTTGAATACTGCGTAGTGGGAGGCTCTGAGAGAATGACGGTGACAAACACTGTCAAATGCTGATCCGTTCCATCTTCCAATTCTCATGGCTGGCCTGGGTTGGGTTCTACAGTCAATTCATTTTGGAGAAAATTAAGGGTGTCTGGGGAATAGTCACTTGCAGAAGGACACAGAGGCTGGCCCCACAATGCTCATCTCTATGAAGTGGGATGCTGTCTCCACGCTTGAAGAGTCACTGTCAAGTCAAGATGGATATCCAGGAAACCAACACAGAGTATATACGATTAAGCATTAAATCGGAGTGGTATTTTCATTGACTTTCATCAATTACAGCAAGTCTCGTCTGACTTGTTCCATTTTCCGAACTGAAGTTCAAAGTTGGGAAATAATTCACCCACACCGTTAGTGGCAGACCCAGAAAGCAAGCCCTGAAATGATGGTTTGTGTTCCTAATGAGGCATAAACACAGCCCCAGCCCCAGCCTGAGAAGCCGTTTTGAAGAGGTCCAAGTGAAGGCTGTACCACCGCAGCCCTGCACCACTGCAGCCCTGCCTGCCCAGATGTTCAGGAACACAGATTAAAGTGACTCTAGCGGGGGAAGCTTTTGTTTGCTTTTATGAAGCCTTTAGGAAATCAAAGATTCTCTGCATGGGCCTCAGAACCAGAGATGTCATCTCCACAGAACACTAAGAACTAAATGTTCTTTAATAATTATGGGCCAGTGAAGGACTGAGGCAGCAGGGGAAGATGAATCAGGTGTTGGAAGAGACAAGGGAAAACAAACAAACAAACAAACAAACAGAGAGGCAGGGGGGAAAGGAGCAAAGAAGAGAACGGAAAAGGGGGGGTCAGTTTTGCTTCATTCAATGTCATTTTAAATGATGTCACAGTGTCTTAGTTAGCTTGCCATTACTGTGGGTAAGCACCATGATCCAAAGTAACTCAGGAAAGAAAGGGTTTAATTCTACTTACAGCTCTCAGCTAATCATGAGTCCATCATGAGGGCAGTCAGGGCAGGAAGTTCAGGCAGGGGCTTGGAGGCAGAAACTGAAGCAGGAGCCATCGAGGAACCGAGGAACCAAGTATCTACTGCTCCCTGGCTTGCTCCTTCCTGGCTCAGCCTGTTCTCTTACACAACCTACAACCACCTACTGAGGGTGATACTGCTCCCCTGGGCTGAGCCTCCCTATGTCAATTATCAACAAGGAAAATGTCCTAAAGACTTTGGTAGAGGCAATCTAATGGAGACATTTGTTCAACTGAGGGTCCTCTTCCCAGATAGCTCTAGTTTGTGTCAAGTTGACAAAGAGAAAGGAAGAAACGAAGAAAGGGAGGGAGGGAGGGAGGGAGGGAGGGAGGGAGGGAGGGAGGGAGGGAGGGAGGGAGGGAGGGAAAGGGGACACATAGTATGAGAATTTTCTTAATTCTATGTATGTTGTGGGTTTGTGTGTGTCCATGGAGATCAGAGGTGATGCCTCTCCCTGAAGCTGGCGTTCTAAGTGGCTGTCGAGCCCCTCATGTGAACACTGGGAGTATTCAAACACAGGTCCTCTGAAAGAGCAATATGCACTCTTAACCCGTAGGCCATTTCTCCAAACACAAAGTAAGAGACTTTTCTAAGGACCAGGGTTTATCCTAGGTTCCTTGCTGACACCCCTTAAACAGAAACATCAATATCATTTCAAATGATGAAGTTGAGATTCCCTTGCTCAGGGCCACTGGGATCTGCATCCAGTCCAGGGGCCTGGGGTGTAGTTCAGGTGGTAGAGTACAAACAAAAAGCCTTGGGTTTGGTCCTCAGCACAGCATAATCCAGGGTGGCAATCCCATAATTTGGGAGGTGGAGGCAGGAGGTTTGGTTACCAAAAGTCATCTCCAGGTGCAGAGCAAGTTCAAAGCCAGCTTGGGATACATGAGATCCTGTCCCCTACAAAACAAAACACACACAAATTCAATTCAGTCTAAACCTATACCTGGAGGTCTAGGCCTCTGCATAGAAGCATTTCCACATTTAAACTTCATAGAAACAGATCACCCCCAACCCCCCAATAATCCCAGGTGCCTTTCTCAGCTTGACCAATCAGTGGTTTCTAAGCTACTTGAAGTTCATCAAGTTCACAGGCTCTGAGTTAAAATTCTTTTCCCATTGAATGTTCATGTAACTGATAGCTAAGACTGCTGATCCAAGCACAGGATTATATTGAAGTAGAATTGATGTTGATTCCAGAAGAGTCCTGCCAGATTTCTGCAGCACTTGAAACTCCCCAAAGGCTATATCACTGCAATAAACTGTGTTTCTACTGCTGTTCTCTGTCTTTAGGCACAAGAGGATTGGGCCAGATCAGTGGAAACACAGAGAATCAGTTGGCAGCTCTGATTACCCCCACTCTCTGAGCAGAGGCCAAGGTGGGCCAGCACCTCCAGGTCCGAGAACGGGAAGTCCCACTGCCTGGAGTGTCAACAATACCATCAGCACTCCCTGGGGAAATAAACCTTTATTTCAAGTATGAACTTGACTCGAAGTTATCTCGAGATAAGAGTTGTTCTGCAGCCAGCGGTGGGACTCTGAGAAAGTACTGTGGTAAGACTGAAACAGTTTTGCCCAGATCTTCAGAATTAAGAAGAACCAGGAAAACCAACACAAGAGTTCAAGGGTGTGGCAGCCTGGCAGGGGGGCTGGTGTGCACTGACTCAGGGTCAGGGCCCTTCTTGTTTTCCTTCCAGTTTAACATTTTTTATTTATTTTGCAGCACTGGAAATTTGAATCCAGGGTTTTATCCACGTTAAGCAAGCACTTCACCCTGAGTGATATGCTAGTTCATTTCAAGAATAGAGTGTGGTTGTCAATTAACTAGGCAGCAAAAAGCATTACCAGTATCCATGGTGTTTTGGAAAGAATACCAAGACCAGATTCCAAGGATCTGGGTTCAAATCCCGTTTCTACCACTTCACTAAGGTCCTTCTGGCAGTATACAAAGTCTTCAAATTTAATTGCTCTGATCTTTGAAATGGAGGGATTACTAAACCTGCCTCGGCCACTGTAGAGAGAAATATGTAAGACTGTTTTCCCCAAGGCATCTAGCATTGGGTGTGACGCTACTCCTTGTTCAGTTAAAGCTGGCTGGGCTGTGGCTGAGTCCCAGTCACACTATTGGAATGCTATAAATTCTTTCGCTGCTCTAATCAAATAACCACCTCTAGGCTGTCTGAGGCTTCAGGAGACAAGACTTTATCGGGATGGATGCACTAAGTCCTCTATTATCAAAGGCTTACATCAGTAAAGACAGAGACTTTTTTTTCCTGTTGTTTTTGGTTTTGTTTTGTTTTGTTTTGTTGAGACAGGGTTTCCCTGTGTAGCACTGGCTGTCCTGGAACTTGCTCTGTACATCTACAGAGCTCAGAAATCTATCTGCCTCTGCCTCCGGAGTGCTGGGATTAAAAGCGTGCTCCACTGCCTCCTGTCAAGACAGACTTCTATCAATCAAGTGTCTATTTTTCTTTGTCTACCATTGTATTTATCTATCAGCCATCACTCCTCTACAAAGCCATCAGTAAAATGCTAATGTCTGCGGGTGAACTTCTCTCTCTCTCTCTTTTTTTTAAGATTCATTTATTATTATATATAAGTACACCGTAGCTGTCTTCAGATGCACCAGAAGAGGGCGTCAGATCTCATTACAGATGGTTGTGAGCCACCATATGGTTGCTGGGTCTTAAACTCAGGACCTTCGGAAGAGCAGTCGGTGCTCTTAACCACTGAGCCATCTCTCCAGCCCAAACTTCTCTTTATTTGTGCTTGTCTTTTAGCTTTTCTTTTTTTCAGTCTGAAGTTATATCAAACTGAAAAAAACAAAAAAACCAAATCTCTGCCACACGCCAAGCACTGAACTAGGAACTTCACATGCATTATCACATCATTTAAACTCACACTATTAAGAGAAAAACCTTATGGCTGTGCTAAGGGGAGAACACTGGAGGAATAACACAATGGTGGATCTTACCTATGCCCCTCCTCCTGCCCCCCATAACTGTTCCAGGGGAGTTGAACCTGTTGATTCTACACTATGGGGACAGGGGTAACTGACACAGCTCCTAGCACACCCTTCAATGTTCTCTTCCAATCTGTCCAGCAATAAACTGGTGGCTGGGCAGATCAAACAATGATCAGACCTAAAATATCAGAGATCACACATATGCAGCACACAGAGGGGAAAACAGTGCCCTCCGATCAGGAGACTTGGTTGCCTGTGCCCTTAGAAGCTGTGCAACCTAGGGTGAGTGACCCCGGCTCACTGGCTATCTGCTCATATTTAAATGACACAACTGGAAGAGCAGGACCTGGTTCTTTTCTCATCTCCACCATTCATTCCAGTTATATACAATTGCTGGGTTGTTTTCAGTCTTCCAAATTGCAAGAACGAAATAATACATCCTAAAACTTTTTACTGGCATTCTCCTATGCTGCACAGGAGAATGCTGTATACATTTGTTTGTGGAAGAGTATGGTGTATGTGTTTGTGTGAAGTCAGCATTAGGTGCCTCTATTATCTCCACATCATCATCATCATCACATCATCATCATCATCATCACGTATTATTATTATTGGATACACCCTCTTACTGAACCTTGAACTGGCCAATTTGGCTAACTTGGATGGCCATGGGGGTTGGGATCTTTCTGCCTGTCCCTTAGCACTGGGGTTGGGTTAGGGACATGTACAGTGCCCAGTTTACATGATCCAAATTCAGGTTCTCATGCTTTTGCGCTAGGTGCTTCACCAGCTGAACCATCTCTCATCCCCCCAAAGCAGATTTTTAAAAAGATAAATCTCTAAGTGTCTTTCAAGAAGCTGTCAGAGAAAGGAGTGGCTTTCTCTCAAATGTGAGAGGCTAATTTCTTCTAGAAGTCTCTAGCTCTCTCAGAGTTTCCTGGTAGCAAGCTAGCGCCCAGAGCAAGGAGCCGGAGAGACCCCTTCGCTTTAATATGCCTCTCAACTCATGGCAGATATGCCAACTCAAATCCTGTTGCACTCACTTCTTGGCAATTATTACTTAGCAAACATTTCTTTTGGCACTTGTTGCCCTAAGCCCTTAGGACAGAACTATGCCAGCACCAGTTACACCTGGACCTCCCAACAGAAATGGCAACAGTGGCCCATAGCTCCCAGATTGCTTCCTGGGCTTGGGGATCCTGCCCAACAGGATGTAGGGGTGACTGCTCAGCTTAATGATCCTGAGGACAGGGAGGACTCCTGACGGCAACTCTGTTCTTCTGCCAATCTCTGGCAAGTACCTCCTAGCTTTTCTGTCCTTGACTAACACACACAAACACACACACACACACACACACACACACACACACACACACACACACACGTCTCCTGCCAGACTGCAGGTGGACACACTTAGGATAGCAAAGAGATTCAGGTGTTATCATTTCCATGGCTGGGGAAGAATCTTGAGGCTAAGAGTTCTCAATAGACTGAAGAAAGGAACGGAGCACAAGGGCACATTACTGGATGTCAGCACCCTGGAGGCTGAAGATGGATTATGAGTTCAAGACCAGCCTAGACTACATAGTAAGACCATGTTTCAAAAAGAGGAGGGAATAATAGTTTAGCCAGAGCTGGTACTCAATACCAGAATACACATATAACCTCCAGGGAATTTGATGAAGAAACTCTTAAGCTAGGAGCAGCTGTGCAGTGGTCGGCAGTACATACTAATGAGATTAGCAACTGCCTTGGGTCATGGTAGGATGGGGCTGATGCAGACAATCCCCTCTCCTCCCTCAGTGAAGCAGAGGCAAATCAAGTCCTAGGGGTCCTGGCGATGGAAGCTCTTCAATGGGCACTCTTGCTCACACTGGCAAGTCCGGCATACCGCGAAGTGCCCATCTACTCACGTTTCCTCTCTCCCACCATTCCCACACCTAACCTTCCTCCAGTGACACCTTTTGCATCAAAGGAAAACAGGCTGGAGAGGCAGGTGCACTCCTAATCCAGCCTTTATCCAGATGAACTCTGTGATCCGTGAGCAGGTCCCATGGCCTCTAAAGGTCTCAGCTGCCTGACCTGTAACATGGGGACAATGACACAACCACAAACAATGAAGGCACATGGGGGAAACGCCAGCTACACTGACAGCACTGTAGACAAAGAGCAGCAGAACAGCCTTCTACTAACCCTCTGTCCAAAGGAAGTGGCCACCTGTAACACAGTGTGGGCTGACAAAGACAAGACAGGCATCTATGTGGTTTTTATTATTTTTATATACTCTTTTGCAGTGCTAGGTCCATACCCAGGACCTCATAGATGCTAGGAAAGACACTCTATCACAGAGCTGCATGCCCAGCCCAGCAACCACAAAGTATCATTAACATTCTCATGTTGCTGGTGACATCACTGAGACTTACAAACTGTGACGGCTGTTTTAAGCACTTTACTCTCTTGAAACCATTTTTATTTTGAAGTGATTACATATCCAGTTGCAAAAATACTAGGAGTCCCCTCCCATTGATATTCACCCATCTTTCAGGGTCACAGCTCAGAAATGGAGCTGGACCCTCTAGGCTGAGTCAGGGACTAGCTGGAGCCACGGAAGGATTGTATTGGGATAAAGGGATATGGAGCAGAGCTCTGGGGAGGCTGTGCTAATCTGACTAGAGATTTATGAGACAGACAATTGAGATTTGCTGACATGCTCAGGAAAGCAACGCCCCACCCGGCTTTCACAGACACTTCCAACGGAGCTGGCCAAGTCCTTCATAGCCCAACAATCTGTTAAGTGGGCTCTAGATACTGTTGAGCTTCCAGTCGCCAGCTGGGTACTTGGTGATGAAAGGCTTTCTGGTCTGAGAGGCCCTCAGGTTCTTCAGCTCTTCAATACAGTCTTCGTTTCAGGCTACCATCTCTGCAGCCTTGAGAACTTGGAAGAAAAAGAGATCTCCCACATTTTTTTTTACTGCACTGTTTCATCATTAACTGACATCACACTGAGATCCAGTTCCCAAGAATGAGCAAACTCAATCGTCTTTCTCAATCATGGAGCCTGCCTACAAGCCACACTTGCTACCAAGGTCATGAGACTTGATACTTTCAGATGCGTGAGAGTGTTCATTCTTTTCTGTTGGGCACAATACTCCAGGGCTCCACAAGAAGGAAATGAAATATATTAAGCATCCACCCCTACCTTCCTTGTTTGCTCCCTTTGCTCCTTTAGTGCACACTTGCAGACCAAGTTTATACACGACAAGGGCATTTGAGTAGCTGCTGCAGGCTGGCCTGTCCTAGGGCCTGCTGATCTTCTCTGGCACCTGAGCAAGAGTAACAGCAAATACAGAAAATACTTGTATTCTATAAAAGGGGAAAAAAAAAAAACCTCTTTACCCACTCAAACAAGACTCTTTACTGATGCAGGGGTAGGGATGAGGGAGCTCCCTGCACAGCGGCATGAAGGGAAAAGGTTAAATGGACTGCATAGTAATATATAAGGAGTTTCTTAGCTTCCTCGTGGGAATAGCTAACCACCTCTCAGAGTGTTCCCCAAGAGGTAATCTATTATATTTTGTCCAATTTCTTCCTCCAAGAGCTGAATCAATTCATGATGTAATGCCCAGGGGAGAACAATCTTTTGGAAACAGAGTATCTTTCTGGGGACAAGGTTGAAGAAAACATCTTAATATTGTTACAGCTTTTGGCCCTGGGGCCCCAGTTTGTCGCTGGTGAAAAGCAGAGTAGAATAGGGTCAGGCAGGGGCATGTGACAGGGACACCACCCTCCTGTCCGAGG
The DNA here is from genome assembly GCF_978045245.1 of Mus caroli. Classification (NCBI taxonomy): domain Eukaryota; kingdom Metazoa; phylum Chordata; class Mammalia; order Rodentia; family Muridae; genus Mus; species Mus caroli. The sequence goes on from NW_028227267.1 coordinate 63,937,405, forward strand.
ATGCCTAAGATAGTTTTCTTTTCTTGGAGGAATAGAGACCAATCCACCAGGACACTTACCGAAGGACCGCTGCACTGGGGCCACACGGGAGCTTGAAACACTGAGACGGCTACTCATTCCTACTTGGCTCTAATATAAGCAGGGCTCCTTCTGGATCCTGTTCTGAGAGCCCACCCTCCAAAAAATTCCATTAGAGTGTCAAATCATTCACCATCTAGTTAATAACAACAGATATACTCGGATCACTTTTGAGACACTCAGCTGTAGCTATAGACTCAAAGGCCCAATAACTAAATGTCCACAGAGTAGTGTTCTAGGATCCCAACTTCCTTATGCTCCTCCTACATGCTAGGTGCAGGCAGTAGATGAAGGCAGTGAAGCCAGCCAGCTCCACACAGGACAGTTTCTTAGAGGATGTCCTGTATGTTTTAGTATAGTGTGGGCTGCAAAACAACATGAAAAGATTTTAAAGGGCAGGACAAAGCCTCGAATAAGGTCACAGGTCGTTTATTTAAAGAGAAGATGGGTTATTTCTGAGGGGAAAGATGACAGTGGGATTGATTTAAATGGTTCTAATTTGACTAGAGGTCAATTGTTTTAAAATCCCCAAATAGTTTACTTAGATTAAAAAGGAACCCTACAGCTCTCAGAAGATTAAATAACAAGTAAGAGTTTGGATAAAGAAACCAATTAGCCCCTGTCACTCAAGGACACTAAGAACTTTTTAAAGTTGGAATATAAATGTTTTACTCTGGGCATTTTGGGGGGTTCTTTTACCACCCTTTTGAATCTTGCAATCACATTTGTCTGACAGCTAAAGCACAGAAAACCTAAACACCAAAGTTACAGAATTTGTCTCTCTGAAAGATACCAGTTGGGCTCCTCTGCAGGAATGCAGCTGGACTGGCAGTTCTCAGGTAGCTGCTGCTTTGCATGGAAGTGCACTGCTAGGCTGCAAGATGCAGGCAGAGACTCATCTGTAGAGAGCAGCTGATGATCAGAGGTGCCTTCTTCCCCATTCACACAAATGTTGATAGAACTATGCAAAATACTTGGTGGAAGAGTTTTCAGTTCCGAGGGAGCATCTGAAAGGTGGCTTGAAGTCCTTGCCTGACAGACTGCCTGGCATACAAATTTGTTTCCACTACATCTTGGTTAAGTCACAAACTGAGAACCTGTGGATGCTAAGTAACCATAAATCCCAAGTTATTACTGTGATTGATAATAAACGTGCTTTGTCAGGGTCATGAAGCACAATGGCATATTACAAAATGAATTATCGACTATGTACAATACCTTTTCCCTGCGGAGGCAAAGGGGTACTTAATGGCAAGTGGGGGTGACTGGAGTCAGTACACAGGGCTGGAGGTTGCCTCATAAAGGAACCATTGATGCTTCTCAGAGGGGATTCTTCGGTAGGGGGGAGGCGGGCATAGAAAGCTACTATCAAGGGACCTCTAGTGCATATTTGCTAGGTTTGATGGCCTTAGAATTCTCAGGTTCTTAGTGGTCTCTAAATGTTTAAATACTTAAATTCAAGCATTTATCACTCTTTTGGGACCTCTCTGGAATTATTTACATTGGGAGTTAGTATTATCAGGCAGTTCATTCTTAAAAATATTAGCAAAAGTTGTCTAGTTAAAAGTACCACCACAAATGCAATTCTTTAAGACAAATCTCTAACATTTTAAGAAAAAAAAAAAGTTACCTGTAAGCTGTAAATATGTGCATTAAGTTTCCTCCATGGTATTTGCTTTGGCTGTGACCTCTCCTAATATTTAGTTGAACAAGGGCTAAAAATTGTCAAACCAAATTCTTGTCCTGGGAGCTGAACTCTGTTGCCAGTTTGAGAGAAACACTCGTCCAGGTTTAGGGAATCTGTTGTGTTTGTTTTGGCTATGACACAGGGCAGAACGGTTTCCATCCCATTCGAATGCATTCAAGAGAGGTTGAAATATTGCACAATAAAAGCCATTCATTATATCTGTCTCCTTTCCCTTCCAAAAACAAAAATGGCTGCCCAGTTCCAAATCGACACAGGGGGCAGGAAGAAGGAGGCAGAGGGTCACTGGAAACCACCCAAGACTAACACCAGGTTTTTCAGGTTTGAGTTGGGGAATATTCTTAAAATCTTCATTCTCAGTTTTTAAGTTTAAAACAAGAAAAGACAATACTGGCCTGAACAACGAAAAATAGGCACGCTGTATCTGTTCAATGTCAGGTAGAAAATCATACAACTTACCTTCTGAAAACAAAAATCACTCCCTCAGTTCCTGCTAGGAAATTTCAACTGCCTGATGTCAATTTCATACTGAAAAAATTATTTCAATACTTGAAGCAGACATTTGAAAGAACAGTTTTGTAAACAACCAAGGCGCCTTCAGTGAAGGAAATGACATTTAATTCTGTTTACCACCACACACTCAGGATATCAGAAAACTGGAGATGCAGTGTGGTTGGAGATGATAGTGCCTCTCTCAAAGCAGAAATATCACAAAGCAGGAAAAATTTAAAGCATATTTAAGTTGGGTGACTAAGGTCAAAAAAAAAAAAATCAGAAATTAACAAACAAGTCTAAGAGCTTCCTTGAGATCCCAGAGAGCAAAACCTCAGCTTTGGAAATCAGAATTTTTTCCTTTATCTAAACCTAAAATACCAGCTGCCTGCGGCTCTGCAGAGCATCCTTTCTTCACAATGCAAACAACTCACTCAATTTAAACATTCTGGACAAATGAGAAAGTAAAGAGACCTAAAAGAAGGTATTTTCAACTGGGCAGTGGGAATCTTAATGACAAAGTTCCAACCAGCCCTTATATAATACAAACTGTTTTTTCCTTAGGACTCTTATGTTCATTTTTTTCTTTTCATATATACCATAATGCTTAAACATACCAAAACATAGACACTTTCAGAAAAGACTTAAATCTCAATCCCTTACTTCTGTAATAAATTCTTAGGATGATAATCTTTAGGGTCTGACCTCAGTTGAAGACATAAGAAAAAATGTCTATTTAGTGACAATAATTACTCATCTCCTCGCTTGAACAATTAGGTTATTGCTAAATCACTAAAAAAGGATTAAAGAATGCCCAAAAGTGACATACTGGACATATTTGAAATTGTTAGGTCACGGCACTCTATGCTCAGTTTTATGTAAGGTCTTGCAATTTTCCAGTGAATTTAAGAGAGAATTCTGCTGTGTGTGTTTGTTTATTTGAGTTTAATAACAACTTCACTTGATCTAAGACTTGAAACCCAGAGTAAGATTTGCTGGGACCAAGATGTGACAGCAGATTTTATAAGGTGTAAGAAGATAAGAATGTCTTTATATTTTTATTATGTTTAATTCTGTACTAGTCTTTCACATTGATGCCTAAGATGTACTCACTGGTGAAAACATAACAGGGGTGGGGGGGAATGCACAACAAAAGCCTACAGGAGAAGAAATGAGAGGGTGTTTGTAAAGCATGTGCCTCTTAGGGACGGTCCCTCAGAGCCTCCAATCCTCCAAGGAAGCAGAGCAGCCTGGCCTGCAGAAGCTGGTCCCTCCCACCTGGAGGGCAGAGGGGAGCTGGGGTGGGGGGAGGCCTTTATAAGCCTTCCCTACACCATTACTTTGTCTCTTGGAGAAAACAAAGCAGAGTCTTCGGAAACAATGGTCACACACAGTAGTTGCTGAATAAAATGCTGGAACGCTGGAATGACTCGGTGCAGGGAAATTGGCCGGTTTAGTAAGAAACAGTTCTCAAATCTTAAGGTTACTTTTTGAGCATGGAATGACAGATTTCATAGTAAACTAAACTCTAATACCTTATGAAAATAAATGAAACAAATTTATCTTTTGTAAAAAAAAAAATAAAGGCAAACCTATTTTTGAACCTTAAGACAATGGCTAAATAAAGCTAATTATTTGTAAACGAATTATCAGGGCCCTAAGGTCCTGATGCAAATGAACTCCAGTAAACTTTCACTGGGCTCAAGCTTCCAGGGAAGCTGGCCTCCCACCCTTTCTCTGGATGCTTGTACTCCTGACTCATGGTCTCCAAAAGGGAGTGTACTCTGGGTATGATGAAGGCCCCGGAGAGACTGGTTAACCCTTTGCTTCAGCTAGCTTTTAGTCTTTCCCCATAAGTAAACAGTGATAAAATTCACAGCCCAAGGAGAAGAGCCTTTAGGATGCTGTGACACTGGTAAACATCCTGACCAACAGAATAAGGCCCAGACACAGGCACATGATTTCAGCAAAGGTATTGACACAATTTAATGAACAGATGAACTTTTCAACAAATGGTGCCTGTGATTTCCACTTAAACAAAAGGCCACTCTAGCATCTATGGCACACAGAAATGAACTCCAAGTAAATAGAAAACTGAATCAAGAAATATAACCATGAAACTTCTAGAAAAATCTTTGTGCTCTTGGTCTGGGGAAATGTTTTTTTTTTTTTTTTTCTTTTTGCCTTTTGAGACAGACAGGAAAAGATTAGAACTCACTAAATATCCTAGGCTACCTTTGAACTCACAATAATTCTCCTGCCTCTGCCTCTCCAGTACTGAGATTACTGACATGAAACACCAGGCCTGGCTATCCTTAGGACACAAAAGACATGAATCATTAAAGAAAAGAAGAAAAGAAAAGTAGATTCAAAACTTCAACAAAATGAAAACCTTTTCTTAAAGTGGTAATACCAAGAAAACAAACAAACAAAAAAAGCCATGGAATGGGGGAAATATTAGTAAGAAAAAACTTAGTAAAGGAGTTGTATGTAAAAATGCAAAAAGTATGCAAACAAACTTTCAACTTAGTACTAATAAGAAACATCCTGGGTAAGACAGTCCAACAGACAAGGTCACAGGACAGCAGACAGAGGGAAGTGTTCGTTACCAGCCACTGAGAGACACAAATCAAGATTCTAGCTCTAAGGAAGTCTCCACGATGAACGGGAATGTGTATTTGTAAAAAGAAACCTTTGAACAGTATATAACTTTATCCTTAACAAAGCCCAAATCTTATAACCTAAATATGCAGAGTGAAGTGACATCCAGCAATAAGCAGGAACCATTTACCACATGGAGCACAGATAAATCTCAAAAGCATTATGCTGTTTAAAACATAGGCACAAAAGATTGACCTATCTATCGATCGATCAATCAATCATCTGAGATTCCTTTTCTGTGACATTCTAAAAAAAAGCAAAAAGTACAACTGAATTCAAATCATTAGCTGTAAGAGCTAGGGATGAGGGCTGGGTTGTCAGCCCTGCTATTACTCTGCCGTCAAGGTGGTGTGTAACCATATACATTTTCCAAAGTTCAAACAGTATGTATGCTCTTTTCAAAAGGTCAGCATTCGTAAGCTGGTTTACTTGAGATGCTAGCTCTATGTCAGAGGAACTTTCCAGAATCTACAGAAGAGAACCCAGCTATCACTTCAGCTCTGGCCTCAACTCCTAGAGCCAAAAAGCAGGAAGCTACTCACATCCACATTTGCCCAAAGGCAATAACTGCACATAAATTGCACATAAGGCTGAGAGACTGAGGGCACCCAAAGGCAATAACTGCACATAAGGCTGAGAGACTGAGGGCACCAGGGCTGCCCACAGTGAGACTGACAGTCATGGGACTCTGTGGAGTAGAGGTTGCAAATTAACATCCATCCATCTATCTATCTATCTATCTATCCATACATTCATACATACGTGTGTGTGTGTGTATGCATGCATGTATAGATAACACTGGCAAACCACACTTGATGGGCACAAGATGTCTGGAAGAGGCATGACAGCTGAATTTCTGTATATAGAAAGTTGTTTATACTTTATTTAAATTATGTGTCTTCTGATTTCTTCACAGATACTCATCAATTTCTGATAAAAACCGAGTGAAAATATAAGAGAAGTTCAAGCCACGGTAGGTACAAGCAGCCCTGGCCTTCATGTTTGCACAGGGAAGGAAAATTGCAGGAACCACACTGCCATCTTCTGGAAGAAATGAGCATATCTGCAAGGACAGAATCAAGGAAGACCAGAGACATTCTAAGGTAAGCATCTAGGGTTAGCTACTTCTAGAAAAAAAGATTTAAAGCAAAGAAATAGCATTTTCAGTTTACCATTAATGAAAAGACATGGGGGAGGGGAGGGATGCAGCGACTGTGATCAGACACAGAAGTTAACTTTACACTAAGCATCTGATACAGGCGAGATACGGTAGATCATACCCCTTAATATTCTTTAAGAAACTAAGGCAGTGGTTTCCAACCTGTGGGTCACAACCCCTTTGGGGGCGAACAACCATTTCACAGGGGTCACCTAAGACCAATGGAAAACAAAATTTATGATTCACAACAGTAGCAAAATTAGCTATAAAGTAACAAGACATTAAGAATTTTATGGTGGTGGGGGCGGGTGACCACAACACGAGGAACTGTATTAAAGGGTTGCAGCACTAGGAAGGCCACGCCATTCATTTATAACGAAACATTTTAGAATGAACATAATTTGTTGAGTGGATTTACAGTTTTAATGTAGGTACTGGAAAATGAGACCAAGTTGACATTAGACAAACTGAATCACAATCAGCCGGAACAGAGAAAGAGGCAAATAGCAATCAATGAACACTAAAACTGTTCTGAAAACCTAAGGCCTTTTAACCTTATGCTGCTAAGTCTGGGTTTGGGACTCTCCACCCTTTTTAAAACTCACTCAACCTAAAACGTTTCCAAACAAGTGAACTCTTTCTCTCTTTGGTGTGTTCAGTGGTCCTGACTTAGTGACTACACACACAGGAGAGAAAAGCACATGAATGATTTTGTAGAGATAAAAGGAAGTTTTGGACAAGTCGCCCTTGAGCAGAAGAAATTGGGGATCACTTTGCCTGTTAATGTAAAATACATCAGTCCTTCTCGGCAGGGGCTCCAGACCTGGCGGTGCCAAGGCGGTAACAAATAGCTCCACCTCTGAGGGGGAAATGGGCCGCCCAGCAGGAGCTTTCTTCCCTGGTGTGTTATTTATAGGGAGCTCTATTTGTTAACATGTTCCTGCTATCAGGCTGAAGGACAGCTAATGATTTAAAGGATTTCTGGGACCATTGTTTAATGATAAGATTTGCAGATTCTAGGTATACTGGTGGTTTAGATATTTAAATTGCTGCCACCAAGACTAGGAGGTTGTAGAAGGCTTAGCGCTGAGGGAGCAGGCAAACAATAGAATAGATATTAGGATACAAAGTTCAACTGCAGGGAAACACTGAGAAGAAATTGGGAACTACACCATGCTTCATGTGGGTAAACACATTTTCTGGACCACTTTTCAGTTTCTACTTCTCAAATATAAATGTAACAGGAAACAATGAATGAAACTCAGGTTACCTGTGGCTGATTTGAACAATCTGGAAGGATGACTGCACAGTTATGTTTAATTACATATTCATTTACAATAGTTTCTCTATAGAGTTCCAGTCAATGAATTAAAATCTCAAATACAGGGCCTCATTGTCACTTAATTAGCAAAGGAAAACTCAGATTTGAGACAGACAATGAAGTCATCAAAGCTGGTCAATTTAAGAAAAGAATAAGTCATTCTAAAGGACTTTTTCCAGAACAGCCAAAGCCTTTAGTGGTAAATGGTAAAAGGAATGAAACTGCAGAAACACACTGTTGGATCTAGAAAGGAATGCTTTAACACGAGAAAGGCAAAACAAAAAGACAAACATATATTTAGAGGGAGAAGAAAGAAATTAATGTATTTCTACTTAAAGTCATCATAACTCAAATGATTTTTATTAGAAACGTGCAATGCACTGAAGTGGCCTACAGGAAGCTGGGTCCTCTTCCTTAAGTCCAATGCCAGGTGGAATGGTCTGTTCCTGCCTTTGTTCTCCTGGGCCCAGCCCCCTCAGGGCAGCTGAGAGCTTTCTCCCTTGAGCGAGGGTTTTCTCTTGCAGTCTGGTGGCTGAGTGGCACTGTTAGCATCTGTGAGGGTAGGCCCACAAAGGCTTCTCCTCTTCCTAGGTAGCGCAGAAGACCTGACACCCTGGCTCTCACTGCCCGAGACAGCGGGCAGGGGCCCTGGGTTTTGTCCTGAGGATGTGGTCTCTTCTTTGGAGGATGTACGTTCAAATCCCCTGCTGTCTAAGGTACAGATTGTCATTCTTCTGGGTTTCTGCAAAGCAGAAGGACTTGGGGACAGCCACACAAGCCCTGTATTTTCCAAGTCTTTCTGGAGCCTTGTGCTGCGTCTCACCTTGGTTTTACTGCTTGTCCTCTGAAAGCTTTGCTCTATGGTGTTAGACAGCTCTTCAATCAGCTTCGCGTTTTCTAAACTAATTTCCACAAAGTTTTCCCCACTGCAGGAAGACACAGGATTCCCATTTTGTTCCAGGTATGAACTCTGACCCCCACAACACACTGTGCGTCTTCTCCATTTCCTCTCTCTTCCACTGGCAGTGCTGCCATTTCCTGCACATTTCCTTCCCACATTCTTACTGTGGCTTGTGGGTTCTTTTATATTTTGAATGAGGACATCTTCTGAACAGTTAAGGTCTCTTTTTGAGTCAGTAGAGACAGGGCTGCCCTGCAGATTCCCCTGTGGAGCTAAGCATTCACTCTTTTTCTCACACTTTAGATTCATACTTTCTGAAACGATAAGGATCTCACAAGGATTTTCCAAATTTTGACCAGCCTTGAAAAGGTCCTGGCTCTGAGGGCTGCCCAGAGGTTTTGAATTCTTGGACACGATGTGATCTTGGGTCACAGAAGCCGGAGGCACAAGACTGCTTTCCATCTTGGTCCCGGGTTTTGGCCCCTTTGCACTTTGACACTTACTCTCTGCTCTGGTGTTCCCTTCACTGCCTGTGTCTCTGGTACTGGTCTTTGGCCCTCCCTCAGAAGCAGGAGTGAGAGGCAACAGGTAGCAGCACTCCTCAGAGACCCGAGACTGATGACTAGCTGGATCCAGCTCAGGCGGATCTGCCTTCTGTGGCAAGTGTCTCTTACTTTGTGTGGGAATTTCAAACATGTTCACTTCTTCCAGCTGACCACGTTTGTTGAAATCATCTATGGGCAATATAAACACACTTAGAGTCAATTACAAAGGAACAGTGCAATGCCTGTCAAATGAGCAGTGTTTCATAGACATAAATGCGCTCGCTATAATACGGTCGTTTTCAGCTTTCAGAACTTACACAGCCTACACTCATCACACGGTTCCTGTCCTCATCTGTCACTTTGTCCCTCTTACTGCCCCAGCCCACAGGTTAAGAAAACAAGTGTTCAACGCATGAATTAATAAAGCACCCAATATATAAAGAACTCAAGAAGGTGGACTCCAGAAAGTCAAATAACCCCATTAAAAAATGGGGCTCAGAACTGAACAAAGAATTCTCGCCTGAGGAATACCGAATGGCAGAGAAACACCTGAAAAAATGTTCAACATCCTTAATCATCAGGGAAATGCAAATCAAAACAACCCTGAGATTCCACCTCACACCAGTCAGAATGGCTAAGATCAAAAATTCAGGTGACAGCAGTTGCTGGCGAGGATGTGGAGAAAGAGGAACACTCCTCCATTGTTGGTGGGATTGCAAGCTTGTACAACCACTCTGGAAATCAGTCTGGCGGTTCCTCAGAAAATTGGACATAGTACTACCGGAGGATCCAGCAATACCTCTCCTGGGCATATATCCAGAAGATGTCCCAACCGGTAAAAAGGACACATGTTCCACTATGTTCATAGCAGCCCTATTTATAATAGCCAGAAGCTGGAAAGAACCCAGATGTCCCTCAACAGAGGAATGGATACAGAAATTATGGTACATTTACACAATGGAGTACTACTCAGCTATTAAAAAGAATGAATTTATGAAATTCCTAGCCAAATGGATGGACCTGGAGGGCATCATCTTGAGTGAAGTAACACAATCACAAAAGAACTCACACAATATGTATTCACTGATAAGTGGATATTAGCCCAAAACTTAGGATACCCAAGATTTAAGATACAATTTGCTAAACGCATGAAACTCAAGAAGAATGAAGACCAAAGTGTGGACACTGTGCACCTTCTCAGAATTGGGAACAAAACACCCAGGGAAGGAGTTACAGAGACAAAGTTCGTAGCGGTGATGAAAGGATGGACCATTTAGAGACTGCCGTATCCAGGGATCCATCCCATAAAAAACTTCTAAACGCTGACACCATTGCATACACTAGCAAGATTTTGCTGAAAGGACCCAAATATAGCTGTCTCTTGTGAGACGATGCTGGGGCCTAGCAAACACAGGAGTGGATGTTCACAGTCAGCTATTGGATGTATCACAGGGCTCCCAATGGAGAAGCTAGAGTAAGTACCCAAGGAGCTAAAGGGATCTGCAACCCTATTGTTGGAACAACATGATGTACTAACTAGAACCCCGGAGCTCTTGTCTCTAGCTGCATATGTATCGAAAGATGGCCTAGTCGGCCATCAATGGAAAGAGAGGCCCATTGGACTTGCAAACTTTATATGCCCCAATATAGGGGAATGCCAGGGCCAAAAGAATGGGAATGGGTGGATAGGGAAGTGGGGGGGCACTATGGGGGACTTTTGGGATAGCATTGGAAACGTAATTGAGGAAAATATGTAATAAAAATATTAAAAAAAAATAAATAAAATAAAATTAAAACTGAAAAAAAAAAAAAAATAAAGCACCCAAGTTCAGACTATGAAAACGAGACTGCTGTCTTAAGCAGTTTCCTTTTCTCTAATGTACTTCCCAGAGCACGAGGCCCAATAGTGTGAGACGGTTCCTATTTACCTGAAAAAAAAAAAATGGATATCACAACTTTCCAATTCTTTTATGAATATCTTCTTGAAATGAGGTGATAGAAATCAGAATTCTTGGGTATTTAAAGACATAGCAGCTGAGTCGTACAGCAGTCATGTCTCCCAATAATTCCCATATAACTGTACACAGAGTCATGGGCCACAATCTCAAAGAGCAGCCTTTGTTCCTCCTTTCTGACTAAATAGGCTTCGTTCTCTGGGTAAGAACATCACATGTAGCTTTGTGGATGTTCATAGGTGAGAAAACCACTAGGAAGGTTTGAGATGAACAAGGAACATGTTCTACAGCAGTGGTTCTCAGCCTTCCTAACGCTACAAGGCTTTAATGCAGTTCCTCATGGTTTGGTGACCCCTCCCCCAACCATAAAATTATTTTTGTTGCTACTGTTAAGAATCATAATATAAATATCTGTGTTTTCTGATGGTCTTAGGTGACCCCTGTGAAAGGGTCATTCGAATCCCAAGACGGCTGCAATTCACAGGTTAGTAACCACTGATCTAGAGGAATTCAGTTCTTATGACTTGAAATCAATGCTGTTAGATTCTATCTCTATTATCTAAGATGTTATTAGCTCATCATTCAAGTGAATATAAAAAGTGTTTTAAATGAAATCAAAGGTGAAAGATACATATAAAAAATAGCTAAGCCTAAAGTTTAAAAAAAAAATCAGTTTCAATCTGAAAACACATTCATGATTAGAGCAGGTAAATAGTATGTAGAGTCAGATTCATACAGGTCATGATTTACAATGAACATAGCAGCTAGGCTCTTTTATAACTTGGTACACACAAACACACAGTTATATATATTCTAGCATAGTAGGGAAAAAATGGTGTTGGGGAGAGAAAGTTGTAGAAAGAGATGGAAAAAAATTGGAAATGCTTCAAACCTTCTTTTTGGGTGACAAGGTAATTATAGATTAAAAACATGATAGAAGTATTTTCCTGCGATGAAGGCAGTAACATTTTAATATATAAGTAGAATCAAGGCCAGATGAAACAGGTAGAAATAGCAGACATCCCATTCCAAGGCAACCCACATGAGGGCAGGAAGAAAGGAAAATGAGCCCGAAATGAGTTATTCTGAGTAGCTGTTAAACTCTTGCTTTGCCTCGGTTGAGACCCCTGTGGAAACCAGATTTATAGTGACATACATACCGTGCTTCTTGAAGTCTTTAAGAAAGTAGGCAAAAATCATGGGACATTAGACAAAGGTAGCTACTTAAAAATGGCTGCATACAAAAATCACCATGCTACATGGAGGTACTTTTAAAAAAACAAAAAAACAGTTTGAGCAATAAAACTCAGTTCAAAGCTTAGACATCCTAGGGGCGGGCTCAGTGGTTCAGAGGATTTGTTACTCCTACATGATGTGTTCCAGCCCCCACGGCAGCTTATAACTCCCTCTAACTCAGTTCTATAACTCCACTTTCTGTGGTAACACAACCAAACAGAAGTCATCATAACAAAATGCCTGAAGAAGTAAAAAGTAGATGAACAGAAATAATCTCTCCCAAAATTACATGCAAATTTGGGGTCTGGATTCTTTGATAAAAGTAAGAATTTTGTCAGATTCTGAAAGAGTCTAAGTCCCTCCTCACAGGTTCCAGACTTCAACTTCCTTTACTGGTAAAAAGTTTGGTCTTGTTTATAAGAGTGTATGGGAAGAGGGCAGAGGCAGAGAGTGCAGTGGAAACAGACAGGATGGAGAGAGAACATGCTAGAGGCCAGAGAGCAGCACCTGAGTTCGTCCCCTGAGTGCAGTCAGCCAGAGGGGTCGCTTCAGAGACTTCAGGCAGCTCAGGAATAGGGCTCAGGAGTGGCTTCTTCGATGCAATGTCTCTTGGCCCATATAAGCATTTTTCAACACCTTTTTTCCCCTTTTTCTTTTTTCTGTAAGTTTTTAAAACCTGAAAAGATATGTATTAAGACATTATAACTTGAGAATGATGTAGCACCATGATAGATTGAGGCCATTTTATGTTTAAGCTATCTCTATCATTTATACAATTAACTCTTTAAAGGTTTCTGAGCTTTTTTTTTTTTTAAAGAAAAACTTGGGCTGGTGAGATGGCTCAGTGGGTAAGAGCACCCGACTGCTCTTCCGAAGGTCCAGAGTTCAAGTCCCAGCAACCACATGGTGGCTCACAACCATCCGCAACGAGATCTGGCGCCCTCTTCTGGAGTGTCTGAAGACAGCTACAGTGTACTTACATATAATAAATAAATAAAATCTTTAAAAAAAAAAAAAAAGAAAGAGAAAAACTTGAAACCAGTCATTTTATTTAAAAAAATTAAGCTCAAATGCCAGAAAGGTAATCTAGGAATCCTAACTCAATAATGTGGACTCTCTCTGGAATTTGCGAAAGCAAAATGGCAGATTAGATGTTATACAGTTGGATAGAGCTAATTAGTGAAATTATTTATAACCAGGTATGATAATCCTAAGATTAATCTAGCATGTAGGGTCTGAAGAAATGGCTCAGTGGTTAAGAACCCTGGCTGTTCCTCTCAATTACCTCAGTTCAATTCCTAGCCCCCAACATGGTGGCTCACAACTGTTTGTAACCCCAGTCCCACAGGATCCAATGGTACCAAGGCACAAATGTAGTCATATACACAGGCAAACAATTATATGGGCATAAAGAATAAAATAAAAAGATGAAACAAGTATGAATTCTCTACTGAAGTGCTATGGGAGGCTGCTTTCTGTTCATAAACCCTGTTGAAGAGACAACAGGTGCTTAGATAACATTGAAAAGTAATATAAATCTGGATGAACTTATGAAACTAATAAATGAATTAATCACGAGTAAAATACGAGATCACACAGGCTTAGGACATAGCTTAATGGAAGAGTACTGGCATAGCTTGCAAAAGGATCTAGGTCTGAGTTCTAGTAAAAGAGGCCAGGCCGCTACAGTAAGAAGACAGCTGACTTATAAAATGTGAATATCCACAAAAAATTTTTAAAGTGTTTTAATAACTTATGGAATGTAGGATTATATTTAATTCTGAATGCCCTACCAGCACTGAGAAATAGTTTTGTTTAAAAATGTTCCATATGGAAAAAACTTTAGGGAAATTAAAACATTATACTGAAACGAAGGAAGACTTTTAATAACAAAAGAAATGAAAGATATTCTTAAGACTTTTGACATAAAACATGTTTTGACAATTAATACTTCCAGAAAGTGAGTCCATCTAAACCTTTAAGGAGGTAAAGCCAGTGAGAATAAAAGTAAATAGGATGTGGTATTTCAGGACTCCTGGTTTAAGAGCAGTCACCACACAGTCATAGTCTCCAGGCTCACAGGCAAGAGAGCATCCTGCCAACAGGCTTTCAAGACAAAAACACACAGAAAGCACAATGCTCCACTCTAATCCTGGGGCAAGTGCTCTGGCGGTGTGGTATTTGCAGGCACTCAGCACAGAGCATTGGTGGAAGCTAGCATATACAGCCCTGGCAAGCATGAAGGAACAGCACCTAACACAGCCCTTGTATACTACAGTGAACCGAGTAGAAGCCATGTTTCCTGCACACTGAGGTAGGCAGACAAACCTGTGAGCCTATCCTGAAGAAACTGCATACAAGATTTTAGGAGAAACTAACTGTGTAAAGGAATGGAGGAGATTCAAGAACACAGAAATGGCACAGAACTGTGTGTTCCTTGAGGTATCTATAGATAACTTATAAAAACAAAACCAAACACATCATTCCATGCCAAAATAATTCTAGAATGCTACAAGATGAATGTTGCCCTTGGCGATATGCAATAGATATTGAATGTGATTTTGAGAGTTCTCAGTATGTATAATCTCTATGCACATAAGGAAAGTGCTGGGTTAAATATTTTTCCATTAAATTTTCTCTTTTATGGAACATCTGTTGACATTTCATGTACTGGATGAGGAAATGCTGGCTTGGTCAGTGGATGTAGAAGCCAAGAAAAAAGAAATATTTTAAGGTGGGGTTCACAGATGTGTTGCAGAAGAGAAACATTTGGCCTCTGGGTTCAAATTTTATCATTTAAATGTCAACTGAAGATTGTCCTCCTCTGCAGAATGGGAGTCACAGTAGGGCACCAAAACCTGCATAAGCTCAAGGCAGCAAAAATCCCAGCATGAAGGAAGGGAAGTGGGCAAGACCCTCCCCTAGCCAGAAAGGTATTGGAAATGATGGTAGGAGAGGAGTAATCCGTTTTCTTCAAGCGACAGTGGGTGCATAAACCACATGGCAGGAAGTGGAAGGACAACAAAAATCAGACTCCATGTTTTCTAGTGGGTTTTTGCTTTTCTTACCTTTTTTGTTTTTGTTTTTGTTTTTTGAGAGAAAAAAAAAATCTCAAAGGAGCTCAAATGTGAATTGGTTAGCACAGGGCTTGACCATACCATAGCTAGGTGCTAGCTATTCTAAATCTTCCAAATTCCTCCCTGTTACTTTGAGACAAAAAATACCTTTTTGATAATGTGTATTCTATGCAATGGTTCCATCAAGCTAATTAGCACATCCATGACGTCACATATTGTAAAAACACTAGTGTAAAAGAAAATGAACTGTGTTGAGTTTACCTAAAATCTGCTAACATGTGAATATGCTGGCTGGTTTTATGCCACTTGACACAAGCTAAAGTCATCTGAGAAGAGGGAGCATCAGTGAAGAAAATGCCTCTCTAAGAGGGCAAACCTATAGAGCAGTCTTACTGATTGATGGGGGCGGGCCAAACCCACTGTGCAAGATGCCATTCTTGGGCTGGTGGTCCTGGGTTCTCTGAGAAGGCAGGCTGAGTAAGCCCCATGGAACATGGCAGTAAGCAGTACTCACTCTCCATGGCCTCTGCATCAGCTCCTACAGCCAGCTTCCAATTGAATTCCTGTCTTGACCTCTTTTGATGAACAGTGATATGGAAGTGTAAGCCAAATAAACCCTTTCCTTCCCAACTTGCCTTTAGGTCATGGTGTTTAATCACAACAATAGAAACCCTAAGGCATGTGAATAAGGACTAAAATTCTGTTTAAAGTCATGAGCTAATATACCAGCAAAATGAAACAAGGTCCATGAGATCTGATCAGCTGTGTAAAAACTGGCCCCAAACTGGAATTTACTTAGTATCAAAACAAAACAAAACAAAACACAAAACCACCTCCCTCTAGCACAGTAACATATGGAACCCTTGGAGAAGCCACGTGATCTGAAATCCTGGAGTAGATGGAAGACAATGGAAGAAACTTGCCCCTACTTCTTTTTTCCTTCCTTCCAAATCAGGCATTGTTCACACAGGGCAGAAGTTAGAAGTAAATGCTTTTCATTGTTTCCAGTCACATCATTTATTTAAAAAAAAGGTTTAAAGTTATCAAAAAATAGTCAGGGGAGGTGGCTGGAGAGATGGCTCAGTGATTAATGGGCATGGGTTATTCTTACAGAAAACCCTGATGTCATTCCCAGCATTCACATGGCAGCTCACACCCTACTGTAACTCCAGACCCATGTAGCTCTCTCTTCTGGTCTGAGGGCACCAGGCCCATGGGTGGTACACATCCACAGATAAATGAACCCATACACATTTGGAGGGAAAAAAAAAATTGTTAGATGTGCTATCATGTGCTTGTAGTCCCACCATAAAAAAGGCTGAGGCAGGAGGACCACTGCAGCCCAGGAGTCCAATGCTGGCCTAGGCAACATGCTGAAATGTTATCTCAAAAGGAAACTGAAGATTCAACGCAATCCTGGCACATGTACAGCCAATAAAACTGTACATTAAAGAAAAGACTCTAAAGCTCTGCTCCGATGCTGATGTGACTCCAACGATGCAGTATAGTTCTTAGTCATCGTCCACTCAAAACACACTTCTAACTTTAAATAGCCCACGATAGAGAGTCCGATACCGAATCCCATGTACCTACCAAGCAACTTCTGTAATTAGAAACACAGAACTTTGGTGTCATTTATAATCCCCTATCCATGGATTTTAAAGCATATCATGAATATTGTATCACTTCATTTGAAAGAACCCTGCCGTTTATCCAGACGGAGAATTGTTTTCTTTTAGAAATAATTATAAATTAAGAAGTATTGATATAGATAGCCTAGAAAAACACAGAATTATGAGTCTCCAGAAACATATGTCTCTCTTATTTAAACAATCTCAAATAAAATTACAGAGAGTGGCTGTTACCAGGAGCTATGGATAGGAAGGAGACATGGCTATAAAACACAACAGAAGAGGCTGTGTCAGTAACATGTCTAGTATCCTGACTACATTTGCATACTGGCTGTGATCCTTATTAGTTTTGCCAAGAGTCCTCATTAAGGAGAAATGGACAAAAGTCCTTGGCATCCTTCCTTATTTCTTACAGCTGCATGTTTCTGAAAGTGATCTCAATGTTAAACTCGCAACTCGGCAATTTCCCCTAATTGTCTCCTCAATTTGGACTTCTTAGCTGGTCAAAACACACCCTCTTACAGTTGCCCAATTCAGGATTCCAATCAAGTCTAAATACCACCTACTAGGTTGATAAAGCTCAAAGCTCCTCTTACATTGTGGAGTTTTATTTTGGGGATGCTGGGAGAGGGAGCTTTAAAAACCCATTTACTCATTGAGTAATTTTCAAGGAATTCTCTGAAGTCTGGATTTGGGTAGCTGCACTCATATTTATATCTTTATATTCCTGTGCCTACTAAAGCATGGGACCTGAAAGCCTGGTTAGACTAAGTTTTGACAAACATTAACAGGTGCAATCTATGTAACTGACCAATTAAAACTGTATACATTCTGGTGTACAAGGCAATATTTTGATATATATTTAATTAATCTGTTAAGCTAATTATCAGACCTGTCACAAACTTTCTTTGTTGAGAACATTTAAACTGTGATTAGGAATTTCCCAGTGTGTTCCTCACCATGGAGTCCTTGTGTGATTTACTTCAGAAAGGACCCCTTCTTCTTTTTAGACGGGGCCTCAATATATAAAGCCCTGGTTGGCCTGGAGCTACTTGTGGCAATCTTCCTGCCTCAGCCGAGGTGCTGGGATTACAAGTATGTGCCACTCTGCCTGATAAACCGTACCCTTTAACAGGTGCCTAATCTGCACCAACCAACAGCTTTCACCAATCACCACTCGGATCACTATTTCTGAATCTGAGTTTCTAAAACCCCATGTCAGATACTGCAATTGTTTCTGTGTCTGCTAATTCAATTAGCACAACACCCCACAAGCTCAAACCATGCTGCTGCAAATGACGGCATTTCATGTTCATAACCAGATAGTTTTATAGTGTGTAAATACATCTTCTTTCCCATCTGTCCTTCCATGGACACTTAGGTTAATTACATGTAGGCCATTATAACATAAGCATAGAAGTTCAGCTATCCCTTTGACAAGCTGCTTCATTTCTCAATGCCCAGAAGTGGGACTACTGGGTCATAGTGTTTTCCACAATGGATACCTTCCATTAGATTCTCAACAAAAGCTACCATAGCTCCACAACACCAGGCCCAATAGGTGTGAGATGACATCTCATTCATTTTGAGTCCCTTATCCCTGACAATTAGTACTGTGGGCACCATTTCATGTGTATGTGTTTATTTGTATATACTCTTAAAATTCCATCCATCCATCCATCCATCCATTGTCCATTTTAAAAGTTGGGCTTATTTCTTGCTTTTGGGTTCCTTAACTATTTTGGCTGTCCTTTTGTCATATATGGTCTGGATATACTTTTTCAACTCCACAATACCTCACATTTTGCTAAGTGTTCCTTTTGCTATCCCACCAACTTATTAAATAATTTTAGCAGCTTAGATGATTTCTCATTCACGACTGAGCTGAAACTACTCAATTACTTTTCTGAAATGGAGCTCTGGCTTCACTTCCCACTTTGAGAAGAGTGAACTAGGGTCCCAGTGCACTTCTGGATGAGGCACCATTCCCAGCTTACACACTACTCCCCATCGCATGCCCGCGCGCTTGTGTTTCAGGGTTCTGTAATGACTTCAGATAGCAAAGTCTCCTTTACGAAGACCTTAGTTATGGAACGTCCTTGTTTGCACTAGAGGATACACCCAGGTTCACTTTCTACACATGCTGCTGTAAATTTGATAATTCCTTTCTCCTTGGAACCCAGGTCTCTTTTAACAGGCAGGAAGGTATAGCAGTGGCACCAGGGAGACTTGTTCTTCCTTATTGTCAATAGAAAGGGTTAGAAAACCCTTTTAAACGGAAAAGATTGATAAACTCATACTGATAATTCCCCTTCAAATTTAGTTAGTATTTTTTTCTTTCTTTCTTTTGAAACAGGGTCTCTCTGTATAGCCCTGGCTGTCCTCAAACTCAGCCTCTGCCTCCCAAGTGCTGATTTTAGGCATTTGTTGCTGTCGTCACCACCACCACCACCACCACGCTCCAAATTTAGTCTTAATCATAGTGAAGTCTTAATAACTTTTTTAAAAGATTTATTTTATGTGAGTCTGTGTGTGAAAATGGAGTTGCAGACAATTTGTGAACTGCCATGTGGGTGCTGGGAGTTGATTCTAGGACCTCTGGAAGAGGAACCAATACTCTTAACCACTGAGCCATCAATCCAGCCCTGGGGCATTAATTCTAAATAAAAATTGTTTATACTTTAAACTAACTTCTATAATGAGTGTCTCACACTGTTTCTTTGTATTTTTAGTCCTTAAGTATATTGTAACATATTGCATTCCCAGCTTTAAAAGCTTTATAAGGAAGTTAAATTTGATATAGCAAAATTGCTTCATTCTGATCTCAATTTTTAAGAATTCTGTTACTTACAGTCATGAAAACCATGTGCATGGCTACAAAGTCAAATCTAAAAAATAGCATCTATTTTTCCTAGTTACCCGACCCTATAGGCTAATAAGCTTACATTTTTTTTTTCTTTTAAAGTCACAGTGTGTTTGTGTGTGTACATGCTATAGCATGTATGTGGAGGTTAGCAGATAACTTTGAGGGGAACTGATTTTTGCCTTCCACAAGGTAGATCAGGTAGAACAAACTCAGGTCCCAGGGCTTGCTGACAAATGCTCAAATCAATAAACTCTGCTGCCAGTCCTGAATAATTTTTTTTAAGTAAATAACAAAAAAACCAACTGTGTATGTGTCTATTTGCATATATATATATATGTATACACACACACACACACACACATGTTCTTGTTTTCTTAGATAACGGCAGTCCAGGTATTAGAACCAACCTACCAAAGTCATCACATGCTTGGTAGGTGTAGTGGTTTGAAAAGGTATGGCCTCCACATTCATGTATTTGAATGCTTGGTCTATAGGGAATGGCACTATTGGGAGATATAGTATTGTCAGAATAGGCATGGCCATGTGGGAGGAAGTGTCTCACTGTTGGGGTGAGCTCTGAGGTCTCAGATGCTTAAGCCCAGGCTCGTAAAACACAGTTCTTTTCCTGCTACCTGCAGGTCAAGACGTGGAACTCTCAGGTCCTTCTCCAGCACCATGCCTGCCTGCACACTGACACGCTTCCCACCATGATGGTCTAGACCTCTGAAACTAAGCCAACCCCAGCTAAGTGGTTTCCTTTTTAAGAGGTGCCATGGTCATGGTCTCTTCACAGCACTAGAAACCCTAACCAGGACAGTAGGCTAACATTATTTTCATCAGTCTAGATGCTTTTAGTTTAAGATCACTGTGTTGGCTGGTCTATCCTAACTCCCTGCTTTGCAGATGGCCTTCTCCTGTGTCTGCACATGGTCTTTCCATTGTGCACAAGCACCACTGGTATTATATCTACATTTTTGCTTCTCATAAGAACAGTTAGATTTGATTAGAACCCACCCCCAATGACCTCATTTTAGCTTAATCTCTATAAAGACCATTTTAACTGCTACTTGAAAATGTGAGTTGGATGGGCAGTGGTGGCACACGTCTTTAATCCCAGCACTTGGGAGGCAGAGGCAGGCGGATTTGAGTTCGAGGCCAACCTGGTCTACAGAGTGAGTTCCAGGACAGCCAGGGCTACACAGAGAAACCCTGTTTTGAAAAACCAAAAAAAAAAAAAAAAAAAAAAAAAAAAAACCAAAAAAACAAACAAACAAAAAAAAAAAAAACAGAAACTGTGACTTAATGAGAGAGAAGCAGTAACTGTCTCTGATCCACAGCTTAAAACTTTTTTTGCTAAGTATGTAAGTAAGAATATTCTGGCATCATTCCAGAGCAGCATATGGAAGTTTTCTTCACTATTTTTTACAGCTTTGTAATACTTACTTTGTGGATAGTCTACTTTATCAATCAAGTCTCATATCCGGTGGCTGGTTTGTGCTTACTCTTCTGCCTCACAGAGATAGAATAAATGACTTTGGACACATTTCTTTTTGTATGATTGTCAGTGGGTCTTTGAGAACTCCCTAGAACTAGGAATGCAAACTAGTCAAAGGGCAAATGAATATTTGATTCAGCTAGATCTTTCCAAATTCACCTCTGCCCAGATCTGCATCACCAGAGAAAGGCTGACTGTACCTTTTTGTCCATTGCTACCAACTCCTGCCACAGGGGGCTTTCCTTACTGATGATCAAATGGTCACTGAAAGTGCACACCCAGAAAGCATTTTAATTTCTGAGAAATTTGATGCCTCTCAGATTGTCTCTTTATAAGCAAAGTCCACTCTTCTACTGTCTGTGTGCTTTAGTTTCATACTGACATGTGTATGTCCTGCCTTTCTACTGTACCAGGAGTCGGGGTTTGAATGAGATCTCTTCTATAAGTCTCTAGTCTCCAGTTGGTGGCTCTTGGGGTGGATTAGGAGGTTAGTTAGGTCTTACTGAAGGAACTATGTGATGGTGGGTTTTGAAGTTAAAAGAACACACACCATTTGGACTTAGCTTTCTCTGCCTCCTGCTTACAAATGGAGATGTGAGCTCTTGGCCTCTGCTCCAACCGCCTGCCACCATGCCTTTACTCCACCGTCTATCTTAAACTCTCTCCCTACAGAACCTAAAACCAATTAAATGCTTTCATAAGTTACCCTGGTCATGGTGTTTTACCATAGCAACTGAAAAGTTAACTAAGAGAACAGGCATTCTTAGTCTCCTATAGCTTGAAAAGCCCTCTCTTTAATTTTGAGAAATGTTGCATTTTTATTTATTCTATTAAAATTTCCTTCTTCCTTTCTGAACTCTAGTGAAGTCCCTTGGATGGGTTATCCACCTCTCCTATGATAGCCTTTCTTGTACTCTACTTTTTTGGAAGTTCCTTTATTCTCCAGGTTGACTACTATTATATATTCATATGTGCACATATACATGTTTATGTGGAGAAGGGCTGTGGTGAAAATAGATTTGATCTTTCTTTAAATACAAGCAAGCAGGAAATTAATACAATATTGAACAGCTCCAGATTAGCTTTTCTTCAACCAATAACAGTGCATGCACAATTAAACAAGCACAAAAGCATATTTCAGTATTTCCCACAACCTGCCACCTAGCACTGTACATGTATATACAAATGGCCAGGCCTCAACAACTACAAAGCCGTTCTCTCTATTATATTCCTGCTGTTGCTCTTTTAAAGATCCCTATCAGAGCACAGACACCCATTAAACCATCTGAGATGTGCCATGATGGGTTTGAGATGTGAGCATGTGTTGATGAGAGACAGCACCATGAATACCTGTATGAGAAGATGCCCCCATTGTCAGCCCTGGTCTCAGGATTAATAAGAGAAGCCATGATCTCTCTTTAATGCCTCCTTTACTGGACTATGTCCTGTTTTACTTCCGATCTGGTTTTTTACTTAAGATTAGCTTTTTATTGCCATTTTTAAAATTACCTATCTGAGCCAGGTATGGTGGCACACACCTTTAATCCCAGCACTCGGGAGGCAGAGGCAGGCAGATTTCTTGAGTTCGAGGCCAGCCTGGTCTACAGAGTGAGTTCCAGGACAGCCAGGGCTACATAGGAAAACCCTGTCTTGAAAAACCAAAAACCAAAAAAAAAAAAAACCAAAAAAAAAAAAAACAACAAAAAAAAAAACCCTATCTGATGGCACAGTCATTGTACTACAATATCCCACAAATAAGGCTCGAATGTGAACAAAATGAAAAGGGAACATGACTTGAGTGAGCAAAGGCCTCAAGCAGTCCTAGTGACCCACTGTACGCAGGTCCTAGGGGGTGGGGGGTGGGGGGGACGTCTGCAACTCTACAGGCTTCACTGACTGAGAAAAGGTCAGGGATTCAAGGTCAACTTTTAACTCTAGGTCTGATACTTCCTGGACAACTGCTTTCAATGATGCACATTTTTACTCTACACAGCTTCCTTACTGGAACCCCAGCAAGACAGTTAACTTTTGTGGACAGTTAAGTTTACCAGACCCAGTGTCTAGCTCTTCCTGCTGCCAGCTGATCTGGATGTAGAATGCTCTGCTTCTTCTCCAGCACCGTGTCTGCCTGTACTCTCCCATGCTTCCTGCCATGATAACGCACTAACCCTCTGAAACTGTAAGGCAGCTCTCCAGTGAAATACTTTCTTTTATAAGACTTGCCTTAGTCAGCGCATCTCTTCACAGCAACAGAGCTAAGACACTGACCTTCCTGACCGTGAGGAAATAGTGAATTTTTCTGTATTTGGGAACCATCCAGGTGCATCAGGATCAAGATGCAGCACTGCCCCCAGTTGAAATCATCCATGCAACACTGGAGGGGAATCTCAGCTCTTAGGCAGCTGATGATGCATCTCTGCCCTGGGATTGGTGACATGCAGTGAGCACTGTGGCCATCTGTCTACTTCTTACAGGTCAAGGGCATGGACCACTTATGAAGATCAGTGGCTCAGCAGCTTTGAGAAGTCAGATGGAGGCACACAACCACCTGCAACCTCCTAAATTTCCATTTTTATAATTATTTTTCTGTCCCCTTTTTATAAAATCCCTTTAATTTCTTTAACCTAACAAGATATGCGTGTGTGTTTCTTCTATTCTCTGAGGTCAGGCTTTTGTTTTGTTTGTAACTTATTAGTATTATTCTCTTCTCTTAAAACAACACTGGTTCCAGTCAATGATCTGATTCATCACAGACTACACTGCTGATAAGCATTCTCTGTGTGCTCCAGCTCAGTCTCCTTACCGTATGGAAATTTTTCTTAGGGACTTCAGGTGTGGTCAGGTGGGGTGCGGCAGGGCAAGGTAGTGCAGTTTAAGCTAAATCTCAATTGTTAGGCTTTGTGTAAGGGTAAGAGTTGGCTGTCAAGATTGTGGGAATTTACAAATGCCAGAATGGGGCTTTAACCTAGATGGCAACATCTGTTCTGAACATCAGGGTGGGAAAGGGGGACAGCATGCCAAACTGGTGCAGACTATTCCATATAGAAGACTTCAATTAATCTTTTTTTCAGTACTACTTCTCACGCTTCTCATCCATCGTACCTGCCAATTCTGGGCCAGAGTCTCTTGGGATTCCCACAAGCAGGCTGGTTCCCAGATCCTTCTAGTTCCTTTCCTAGCACATTCTGAACTGTAAATCTTTCCACCTCTTCTATCCGTCAACATGTTCCCATCTGCCTTGTCTTCTAGAAATTCATTGAAGGCTGTCATCTGTTGCCTAACACCCTTCTCATTGCTATTCCACCTCTACTGCTTACACTACATCAATTACAGTAATCCAGCAGGGTCTTGGGAGGGATTAGGGCAATCGAATGTTGATCCCTTCCTGAATTTTCTGGCCACTGATTTGCAGGAAGAAATATATATGCACTTTTCGTAACTGTGTTTTTTGAAGCTATAGATTAAAAAAAATCAATTTCTTTTGCAACAGGTGTCATGCATACCACTGAATGAACACAAACAGACTTTTAAAGCAAGATAATCTTTTATCATTTCCCTCAGCCTAAAAAGGAAAAGAAAGTAGAAAAAAATGCAGTTTCGTCTGATTTTGATGACTATGGGTTATTTGTGCTAATCAATAAGGAAAAGGTAATCCTTTCTGTGTCATGGAACAAGAGAGAAGATCATGGAGTTTTTCTGTGGGCTTCCTGAGGAGCTGGACTAATTTTAGAAATGATGATTTTAGAGGGTGTGTAAAACAGGCAGTTGGACATAAATTTACAAGTCAAGGAGACATGATTTTAAAACTTGAGCATTAATAACCATGCTGCATATGAAGTCACAGAAAGCAAAGGATTTACAAGGGCAGAGAGTAGAATTCTAAGGAATTCGTATGCTAAGAATGTGTGGAGGGAAAATCAACTTTTAATAACCATTGCAAGTGAGTGGTTTATTATGTTAAATGCGTTTGAAATATCCACTGTGAAAAACACTATAAAGTTTGCACTGATCTTAGTGACGAAATGACCGTATTTATTGGAAAAGTAATTCAGGTAAAATGCAAGATGAGATTCAGTTTTAGGTACCATCCGAAGCCATGGCTTTAGATGAAAGCACTCCCACATCTGTCTCGGCAGTGGTATTAGATGGCAGAAGGAATAACTAATTTGGAGCTGAACCATTGCCAGGTAGACAAGCTGATTGAAAAGGACTCAGAAATGCAATTACTACAAGAATGGATGAAATAGCTCAAGAAATTCAGGAAACTTAGGAAACAAAATTGTGGCTATCTGAGTAGTCAGAGAATCCGGTTATCATTATTGGTAGAATGACTATGTGTAAGTAAGGGATGGCGTTAAGTGGATAATGGATAGACACAGGCTCAGGTCAGAGAGGAGGCTAAGTTGGCGTTTCTAAGCAAGCATCACCAGAGGGCCAAGGGAAAGGAATGCTATTAACGATGTGTAATCAGCTAAGCACACAACAATGCCAGCCAGCACCTGTAAAGTTGGCTTCCAATCTTTCTTTAGACAGAGGCAACTGTGACCCCAGGGTGACTGATTCATTATCCCCCTGCCAGACACCAGGCAGGTACCGGCCACATGTAGCCCCCATGGCCAGTTACAAGGATTGCTTAAAGATGCAGGGCTTGGGCTGGTGAGATGGCTCAGTGGGTAAGAGCACCCGACTGCTCTTCTGAAGGTCCGAAGTTCAAATCCCAGCAACCACCCATAATGAGATCTGATGCCCTCTTCTGGTGTGTCTGAAGACAGCTACAGTGTACTTACATATAATAAATAAATGAATCAAAAAAAAAAAGATGTAGGGCTTGAGGGCGCCTTGACTGTCAGGGTTGCTATCATCATGCTGGCACGGTACAGCTTCATATCCTGAAGTAGCTCACAGTACAGGAGGTATGTGGCCCCCTTCACAGAGGATTGGTCCGTCCTACAGACACTCTTTTGTGACAATCATTCTGTTACTGTCACAAATAACAGGCAAAGTTCAATGAGTGAGTGCTTAACAACCCAGTTTGAGTGTGGCCTGACTTACTGCACCTAGGAGAACAAGACAGCAACTGATGCAGGTGCCCACGAAACCTTTCCCTCAGGATCAAAAGCATTAAAGATAAGATATGCACATCCACGAAGAATCTTAAGAGCTTGGTATGACACTTAAGTTCCCAGCACCGGGCGTTGAGGGAGGAAGGAAAATGGTGAGTGCAAGGCCAACCTGGGCTACACAGGGATACGTGGCAAAAAAAAAAAAAAAAAAAGTCGACTACTTAAGATGAGAGCAGTTCCACATGCCTACTGCTACTGTGCTGGAAGACATAAAGATTAAGCAGACACTGATGCAGAACTAGTCCCAGGTCATTAGAAAAGATGGACATAAATCCCTGTTTCCCTTATCATACAGTGAAGAAAGGTGCTGTACCATATGTATTAAATGTGAAAAGCATTCTTGCCTGTTTCTTTTTAGGAAGTGCCGTGCTTGTGTGCTTTTTTTCTTGAGATTTCTTCCTGCTCATCTTCTCTTTACAGGGCTCAGCTTGTGCAGTATATGAGTTGCAAACACCTGTAGAACTCAGCGTCTGCTATTTAAAGGAAATCAAAGAACACTGACAGTCATCGTTCACGATATGGCCCACGTTTCACTTTAACCTTTCTTCCTATGACAGGCCCGTCCTGCTTGCCCCCCACCTTCAGTACTCGGTGCTAAAACCAAGACTGGGTACCCACTCTGTCCCTGAGTCAAATCTCCTATCTACTTTTATATATTTCATTAGAGGTTCATAAACCCAAATTAAAAGAGGGAATTATTAATTAACATTCTCTAACTTATCAAGCATAGATTGAGAAGGATATTGTATTAGGAAGAAAAAAGTAGTAAAAACTAGTGGCTTATTAATTTACCAGGTATTAACTTACTGTTATTATCTTATAATAAATCATGAACTATAAGTTAGGCTAGAACATACGATTTTCATCAAGACATCCAATAATAGTATAGGTATGCTTATATACAAAGATGTAGACAAAGATTCAATTACATGTAACTTAATGAACAAAACAAAAGACATGCAGCCAATGAAAGTGATGCTTATATACTGTCAGTTGAATGCCACCATAGAAAACAAACTAAACAGTTTAAAAAGGCATGTACTAGCCAGGTGGTAGTGGTACACACCTTTACTCCTAGCACTCGGGAGGCAGACAGGCAGATATCTGTGGATTCAAGGTCAGCCTGGTCTACAGAGTTCCAGACACCAGGGCTAGACAGAGAAACACTGTCTTGAAAAACCAAAACCAAAACCAGAAAGGTATTGTACAAAGTTACTTTTTGGCTCTTAATTTTATGTGGAGCTTTTCCACATATAATAAAACTCATAATCATACAGATCTAAAACTAAATTAACAAGTAGCTTGCCTTTTATAGCAATACAGTTCTGAAGGGAAGCTCTCGTTCTAGTGGATTTTCCTAGTAGAATTAAAATCAAACCAGCAAGACATGACTGCAGGTTACAGATGAATAAGACAAAGTATTAATTCTTAACAGGACCCATCAAAAATCAGGATTTTCTCTACCACCATGACCACGAAGATTGGTTTTTTGTTGTTTTTTTTTTTGGCTTTTCGAGATAGGGTTTCTCTGTGTATCCCTGGCTATCCTGAAACTCACTCTGTAGACCAGGCTGGCCTCGAACTCAGAAATCCACCTGCCTCTGCCTTCCAAGTGCTGGGATTAAAGGTGTGCGCCACCATGCCCCGCGACCATGAAGATTTAATATAAGTATTTACCTTTCTTCTTTGAGAGGTCCGTGTAGGTCTAACAATACTGCAGATTATTTCTTCATCTTTATTTAAAGAACTGCAAGTGTTAGTGCCTGATATCAGGAAACAAGCAAAATTAGGTTCTTAGCATAAAACCAACCCGAATGACATGGTTAAAGAACAGCATAGTGTTTTTGAGTCACAGTTGCTCTTAAATGTCGTATTTAGGCACAGGCAATACAGAAGAGCAAAAAGAGATATCCAGACAGTGTTTAAAGGAGTTCATGTTGCTGAGTATTCAGACCGAGTGCAATAGAAGCACAAAGCAGAGCCCTCACCTGCACCTCAGACATGCTTGATGCTTGTAACAGCACAAAGAAAAGACAGTGGGATATGTTCAGCACTTAGAACATGGCATAGAGTCTAAAATTTACCTGTAACTTAGTTTGTTACAGTCTAAGCTCACAAACCCAGGCTCTCAGAAGGGAAGATACATGAATACACAGTTCACAATCCAAGTACTCACAAGATGGCTTTGTCAGCCAAGTGTGGTAGGCATGTCAGAAAAATCAGGAAAATTGTCTTAGAATCACAAAAGACATATACTTGGCAAGCATATGCAATGAGAATACCATGCTAATGGTGGGTAAGACTTGTGGCCATTTAGGAATGGTCCTTACCAAAAAAAAAAAAAAAAAAAAAAATGGTCTTTACAGTCCAAATCGTTTCACTTTGTCAGTTGTGAAAACACAGAACTCTATTATTGATCCTCAATAAGCTAAGAGATCAACAGCAATGTGCATTATCAACTTGAAGCAGTGAAAACTCATTTAAGTTAACTGTGGGTGACTATCAAGTATAACACTTGCAATTAAAAGAAGGGGTAACTTTTCATACAAAGTATTTGGTTTTCTTAAAATCAAGAACATATTGTTGTACCACATATGGAAATTTAAAAATAAAGAGATTGAGTTTTATGTGCTAAAAACAAGAGTTAAGGGGCTAAGGTGGCAGCTTGGTTGTCAAAGTGCTCCTTGACCTTGAGGACCTGTGTGTGATGCCCAGACCCATACAAAAAAGCCAGGTACAGGGGGTGGGGGTGGAGGAGATGGCTCAGCAATTAAGAGTATTTGCTGCTCTTCCAGAGAATCTAAGTTCAGTACCCAGCACCCACACTGGAAGGCTCACAACTGCCTGCCCAGGGAGATCTTCCATCCTCTTGTAACCTCTGGAGGTACAGCATACATACATAAACATGGGTAGCAATACATATAAATCAGTAAGTCCAAAGTTAAAAAAACAAGAAGAGCAGCCTATGGCATGAGATGCAATCCCAGGGTTGGGAGGATTCCTAGACTCCAGATCAGTAGGTTCGTAGTTTGCTGGACAACCAGCTAGTCTAATGACCAAGCTCTATACTAATGATGAAGCCCGGCTCAAAAAAGCAAAGTGGGTGCTAGGCAAGGCTGCGTGCACATTTCTAATCTCAATGCCACGGGAGAGTGGAGACAGCAGGATTGATTCGGTAAGAGAGCCCATCTCAAAGGAGTAAAAGCAGAGGGTGAGGGGCAGCACAGGACAGATAATGCCTCCCTTCATTCTCGGACATGGGAACACACACACACACACACACACACACACACGCACACGCGCACGCATACACACACACATATACTCTCTCTCCTCTCTCTCTCTCTCTCTCTCTCTCTCTCTCTTTCTCTCTCTCTCACCACACCCCACAGAAGACAAACACAAATAATACCTGGAGGAGTCTCAGAGAGTGAGGATTTACTAAGACTCAGATTTGCAAATGATCCCTGAGGTGGCTCTATGTTTTCCTAAGAAAGGAAAAAAGTACAAATTAGATCCCATTAAGTTCAGTGAATATGTAAATGACATGCCACAAAGAAAAATAATGCCTTATTTTGGTAGGAGGAATTATGAGCACAGAATAGAAATTAAAAAAAAAAAAAGAAAAGAAAAACAATAGAAAACGAGAAGGTCTAAGCTAACTAAAGATAACTTTATAACTCTGAGTGGTCACCCTCATAATGCCAATGTATTTGTTAACTGCAACCACCCCAGCAAAGGGTATTAATCACTGACTTTTTGGTTTGTTTAAAATTCCACTGTCAAACTTCTACTAAGCAAATTAAGAAACACCATCTAGTATTACAATATTTATCGATGAAATTCATGGTAAGATGGCAAAATAAACAAGATTTTAAAACCTTCTCACGCACACATTAGCAACTTGACAACACACCTAAAAGCACTAGAACAAAAGGAAGCAAACTCACCCAAGAGGAGTAGACGGCAGGAAATAATCAAACTCAGGGGCGAAATCAACCAAGTGGAAACAAGAAGAACTATTCAAAGAATCAACCAATCAAGGAGCTGGTTCTTTGAGAAAATCAACAAGATAGATAAACCCTTAGCCAGACTCACTAGAGGGCACAGGGAAAGCATCCTAATTAACAAAATCAGAAATGAAAAGGAGACATAACAACAGATCCTGAAGACATCCAAAACACCATCAGATCCTTCTACCAAAGGCTATACTCAACAAAACTGGAGAACCTGGATGAAATGGAGAAGTTCCTAGACAGATACCAGGTACCAAAGTTGAACCAAGATCAGGTTAATGATCTAAACAGCCCTATATCCCCCAAAGAAATAGAAGCAGTCATTAATAGTCTCCCAACCAAAAAAACCCCAGGACCAGATGGGTTTAGTGCAGAGTTCTATCAGACCTTCAAAGAAGATCTAATCCCAGTTCTTCACAAACTATTCCACAAAATAGAAACAGAAGGTACTCTACCCAACTCATTCTATGAAGCCACAATTACTCTGATACCTAAACCACAAAAAAGTCCCAACAAAGAAAACTTCAGACCAATATCCCTTATGAATATTGATGCAAAAATCCTCAATAAAGTTCTTGCAAACCGAATCCAAGAACACATCAAAACAATCATCCATCCTGACCAAGTAGGTTTCATCCCAGGGATGCAGGGATGGTTCAATATACGGAAATCCATCAACGTAATCCAGTATATAAACAAACTCAAAGACAAAAACCACATGGTCATCTCGTTAGATGCGGAAAAAGCATTTGACAAGATCCAACACCCATTCATGATAAAAGTCTTGGAAAGATCAGGAATTCAAGGCCCATACCTAAACATGATAAAAGCAATCTACAGCAAACCAGTAGCCAACATCAAAGTAAATGGTGAGAAGCTTGAAGCAATCCCTCTAAAATCAGGGACTAGACAAGGCTGTCCACTTTCTCCATACCTATTCAACATTGTACTTGAAGTCCTAGCCAGAGCAATTCGACAAAAGGAGATCAAAGGGATACAAATTGGAAAAGATGAAGTCAAAATATCACTTTTTGCAGATGATATGATAGTATATATAAGTGACCCTAAAAATTCCACCAGAGAACTCCTAAACCTGATAAACAGCTTCGGTGAAGTAGCTGGATATAAAATTAACTCAAACAAATCAATGGCCTTTCTCTACACAAAGAATAAACAGGCCGAGAAAGAAATTAGGGAAACAACACCCTTCTCAATAGTCACAAATAATATAAAATATCTTGGCGTGACTCTAACTAAGGAAGTGAAAGATCTGTATAATAAAAACTTCAAGTCTCTGAAGAAAGAAATTATAGAAGATCTCAGAAGATGGAAAGATCTCCCATGCTCATGGATTGGCAGGATCAACATTGTAAAAATGGCTATCTTGCCAAAAGCAATCTACAGATTCAATGCAATCCCCATCAAAATTCCAACTCAATTCTTCAACGAATTAGAAAGTGCAATCTGCAAATTCATCTGGAATAACAAAAAACCTAGGATAGCAAAAACTCTTCTCAAGGATAAAAGAACCTCTGGTGGAATCACCATGCCAGACCTAAAGCTTTACTACAGAGCAATTGTGATAAAAACTGCGTGGTACTGGTATAGTGACAGTCAAATAGACCAATGGAATAGAACTGAAGACCCAGAAATGAACCCACACACCTACGGTCACTTGATCTTCGACAAGGGAGCTAAAAACATCCAGTGGAAGAAAGACAGCATTTTCAACAAATGGTGCTGGCACAACTGGTTGTTAACATGTAGAAGAATGCGAATCGATCCATTCCTATCTCCTTGTACTAAGGTCAAGTCTAAGTGGATCAAGGAACTTCACATAAAACCAGAGACACTGAAACTTATAGAGGAGAAAGTGGGGAAAAGCCTTGAAGATATGGACACAGGGGAAAAATTCTTGAATAGAACAACAATGGCTTGTGCTGTAAGATTGAGAATTGACAAGTGGGACCTCATGAAACTGCAAAGCTTCTGCAAGGCAAAAGACACCATCAATAAGACAAAAAAACCACCAACAGATTGGGAAAGGATCTTTACCTATCCTAAATCAGATAAGGGACTAATATCCAATATATATAAAGAACTCAAGAAGGTGGACTCCAGAAAGTCAAATAACCCCATTAAAAAATGGGGCTCAGAACTGAACAAAGAATTCTCACCTGAGGAATACCGAATGGCAGAGAAGCACCTGAAAACATGTTCAACATCCTTAATCATCAGGGAAATGCAACTCAAAACAACCCTGAGATTCCACCTCACACCAGTCAGAATGGCTAAGATCAAAAATTCAGGTGACAGCAGATGCTGGCGAGGATGTGGAGAAAGAGGAACACTCCTCCATTGTTGGTGGGATTGCAAGCTTGTACAACCACTCTGGAAATCAGTCTGGCGGTTCCTCAGAAAATTGGACATAGTACTACCGGAGGATCCAGCAATACCTCTCCTGGGCATATATCCAGAAGATGTCCCAACCGGTAAGAAGGACACATGCTCCACTATGTTCATAGCAGCCCTATTTATAATAGCCAGAAGCTGGAAAGAACCCAGATGTCCCTCAACAGAGGAATGGATACAGAAATTATGGTACATTTACACAATGGAGTATACTCAGCTATTAAAAAGAATGAATTTATGAAATTCCTAGCCAAATGGATGGACCTGGAGGGCATCATCTTGAGTGAGGTAACACAATCACAAAGGAACTCACACAATATGTATTCACTGATAAGTGGATATTAGCCCAAAACTTAGGATACCCAAGATATAAGATACAATTTGCTAAACGCATGAAACTCAAGAAGAATGAAGACCAAAGTGTGGACACTGTGCCCCTTCTTAGAATTGGGAACAAAACACCCATGGAAGGAGTTACAGAGACAAAGTTTGGAGCTGTGATGAAAGGATGGACCATCTAGAGACTGCCGTATCCAGGGATCCATCCCATAATCAGCTTCTAAACGCGGACACCATTGCATACACTAGCAAGATTTTGCTGAAAGGACCCAAATATAGCTGTCTCTTGTGAGACTATGCAGGAGCCTAGCAAACACAGGAGTGGATGCTCACAATCAGCTATTGGATGTATCACAGGGCTCCCAATGGAGAAGTTAGAGAAAGTACCCAAGGAGCTAAAGGGATCTGCAACCCTATAGTTGGAACAACATGATGAACTAACCAGTACCCCGGAGCTCTTGTCTCTAGCTGCATATGTATCGAAAGATGGCCTAGTCGGCCATCAATGGAAAGAGAGGCCCATTGGACTTGCAAACTTTATATGCCCCAATATAGGGGAATGCCAGGGCCAAAAGAATGGGAATGGGTGGGTAGGGAAGTGGGGGGCGCTATGGGGGACTTTTGGGATAGCATTGGAAATGTAATTGAGGAAAATATGTAATAAAAAATATTAAAAATTAAAAAAAAAATAAAACCTTCTCACATAATTGTAAGAAAGTAACTATTGTTCAAAGAAAAATATGACAATTTGAAAAAACCCCCCTTTCATACCAGTTTGCTCACATGTCTTTCTGATATTTAACTGGAAATGCTCAATTTCACAAAGCACCTTTGCTGCATGGAATGAGATGATTACACAGCCTTTCTGTCTTACTTGGAAAGTTGCATACAAAAATCAATATTATAGTTTGCTTAATTATATGGCAGAATTCCTTTGCAAAATGACTACTTTATGGGAAAGTTTTAGTGACAATTGAAAGTTCTTTAACGTCGGGCTATTGAAACAGTGTGTTCGTTCCCTCTTGAGTGGAGGCTGAGGCTTTATGTGTTTCAAGACTGGACACGGTTTATCTAAGCTGCTAAACTGTCAGCACTCAGTTGTTGATAAGCCTCTACTGTCCTTGGAATCTTGTTAGGATACAGTACTGTCACCTTTTCTTTCTGATACTGGTCATTTTTCTTCCTCTCCCAAGCCCCCGAATTTGATTGAAGATTTACTAAAATGTTTCTACCACTACATGTTTTTTTCTCCATCTTACAAAATAAGTTATTTCAGTTCTAAGGTGGATTTTTTTTTTCATATTTTAATGTCTCAGACATCTGTGGTTTTTCTTAGTGATATAAAACAGGTACATCTTATAACCTACAACACTTAGGTTTCATGAAAGTACTGAACATAAGAGACTGAAATATGGCATGTCATCTGACCTTCGTAATTTCAAATCATAATTTTCATGCAAAATAAAGTGAAACCTGATGAAAATAGGAACAAGCTTTTTCCTGGGATTTTCCACACTTACGAGGTTCTCCTCCTTGTCATCAAAGTTTGGCTGAAGAAACTGCTCATGAACAGGGGACTGCAGGGGACTAGTAGTTTTTACGGTCCTTGGGCGAACAGGTGTTCCTCCTTTGCACAATGGAGTATTGGCTGGTAAAGACTCATCAAACACTTCAGGGCTTAAGTCCTCTCCAAAAGTAACTCTCTTCCTCTTCCTCGGATTCAGACAGCCTGGTGTTTTACAGTTTTCTCTACCTATAGACAATAAATGAGACTATGTTGAAAAATTAAGCTGTTTTTCTTACCTAAAAGGCATATACTAAAATGTCTGAATGTGGTACATTCAGCTATTTGTACAATAACACAATTTGTAGAGAAAATTCAAATGGGTGAAAACCATACTTTTAACTAAAATAGTACTGATTGTCAAAACAAGGTCATTATTTCAAGTGTTAATAAAATCAGAGCATCTGAAGTTCTTTACAAGTTCTGCCACTAAGTAAAACTTTGTGTGTATATGTGGTGCTGGGGATTAAAAACCCCATCCCTCACCCATGTCAGGCAGATCATCTATCTACCACTGAACATACCCCTCAAGCCAAGATCAACTGAGGCTCTGGAAAGACACCTTTCCCTTCCCATTGTTCTCCATTCCCAAGTCATTTCAGACACAGTGAAGCATGAGCAGATTGTCAAAAACCTGATGCATTATAGCAAGTTCTGAAAAGAAAATAATACCCTTAGTTTAAAAATAACTGTGAGTAACATACCTGCTCTTCCTTCTTTGCAAGAGTTTGAAGGGCATGGGATCAGATGAGCCCCGTCATCACAGAGGTTGAATTCCTAATCATAATAATGACCAATCAAAGATTTTACTCCTTTTATAACATTAAAAGTCACTAAAAAGAATGGGATTGCTGAACATTTTTTAAGAGTATCTTTATTAATTTTAGCTTAAAACACCATGCTGAAAAGGACCAAGTAAAAGCCTCTCTCATCTTTCATTTCTTTTTTAATATTTATTCTTAAGTGTATGAATATTCTGCCTGTATGTACAGATGTGTACCACACGTATGTCAGCTCTTTTGTGGAGGCCACTGGATCCCCTGAAGCTGCCATCACAGACAGCTGTGAGCTGCCATGTGGGTGCTACGAACTGGGCCTGTATCTTCTATGAAAGGAGTAGGAAGTGCTGTTAACCGTTGAGCCATCTTTCCAGCCCCTGGCTTCTATATTTTAATAAGTAGTATTGTGAGCCAACATTGAGAATAGAAATTACTGAGTAGGGGTTAAAATCATCCCATTTTGATCTGGCAAGCTAACCAATGTGCGAGTAGCTAAAATTACGGTGTATTCTATTAGGTGTCAGATCAGGCAGGCTTCAGGGTCCAAGCACGAGAACTGCGCTGACATAAAAAGACACAGCAGGTAACTGATGTCAAGACGGAGCTTTGCCAGAAGCCTGAGACCAGCACTTTTAACAAGCATGGAGTTTCCGCCTCAATTACCATCTTCTTGAGCAAGAAATCTCTGTCTGTGTTTATCCAAAAGATTAGAGAGTACACAGTATAAAGGAAGAGACGCTATAAGCCTGGTAGAAGAGAGCCAGGCCTGCAGGGGATCACCACCTGCACTTTAGTCTCACCCAGAACCCTACCCAGCCCATGGTTGTGAGTACTGCTCACAGTCCAAACTATAACGCCCCCAAGAACTGCTCTGTCCCAGTCAAGCCTCCTAGTCAGCAAGCTTTGAAGTTAGTCCTTCAGGGAAACACACATTCTGTCCACTAGACGGGAGGATATGCACAACAAACCACACAATATTCCTATAGACATGCCAAAGCTACCTATGGAGCCGCTTCCAACATGCTACCTATTTCCTAGCAGCTCCCTCCTGCCTTAGGTTACTGCACTCACAGAAATATGGATGGCTGAAGAGGCAGGTTAGACCCTGTACTGGCTAGTTTTGTGTCAACTTGACACAGCTGGAGTTATCACAGAGAAAGGAGCTTCAGTTGAGGAAATGCCTCCATGAGATCCAACTGTAAGGCATTTTCTCAATTAGTGATCAAGGGGGAAAGGCCCCTTGTGGGTGGGACCATCTCTGGGCTGGTAGTCCTGGGTTCTATAAGAAAGCAGGCTGAGCAAGCCATGGAAAGCAAGCCAGTAAGAAACATCCCTCCATGGCCTCTGCATCAGCTCCTGCTTTCTGACCTGCTTGAGTTCCAGTTCTGACTTCCTTGGTGATGAACAGCAGTATGGAAGTGTAAGCCGAATTAACCCTTTCCTCCCCAACTTGCTTCTTGGTCATGGTGTTTGTGCAGGAATAGAAACCCTGACTAAGACAGACCCCATGTCTGGAATGAATAAGCTACAGACTGAGGCACTGATCGTGAACTAGAGGCACTGATTGTGAACTAATTTGGCAATGCAGTTAGTTATAATTTGAATTAACTTTTAGACTTCTATAGTCTACCTACATTGAATT
This sequence comes from Mus caroli, assembly GCF_978045245.1. Lineage (NCBI taxonomy): Eukaryota > Metazoa > Chordata > Mammalia > Rodentia > Muridae > Mus > Mus caroli. Next base: position 63,974,402 of record NW_028227267.1, read on the forward strand.
CTGAATACTAGTCTAATATTACTTGAAAACAGAACCAATCTCAGAATAGTACTGTGACTTTAAAAACTGGCAAACAAGTGAGGGTTTCCCTGCACACCACTGTGACACATGGATCTCCCTTAGTACTCTGAACTCCTTCACTTTAGGAAGCGTGACTCTTACCTTTCCATTCTCTGAGAACAGCTTACCAGGTTTCTTCAACACAGAACGAAGCACAAAGGTCTTAGCGGAGGGGGTGCTGCTCCCACACACAGGAGTCGCTGGAGACCTGGTGGCGGTGGTCTTAGCGGAGGAGGTGCTGCTCCCACACACAGGAGTCGCTGGAGACCTGGTGGCGGTGGTCTTAGCGGAGGGGGTGCTGCTCCCGCACATAGGAGTCTCTGGAGACCTGGTGGCGGTGGCTGTGCCTGAGCTCAGTGGTGTTACAAGTGTGTCAAGTGGAAGAGCATCAACTGATCTCGTGCCCTCTACACAGTCAGTCACTGCAAGTCCTTCAAGGAAAGGAAGATGAGACTGTCCAAATCTGCTCCTTCCAGGCACAAGATACTCACAACACTTACCAAGACGGTAATACAGTATTTAAAAATTCCGCTCAGAAGCAGGAGGGTGGACAGTTTAAGGCAGCTGAGGCTGTACAGTATGATCCTGTTTCACAAACCCAAGTGCTAGCAGTATTGCTTAGTGGTAGAGTGATTACCTAATGTCTTGGTTAGGGTTTTACTGCTGTGAACAGACACCATGGCCAAGACAACTCTTATAAGGACAACTTTTTTTTTCCCCCCCAGACAGGAGGGTTTCTCTGCGTAGCCCTGGCTGTCCTGGAACTCACTCTGTAGACCAGGCTGGCCTCAAACTCAGAAATCCGCCTGCCTCTGCCTCCCAAGTGCTGGGATTAAAGGCGTGCGCCAATACCGCCCGGCTAAGGATAACATTTTATTGGGGCAGGCTTACAGGTTCAGAGGTTCAGTCCATCATCATCAAGGCAGAAGCATGGGAGCACCCAGGCAGGCATGGTGCAGGTGGAGCTGAGTGTTCTATATCTTCATCAGAAGATTACTAGAAGACTGTCTTCTAGGAAGCTACGACAAGGGTCTTAAAGCCTACGCCCACAGTGATACACATACTCCAAAAAGGCCACATCTCCAAACAGTTCCACTTTCTGGGCTAAGCATATACAAACCATCACAGCTAACATATGCTAGGATCAAACCCTAGCAACTGAAGATGGAAAGGAGATTCAACTCTAAAACTCCCTGATTCACGTGGACATGAACACAAGACAGAGAAGTAGCACTGGTCACGTCATTTACTACAAGGCTATCACAAATAAAGATAAGAGGTTTTGGCTCCTGGGTCGGAGGATGGGAAAAAATATTGGGAATGAGCCTTGCACTGCAATATAAAACTAACCTGAGCCAAACCTTGATAATGGTAATTGAAATGGTAACCATTTTACTCCTCAAGATGGAGGAATTTCAATATGTAAACACAGTGGGAGTGAGAGGAGGGCACGAGGAGAGAGAGTATCAGCCCACACAGAAGCTGCCCGCCAAACGCACCGGCTCTACATTGGCAAATGCAGGGAGTTAAATCTGAACTCTACTCAGCAGTGAGGCAGACACAATCTGACATAAAGGGAAAACCCTGTATGACATACACACTAAGACATCATTTGTGCTACATGAAACATGTTCTAGCCATCTAAATCTGTAGGCATGTTTGCATTGTGTAAAGGTTTATCCTTGTGTTATTCAATTGCTGATTTTCCTGCCCTCGTTTTGTTTCAATCTGGATGCAGCATTGTAATGCTTATATCAAGAATTTCTAGCCAGGCGTGGTGGCGCACGCCTTTAATCCCAGCACTCAGGAGGCAGAGGCAGGTGGATTTCTGAGTTCGAGGCCAGCCTGGTCTACAAAGTGAGTTCCAGGACAGCCAAGGCTATACAGAAAAACCCTGTCTCGAAAAACCAAAAAAAAAAAAAAAGAATTTCTTGAGTTTGTATAAACAGTTTTTTATCATTTACTCTCTGCCTTGTCAATAAATACTGATAACTCGATGGTTGGGCAGAAGAAAAACTAGGACAGAAGGTTCTGAAATCCAGGGAGAGAAAGACACCCCCCCCCCACAGAGAGAGAGAGAGAGAGAGAGAGAGAGAGAGAGAGAGAGAGAGAGAGAAGGTTCTGAAATCCAGGGAGAGAAAGACACCCCCCCACACACACAGAGAGAGAGAGAGAGAGAGAGAGAGAGAGAGAGAAAGAGAGAATGTTTCAGACCTGTCATGAGGATGAAGAGATGAAACAAGGAGACACCAGAAGAACATCTGAAGCCCAAAGACCCAGATCGATGATAATATGCAAGTATCATGGGATCATGGCTGGGAGGTAGCCAGATTAGCATAGGGGTTATTATAGATCATTTAACTCTCTAGCTGTTGATATGCAGCTTGAAATAAGTCTTGGTTTCTCTGTGTAGTTACGGGGGAGTAGCAAGGGTAAAGAAATACAGCTGATGGATTAATTCACTGTTGACACTTATATTAAAAATAATTCACTTTACATAAATCATGATTCTCAACTTTCCCAATGCTACAACCCTTTAACACAGTTCATGTTGTGGTGACCCGACCATAAAATTATTTTCATTGTTATTTATAACTGTAATTTTGCATACTATATGAACTGTAATATAAATATTTTTAGTTGGCCAAAGAGGTTGCGACTTACACACAGGTTGACCACTACTGAGCTAAGAGAAGATCAGCAAGGGAAGGTGTGCTGAGGCATGATTGCTAAGGGAGGTGCGAATTGCCTAAGCAGCAATGCTAAGCACTTGGCACGCAGGAGCAGCAAAGCCATCAGCAGGCCAACCTCTTAGTAGCACCACAGCAGACACAGAGACCACTTGACAGGACTTTCAGGCAGAGAAGCAAGAGGCAGGAAGTGGAGAAGACAAGGAAGAGAGCAGGTGCATTACATAGGCTTCTTTTAAAAGGCATTACTTAAATTTGTGTTAGTGTCTGTACATGTGTAAAAGCACATATGTGCAGGAGCCTGCAGAGCCCAGAAGTGCCAGATTCCCTTGAAGCTCAAGTACAGGCATCTGCGAACCACCAACCCAGGTGCTAGGAGCCTCTAGGTCAGCAGACACTCTGAATGGCTGAGCCATCTCCTAGACTAACAAAGAACTTTCTAACCTGTCTAACCCATGGAGAGGTTCAGCAAATAACCAGGCAGTTTGAAATATTAGACTACATTAACAAAACCCCACTGCTCATGCCCAGAGCATCGATTCTTCCCCTGTTCTGGGTAGGATTAAGTGGAGTGCTTAAAGGCACATCGGCCCTTGTTATGATGTTACCACCCTGATGGATTGTAGAACTGGGTATCAAGTAAAATGACGTTAAGTCTCATGAGGATGAAAAAGATCTGCCAAGAAGGTGGCAGTACCTTATTTTATCTAGGTGACAAACATAACCTGGCCCTGTGCCTTATCTGCGCAGGAAGATACCCATCTACCTTAGAATCAAAATCAAAAGCCCGAGCAGATATCCACTGCAAGAAAGGTGAAAGAAATTCAGTTTGAAGCTGAAAGAAAGCTCCAGGGAGAAATTTAGATCATTAAGAACTAATATAAACAAACAAACAAAATGGGGACAGGTGGAACAGAAATAGGTATCGAAGTTCAGGAAACACAGAAACCCCTACTTCCTCTTACCTTACATGAGACATTGATGGTTTAAAGCAAAAACGACAACACGCATGCATCACAACCATGTAAATGTGTATGTGTAAAAAGGACTATTAAGTCACAGGAAGGAAGGAAGGAAGGAAGGGAGGGAGGGAGGGTGGGTGTATCAGCAAGACACAGGGTGTATACGCTTGTGTGTTTTATGTACAGCTATGCATATGGCCAAAAGGACCTATAAGAATGTGTGTTGGAATCCCAGAGCAAGAGAATAAGACAGAATGAAGTATAGCTCAAAAGATAGTAAATACTAATGCATTAACACAGAACTTTTAATACAAAGGAAATGAAAACAAAGCTTACGGCAAAATAGTAGATGTAAATCAAGCCATATTAACAGTTACTTGAAACATTAATGGGCTAAAGGCAGGGTGATCCTCACACTTGCAGTCCCAATGATTATGAGGTAGAGGCAGGATCATTTGGAGTTCAAGGCTATCACAGGCTATGGTAGTGAGTCAAATGCCAACCTGGGCTACACAAGACTGTCTGAAAACACACATACACGTACGCACGCATGCACACATGAATAGTAACAACAAAACACAGATTGGATATAGTGCATTGCTAGCAGTCTTAGGCTCTACTTTTATTCCTCCCACCGCAGCCCCAGTAAAACAGAATCTCATTGTTTCCCACGATAGCTTGACACTTAATTCTCCTGCTTCAGCCTCCCGAGTACAGGGATTACAGGCATGTGCCACAAAGCCTTGCTGGCCCCATCCTTATACTGCTAGTATAGTAATATACATTATTTTACTATTATCATACTATTATTCCACAAGTTTGGAAGTGCATCACTAATTTTACTTTAAAAGTTAAGAAATGTTTATTGATGTGAGTGTGTACGTGGGTCCACATGAAGGAGAACTTGTAAGCAGTCTTCTACCATGCGATCTGAGGGACTGAACTCAGTTGTCAGGTTGGCAGAGGCACTTTCTCCAAGCCATCTAACTCAACTCATACTTTGTGATAGCAGTAAAACTAAAGGACAGTCAGCACAGTGATCCCCAAACACTTACAGTCCCCGTAACACAAGAACCACTTTCCCTCATTTCAGCTTATAGACACACTCATCACAAGTGTCTATGAATGGGGCAACCTCTGTCTGCACCAAGGAAAACACAAACTTACCCTGGGAAGTCTCCCTGAGCTCTGGAAGGGGAGCAGCCATACATCCCGGCTGGGCTGAACCGATGTCAGGTGACTTCTGGGAGAAAAGATGAAGGAATCAAAAGCAGAACATTCATTACTAACTTACTGCTGATACTGCCTTTATGGAGATTTCAATAAGCACTGCGGATAACTGAAAATCTGTAGTTCAACTGATCTCATAGCAGGCATAAGTACACAGGAATTAGCAACAGAGCACTCATCCTAACAGCATCCTGAACATTCCACAAAATGATTTTCAATCCCAAAGAAAACTTTATGTAATTCCTTTTTGTTGCCCACTGAAGCCTAGAGAGCTGTGCTATATTATCCTCCTCTAAACAGAAAATGCTCGGGCTGGTGAGATGGCTCAGCGGGTAAGAGCATTGACTGCTCTTCCAAAGGTCCCGAGTTCAAATCCTAGCAACCACATGGTGGTTCACAACCATCAGTAATGAGATCTGGCGCCTCTTCTGGTGTGTCTAAAGTCAGCTACAGTGTACTTATGTATAATATTTTTTAAAAAAGAGAGAGAGAGAAAATGCTCAAAAAGTATATCCACATTAATTCAGAAATTAATTTCTTCTTTGTGATTTATGTCTAATGAATCAAAGTTCTGGAGAGAAACAATTACCATTGCTTCTGCCAAATGATCATTTTTTATTAACTTGAATAAAGCAGAGAGAAGTAGGACCATAAGCCAGTTCTTATGTTATAAGGACTGTAGAAATGTTTGGGGACCATTATGCTGACTGTCCTTTATTTTCACTGCCATTGCAAAGTATTAGGTGGGCTACATGGCTTAGAGAAGGTGCCTATGTCACCCTGACAACCTGAGCTCAATCCCTAGAATGGAAAACAACACAACTCTCCTCTGACCTCCACTCCGTGACACTCAATGAAACCAAGCTCTGATGGTGGAAGGCACCTCTTCTGAGAGGGAACAAAAACCTCTGATCACAGAATGAAGACATAAAACAAGAAGAAATGGTCATGTGACCCCACAGCTGCACAAAGGTCACCAATTCCAGGAGCAGTCTTTGTCTGACTTTAGTAAAATTCACATAGGTTTTTGCCTTTCCACAATCTTGACAGACTTTAGGTTGTCACAATCCAGAAACATTCCTAATGCTCCTTGAAGTACATAGAGGAGCAAAGATGAATTGCAGAAGAGCCAGCCTCACAAGCCGTCTCACGAAAGACTGGGGAGGCAAGGGCAGCGTGGACCTGGGCAGGCAGCACTCCAAGTTTCAGGAACTGATACTCCAATTGGTACCTAAATAATCTGCTTAGGGATTTCAGGGCACAACTGCAGACCTAGCATCGAACCATCATGTAGAACACCTCATGCTGAAGACCCTCAAACTTTACCTTCCCATAAAAGTGATCAAAAACAACCAATCTTCCCAGCAAAGAAGCCAGTCACACATAAATGTAAGATGCAACAGGAACACATGCATGCATGCATGCACACAAAGGCATACACACACACACACACACACACACACACACACACACACTCATCTGAGAGCCATAGCAGCAATGTGGTAAAACTAGGAACTCATATCACTGGTCTTTACAGTTTTCAACCTGCCTATGCAAAAAGCTACAGCTCCATTTATGTGTGGAAACCACAATTACCTCAGCAAGATCTGTGGAGGCACCCCCAGCACATGCTTTGTCAGCAAGGGCTTTGGTGCCACTGAGATAAATGTCAGGGCTGTCCTGGGAGGATATTCTCCTCCGCTTTGAAGAGGAGTTTACAGGGAACCCAGACTGCTGATATTCAAGAAGATCTTCTTTTCTGGCTATATGCACAAAACAAAAATAGAAACAAAATGACATGGGGATAAATATTTTCTTTTATATTCATCATTTAAAAATATTATCCATTATACAAAAAGAGTGCCAGTTTAGTGTTTGCATGTACATCATCAGTGAAAACAAAATTCCACCCCATTTCAGTCAAAAAGGGACACTGAAGGCAGGTATGGTGGCACACATCCATGCAGTGCCAACAGAAGGGAGGCTAAAAGAAGAGACCAGCAAGTTCAAAGCCAGCCTGGGCTACAGAGCAAACAGGAGACTGGCCAGGGCTGCACAGTGAGACCCAGAGAAGGCTGAGGAAAGCAAGCAGTGCTGCCTGCGCTCACTGTCACAGCTCAGTGCAGCTACTGAGTTAACGCAGCCTCTGCAAGTCCCATTAGAGCCAGCTTCCTCACCTTCCCAACTTGGGACTGAAGATCAGTGTCTCTTCTCTAAGAATCCTCTAGAACCTCAGCTCCACATTGGCACTTATAAGACATACAGCCTTATAGACTAAGCAGCACCAGGTTCTCAACCCCTTCAGGGTACAGCCAGCAACTGCTGTGGTACCCAGCCCCTAGCATGCAAACCAGTCTAACAAACCCCTCTTCAATCCGTTTTCATTCCCTCCATTCCACTCCTCTAGAGAACCTGAGGATCCTGCCCTTGGTGCATCGGCCTGCAAACCACAGGCTGGTAAAACCTGAGAGACAGTTAGGTTCTAATTTGATTATACTTGATTTTTATGCAAAAAATGCAAAAAATAAAACACACACACACACAAAAGGAGAGAGAACACACAATTGCAATGTGTTCAGTTAATTCAATGTATAAAAGGATTTTACTGACATAATTACAAAAATGAAGTAAAAAAGTTAAAACCTGGACAACAATTGAAATAACAGGTAACTTATAAGCTGCAGAGCAGGCTCCCCACACAGGCTCTGTATCCTGCAGCAGATGAACTGGAGTCTGCTAAGTGTCAGAGGGTAAAGTAGCGGGACTCAAGAGAGCCAGGGCTTCGTCAACTGCTGAAAAAGCCAAATACTAAAAAGACAACCAAATGAATGATATGGACTTAGTGAAGAATATAGCAGACTATCAACATACTAATCAGACTAGACAAATTTATGGTTAACACAAGGGTGGGATATTTATACATGTTTTTGCAAAGTTTAACAATAATTCTATAAAAATCAACATAAACCTAAATTTGCCACAAGCCCTTTTTGACGTCTGCCTGGCATGAGTTAATTGGTCCCAGCCTTTTAAATTTCAAAACAATTATTGCCTTTTAAAATTCAAAACAATTTTTAACTATGGAAATAAAGGTATACGTTTTTCAACAGACAGCACAGGTCTTGATGTGACTCAGCTGTAAACCACTTAGGACATCTGAGGCCTTGGGGCTTGACCCTGAACACCACCAAGATAAAGTAAACTACAAATAAATAAACAGAACAAAGCCCTAAAACCAGAAATTGAGATTTCTATGTGAAATACTACAAATTTTAGCTATTAGTCTCCATTTGCAGAAACAACTACACTCTGAAAACACTGTTTTCATCTTGTAGAAGTGAATCCCTTTGGCATAAAGCTCATTTTGATAAATACCAGGTCAACCCCTTCTACTTACTCAAATCTGATATCCTAGCCTCTCCGTCTGCCTCTGCTGCTGAGGGACTGCTGGCCGTCTTCTTAGTTTCCTGTATGGAGTGAAAAGCTGACCGAAAAGCAGACATTCGCTCTCTTAAAACACTGGCATTTCGATACAGTCTTGGGCTACCCTGTGAATGTATAAAGCACAGAAGCATTACAAACCAGTTTCTTAGCTGGGCCTATCACCGCTGACTCCAAACCAAAGCACACGAGAGGTTTATGAAGACAGGTTAGCGTGGGAGAGCCTGCTTTCCTCAGATACATATATTCTGTCTGAATAGTGGGTGTACGGTCACCATCTTAGTGGTCCTCTGCTCCCATCTGTAAACCTGAGCAAAGACTAGCCAATAGCTGTCCATAGACATATACCCGATATGCCAGCAGCTACCAAGCCAGGCTAACAGAAACTTCAAATGGGTAGGAAGTGTTTTTACAGGGGCCCAATTATTTTGGGGGGTGGGGAGTGTAAATCACCCTGAAAGAGTCCTAAGCGGCTTAAGAAGAACTGTGGCAGCAATCACCCGAGACAGTGTCAATAAAATGCTATCAAAGGGAATGAGAAAATTCAGAATAAACCTGTGTGAGGAGCCAACCTCAGAGCTGGACAGCAAGGAAGAAAAGGGCAGAGGGACCCTTCCAACCTGAAAGTATCCAATGGAAGTTCTCAGGTTCATCAGTACATTGCCTTCAATGTACTATGCTCTTCGCCTAGATGACCTCCACCTTGCAGAGCCAGAACAAGACAAAGATGTCCCCTACTAGCTCCAACACAATCTTCCCATCACTCCTGACTCTTCCTGCCTAAGTCCCTAATTTTGTAAGATCTGGAGGACACTTGCTTCTGTATGGGCTGCAATCCTGCCCATGAGGAGCCATATAAACATAAACAAAATGAAGTACCACTGGCAGATACAAGTATGACATGAACTATAAGGGTCTGTTCATATAAAAGTTAAGCTACTCATCAGGCACTTTATCCAGGCTTTTTCTTCTCTCTTGAGATACTAACATTTACCCTAATAAGGAACTTGTGGAAATTTTAACATTCTAACCAATATGCAAAAGAAAAACAAAACAAACAAACAAACCAAACCAAATCAAAAAAACCTTACCACCCTTTAGGATATTATATGGAGAAAAGCTGTTAAAATCCTGATATCATGTTTGAGGATCTATTCTTCTAGCTTGATTCTATTCCCAGTCAGGAACATTTATAAGACAAACTGTCTACTTCATAATAGTGGGGCATTTGAAACTCAAAGGCATTTGATGATGTAAACCTTTATGACATAAACACAACACATTCCCAACAGGCTGGGGGGCAACTCATCTACATGACAAAAGATTATCAGAGCCACACCAGTTATTTTGAATGTGCATTTTGTGAACTCATTTGTATGTGTCCGGGCTGGGTTTTTATCCCAGGAACTCAGAGCACTTGGAAATACTTAAACTAAGTTTCCCTAATTAAAGGTGTTTCCAACGGAGGAAAAAGACAAACGAAAACCACTTTGAGGCTTCTGTCCCATGAACTGCATTATATTTTATGCACAGACATCGTTCCAGGTGCTCAAGGTCTGGGGGGAGGGAGGGGAGAGTGGAGAGATACTCCGGAGCAAAGTTTAAGAACACAGAGAACACACCAATGTGGCTGAGCCATGTAATGCATTGCTTTGGCAGTTTAGGAAAGAAAGATTGGAGTGGCATTTGAATTGAAACCACAGTGAGAAGTGGCTTGACACCAGGGAAACAAGACATAGAACAAAACCAGGAGCAAGCAGAAGAAAGCAAGCCTGTGTGCCCACTGAGGGAGGGAGGGAAGGAGGGAGGGATGAGGCCACACGTGGACAGGGCTCAGACCAGGGGATCAAAGATACAGGCTTCAAAAAAGTCGATGGGTTTCCATAGGAAACGTGGGAAGGTTAAAGCAGCAGAGGCGACGCTGTGACTCACCCTAAAGCCCCTCTGTTATTTGTAATAGTGAGTAGACTGGAGAGGAAGGAAAGGAGGTAACTGGCCTGAGTGGGCTGGATCAGAGACTAAGAAATATGAACCTATTACTTAGCCTCAGCTAGTATGATGGTTGATCCTGACTGTCAACTTGTTAGGATAGGAACCATGGAGGAGACAAACTTCTGAGCATGCCTAGGAGGGTATTCTGACAGTAGAGGGAAGGCTTAGCTTGAATGTGGGGTATACCATGTTGTGGGCAGGGACCCAGACTGTACAAGAGAAAAAGAGTGGAGCACTAGGGTCCACACTCTCTTGTTCCCTGACTGTGGATACAATGTGACCTCAAGTGACCTCCACCATGCCATTACGATTAGGATGGATTGTACTCTAAAACTGGGAACCAGAAAAAAAAATTCAATTCTTAAGCAGTTTCTCCCCTGTATTTTGTGACAGCAAAAAGAGCGAAAACTAGAGTATGAGCTAGAATATGCTTGAAACACTTCACTCAATAAACAGGCAGCGGCTGTCTAGGGCTGGAGCTTTAGGGACCTCTGGGCTGCAGACATTTTAGAATCATCAGCACATAGATGGTCCTCAAAGCAAAGAGCAGGAGAGAGATCTAGGCACACCAGCACTTCTGAGGAGAAAAACTGGGAGGAATCAGCGAGAGAAACCGAAATAACCAGTGACACGAGAAGCAATCTGGACCACTGTGCAATCCTGTGATCCAAATAAGAAAGTGTCTCTCTCAATGCTACCAAACACAGCCAAAGCCACTAGAAGGCCAAGCAAGGATATAGTAGCTGGCAAGAGCAAGAGAATGGCAGGGAACAGGGCATGGCGGCATATGCCTGTCATCACAGCAACTATGAGTTTGAGGCAGGAGGGCTGGGTTCCAAACAAGCCCAAAAGATCTTCACTCTGTCTTGGGTGTCCCCACAAAAGGAAAGGATGGCAAGGAGGGAAATGGGATGAGTTCAAGCTGACAGGTAGATGTAGTCTGGCAGAGATGGGGCATTGAAAAGCAATGTGGTGGTTTGAATGAGAAATGTTTCCCAGGCTTAGGTATTTGAACTTGGTCCCCAGTTGGTGGCACAGTTTGGAGAAGTTATGGAACTTTTAGGAGGTACAACCTTGCTGTGAAGTACAGGAGTTGAAGCAGCTTTGAGAGCTTAGGGACTTCCCAGGTTCAAGTTTGCCTTCTATGTCCTCTATATGCGAATAAAAATATGATCCCTTAGCCACTATGCCTCCCCCATTATGGACTCACCCTCTGGAATCCTAAAGCTAAAATAAACCCCCTTTTCCTTAAGCTGCCTTGATCATGGTAGTTTACCATAGCAACAAAAAGTAATAAACCCAGAGATAGAGAACAGTGATCTAGTACCCCAAAGGAAAAGAGCATAAGCTAACTGCAAAAGAAAATCCAGCTCAAAATAGCACAGGGCCATAATAATACAGTCGAGTAGATGCTGATATAACCAAGCGACTGGGGAGCTGCAGAGAAAGGGAAGCATGAGCAGAAAGGGGGACATTTCTAACTTTCCATTGTGAGAAGCTGACAGCCAGCACAGAAGCAAACGGTAACAGAATCTGTTATTAAGACACGCAGGGGTGCTAGAGAGATGGTGCAGTACTGGCTGCCCTTGCAGAAGTTCCTAGCACTTAATGGCAGACAGAGCTCACACCCTATAACTCCAGTTGCAAGTGATTTGATTCCCTTTTCTGACTTTTTTTGGCACTACACACATGTGGTACACAAGCATTCATTTTATTTTTCAAATAACATCTTCAAATAGAGAAAATCGGGGGATAAGGGAGCTGGTTAAGTGAGTAAAGCGCTTGCAACACAGGCACGAGGTCCTGAGTTCAGATACCCTACCCACATGCAAAGCTAGGGATGACAGCACATGTCTATAACCCCAGAGCTGGAGCTGGTCACACAGAGACAGGCATATTCTAGAGACCTGCTGGCTAGCCTGTGTAACCAAGATGGCAAGCCTCAGGTTTAGTAAAGAGACTATCTCAAAAACAAAGTGGAGGGCAGTAGAGGAACAGACCTGATGTCCGAATATCTGCACTCGGACCCACGTACACGAAAATGAATCTATCAGCCTACACTGCAATGTGGGACATCTTTTACCTATTAGGTTTTGTAACCACAGGCACTGATCATTTGGGAAATACTCACTTTTGGTGCTATTCACATTTCCTAAAAAGTGGTTCATTTTAGGCACTATCAAAGTATTTTCCAGCATACCCACTGATCACTCAGGAAGTTGTCGAGTGCACAGTTGTGGGTACGAGCTGGAGCAGGGTCTCGCGCTCTGTGCATTCAGATGTTGGTTTCTGTGTCCTAAGAACTAGTTACAGGGAGACTGCAGGTGCTGTGCTGAATCCTGAAGAACTCCTATATCAATGCGTGTAAAGCACTCCCCAGTGACCTTGGGTTAATAAAAGGCTGAACAACTGCGGAGGGGAAAGGCTGGAGCTCCCATCCTGGCCAGGGGCCAAAGGGAGAGCTGCCAAGAGAAGGAGTTGGCCTCGAGGCAGGTGAGGGTCCAGGAAGAGAGGAAGGACCATGAGGAGAAAAGGTGTTGAGAAACCGTGTGACATCACCAGGAGGGTTCAACGCAAGGACACACACAGGGCAGAGCAAGGCAGGCTAGACTCAAACTGCAAGTAACACAGGGCCTGAAGCTGGGATGTAGGTTAGAACTTCAGAGCCTGCTCAGTGTGGGCTTACAGCTTGTTAATAAAAATACCAGGTCTCTGTGTCTTTTATTTGGGAGCTATATGGGCTCCCAAACTAACTAACTGGGTGTAGAGACACCCTGCAGATACCTGGGAGCACAAACAACCCCCCCACAATATTTGTATAGATACATGTTTTCTAAAATCTTAATTTCCTCTTAAAAAGCGCAACCCTCCATACTGGTAAGCCATCATTCAGTTTCTGTGGTACATTCACTGTCTATGTCATTCATAAGCCTGGCAAACCACAATTTTTCTATCAGTTGCTCCATCGAGTGAAAATGATGTTCTGTGAAAAAGCAGCCAGGCCAGCCACACAACTCAATCACACACATTTCTAGAAACTTCTGAGATGCTGGATGCAGACTTTTCACTTCATTCCATACAATAATTGAGGAACGGGACAGAGCAGTGAAGTTCATTATTTTTAATGCTTCAAAGACATTTGAGAAACTAAAACTATTTTCCCTGAATGCCTAGTGTTTAGTAAAATTAAAAGAACAGTTTGACATCACGGACCTTCCAAAAGGGACTCAAGAAAACCCCAAGGTTCTGTTTTATTAACGAGCAGGAGATTGCACAGACCACATTGCAAAGCAGAAGGAGGAAGTGGAAACAATACAAGTGAATGGCTCTAGAGTAAGAAGGCCAAGGTCCCGATGGTTCCCTTTGAGAAGTGGGGCCTGTATAAGTCTTTAACTATTTCTGTTCCTAGGGCATGCATTAGTTTGATAAAATCTGAAAACCAGGAGCTGAATGCACCAGAAGATAAGCCATTTGTTTCCTTTTCTCCTCTGCCCAAGCAGTAGTTATGAAAACACTACAAATAGAGAAAAGCCTCAAGAAGAAAAATACCCGAGGGAGGGGAACTTTCCCCATTCTATGAACATTTTACAAATCAGAAAGTCCCTCCGGAAAGTCATTTCTGTAAAGACCTGCTAAATCTTACTATAGCCACACCCCCAGCAAGCAAGTTACCTGCACAGTCCCTGCCAGACAGGGACAGTAGTCTCCCGCAAGGTCAGCGGAGACGTGCTAGAAAGCAGAACCCTCGAGCAGAGTAAAAACATTTCCTTCACAAGACCCATGAGCGCGCACGCCAGGCCAGAGGAAGCATACCTCGAAGTGGGGCTCTCGTGCCAACGGAGAGAGCACAGCGTTCTTTAGGCTTCGCTGCTGGGCAATGAAGCGGATCAGGCAATTGGTTTCTGGAGAGCCCCGCACACCAACAGTGGAGCGGCGCCTGGCCTTCTGAAGGGAAGATGCTGACTTTCCTGCAAGTCAGAACGGAACATGGCAATGGTCAGAAGCTGGGGCTTGTGCTGGCGATGGGTCACCACGAGTGAGAAAACAGAGTCTGCACTTGTCACAGAGAACTAAGAAGAGAACTACTGGCAGGGCAGTTCATGTAGAAACATCTGGACAGACTGCCACTTGACCCCCAATTCATGTTTCTAGATCAGCACTTGGCACACAGAAGGCCACAAGCAATTACTTCGTTTTCATTTGTGCCCCATAGCCCCAATACAGAGAAGTCAGAGGTATCAGCTTGAAGCTAAGAATCTCTCCTTGTTTATAGCTACAACCATGCACAGTTGAAACTACAGTATGCTGTGGCTTTGCTCACTGCAGCCATCCAAGCTCTGAAACTATCACATGGGAACAGTTTAAAGCGATCTATGAACTGAAAGCATACCATTGCAAGCAGCACACAGCCACTGTCTAACAACATCCAGCCCAGGACACGAATCGTCCTCTGAGTGCAGTACTTATGCTGGGCATGCTGCACAGTTAAAGTCACTCCCTGGCGATCTGGACTGTAGGTTAGTCACTATTTGTGACAGTGACTGTTCATGCAAACATTATTTTACTTTGGCCTCAAGAGCAGTAATGCTAGCAATTCAGCTAAGCTTAGAAGTGCTTCCTGTAAGGGCCCATAAGGGATCGAAGTAGAGAGAGAGAAGTTTGTAATGGTTAAACTTGATTCTAAACGCATCTAGCTTGAGGGCATCTCAGAGAGGGTGTGCTTCTGAGAGCCTGTCCACAGATGAGTAGGCCACATCTCTTACTGTGGCTAATTTATAAACTCATAGTTTCAGTCCTAAAAACTCATGGCGGCCCTTGGAACAGAGCCCCGATGTGGGTTAGGGCTGGTGAGACGCAGCTATACCCTGCTCTTATTTTTTTCAAAATTCTTCTACTCTGGAATAAGCTACTTCTTCACCTTCAGCACACCATCCTGAATTCTGCTCACACCTAAGCACACAAAAACGGACCTAATGTTTTATGTGAGAACTCTGAGCGCTAGAGAATGAGCGTCACTCTGGCTTTGCCTAACTCACGGTGGGATTGGCTTCCAGTCTCAGTATCCTTCTTTATCATTGCTATTCTACAACCCAAAGAACCCTAGCCCTAGATTTACTTCTCCATTGGGAATTTCATTCCTGAGGCTCAAGAAAATCATTATCTGGGTCAACTTTCTGTTTGGGATTTTTGAGTGAGGCACACGGCCCTGTCACTTTTACCGGTTCTCAACTACCTTTCAACGCCCTCTGACTTTCATACACACTGTTTTCTAGGGTGCGCACAAAGCACAATTGATTCAGAAACACTGCTATATTTGCTGTGCTGTGCCGAACAAGCAAGTCTGCAGGGTCAGTATAAATGCACACAGAAAGAGTGTCAGGCAGTACAGACATGTATAATTGGGGCCTACTACAGTTACTGTTAAATTTGAAAAAACCATGCAATCCAAGAACTTCTCTTACCGGAAGAGGTCTTAACAAAGCTTTCAGGTGTAATTCCCAACTGCTCTACGGTTACTGTGGTGAAGTCCAAAGGTGACTTAAAGGTATCAGGAGTGCAAAGATTAGGAGTCACATCTGCTACATGCTTCTGAGGGGTCACAAACGGTCCGGTTCCCAATCTAAAAACGTCATTTTCTGAAAACGGACAGCACGTTGGGGGGTGTTAAGCAATGCATCAAAACACTCAAACCTTCTATCTAACGAAGGCAATAGGTCACCACATACCAGAATTATTAAGGACACACTCCTTGGATTCAGAGAGAGGCTTGTCGTGTGAACTCGCATCCATCTAAAAGATGAGGAAGTTAGAGAATACAATGTGAAAAATAACCTCACTATAAGCCAAAAACAATGTGACAGAACTCTAAGGCAATCAATACCAGGGGACCACAGGCTGGGGCGTTCTGATTAAAGAAACGGCTGGAGGTACTAGTGACTAAACAAAGCGGACCGAACTGATTTATCGGGGCTTTGCATCCCTGAACCCGGGCTGGATAGAAGGCCTACCTCTCCCGCCCAGGACCCCGCGCGTTCCCTCGGACGACTACGACAAGCGTCGCGGAGGCTCCGTTTCAGAGAGCACCAGAGGCCGGGGAAGGGAGCCGGGCTGGCCTCCTGCGGACCGCTGCACACCAGGACACACCACGTCCGGCCGAAGCGGTCCAGCTTCACTTGCCCGCCAGCAAATTCAAACCGCGGCCACGCCCCCGCGGAGGGATACCCGCGAGCCGCGGGCCACGTGTGACGTGGATCCCGCTCCCTCCAGGCCTCACCCTCGTGCTTTCGGACGGCGCAGGGAGACGCCCGTGGATCCCGAAAAAACCACGGCCAGCCCTAAATGACCCTGGCGAGACAGAGCTGCGGCAAAAAGGTGTCCTGGGGAGTGAGTTCCGCGGAGCAACACTTCAGTTACCAACAAATGCCGCCCCAAATCTTGGATTGGCTGCTGGAAACTTCGAAAATGAATCACTAGACCAATCGAGACAGAACCGCCGGATGGCTAGTTTACCCTATTAGCCAATCCCGACACCAACCGTTACCTCGGTGGGTGGGTACAGTAGAAGGGGCAAAAGCCTAGCGAGGAGCTGACTGGTCTATGGGACTTCGGCGTCCCGCCTCTTCCTTAGACTCAGTCTCTTTATGCAAATGAGCACCCCTACACTCCAACGTGCGCCTGCTCAGTAACGCTTAGAGCGGCCCTTTGCCCAGTAGGTTCTGCTCTGATTCGCTGATACTCCTTTCCGTCAACCAGCCCTCAGCCTCTCTTTCCTTCCACCGCCGGCTAGTGTTACTCTGAGCCCACCCCCTAGCCGAACTCTGATTGGCTAAATGCTGGCCGGTACAGCGTGTTGATTGGCGCAGCTCAGCGTCGGTCTGGGAGCGGTTGGGGGGAAGGGCCGCTAGCAGGCTGAGGAGCCTAGGGGCGGGGTGGGAAGGAGGATCGGCCAACCCCGGGGTGTGGGACTGAGGGTGCGTGCGTGAGGAGTGTGGGGCCGACCAGGAAGGTGGCGAAGGGCGGAGAGTCCGGGTGGGAGGCGGGAGGGGTCTCGCGGGCGCGGAGCGCGGCGGGTGGCGGGCCGGGAGCGAGGGTGGCGGCTCCCTCAGGACCCGGCGCGGGCGGCGCGATGCGGCGGGTCACGCTGTTCTTGAACGGCAGCCCGAGGAACGGCAAGGTAAGCGGCAGCGGGGGCGCGACCCGGGGACCCCCGCAGCCTCCGGCAGCCCGGGGCAGCTCGGCCGGCGGGGCTCCGAGTCGCCACTGTCACCTGAGCCGCTGGCCGAGGTCCCCTCCCACCTTCCCGCTGCGCCTTCCTGTCCTTATCGGTGCTGAGTAATGCTCTGCCCGGGGAGGAGGCAGTGATCATGGAGGCGGGTGACCCTGGCCAGGTCGGGAGAAGAAAACTCCAGGGGACAGTCGAGTGACATCCTCAGAATGAGGACCTGGTCTGAACCACTTTCCTTCTCTCTCAAGGTGCCCCGGGCCCCTTGCCCCGCCACCGTACAAACTTTTATACACGTTTTATTGTGCCGCCTTGTTTTGATTCCTTAGAGGACAGTGACAGCAGACCTTCGGAATGACTTGATTTGACAGTAGCCTTAGCTGCGTTTAGGCCTCTGTGGAGGGCGTGGTGCTAAATATTTTTCCGATGTTGCAGCTGCCTCTTGCCCCACCCTTGAAAGTTATTCTTTGGAAAATGTTGGCTGTTTCTGGCGGACTAGTAATGTGTGGTTAAATGACTGCCCCACACATACCTAAGCCTAATTAAAGTCTCAAAAGTAATGAACCCTTTTAAAGTTTCAGTTCAAGGTACATTGGCTCCACTCTATAATTGACCAGAATACTCTGATTGCCCCGCGTATACATAGCAGAACTATTCAAGGGCATTAAAGTGGCGCGGGGGAAGGGGGTGGGGAGTGGTGTCTTTCAACCACTCTGCAGTTTTGAATAAACAGATTCTGGAAATCTGATCCACAGTGGGGTTTGTGCTCTGCGATTTTATTTTCTTAAAGATTGGATATTCACACAAAAATAGTATCCACATAAGCTCAGCCAGTGCTTCAGAAATACAGGCTAAAAAGGCTGTCAGTTCTGACCATCAGCTGTTCCTGGGCCACACTGTAGTTGGCTAGTAGTCTGTGTCGGTTTTTATTGAGAGATTTAGTGTACCCAGTGTTAACAGTCATATTGATAAGCACTTTTCACCAGTGTCCACTCTTGTGTGACTCCCTGAAGTCAAAGTGATCAGAGTTCCTCATAAGTGCTCAGCTCTGCTCTAAATCTCTTCTGAATTCACTGTATGCTATTGTCGCTGTAAAACTGAGTGGGTTGCTCTTGGTATATTATTTAAATTTTTAAAAACTTCTAAAAAGTTAAAACTTTGGTTTTGACTGTGAGCTTCCAGGTTAATTTTATTTACTTAATAAAAAATGTTGAGAATCTCCGAAGATTGGGGAAAGTACTTCTCAAATGAGTATGGGCACATATGCATTACAATGATCATAGGACTGAACCGAAAAATATTAACATTCAATATTTTTTAAAAAACTATGTCCCACCCAGTCCTAAGCTAGAGAACATGTTACAAGGCTGTTTCCTCTCCTTTCAGAAGTTGGAAATAATACTAAAGTGACTTTTATTTGAAAAGATCACAATACATACCACCTGCATTTATGTATGTGGATATGTAGTGTATATATAGTCCCTATATCTAATCAGGACTGGCATAAACATGACATGGGCGCTCATTAAAATATTCCCAAATGAAGTGCTACTCTGAAATACTTTGGTTTCCTGTCTCTAAAGTAGAATATATCATTTAGCTTGTCTCTTTACTTACCTGGTGTCTACTTTTAATGCCCTAGTCAGGAGAATAAGTTCTTTGAATGCCTTGCTTTGTGGCCTTTGGGCTGTGGGCTGTGATGTAGAAAGGCACAGATTTCATCACCATACATCAAGATACCAGCATGCACTTTTGATTTGTGTAACTGATTAGTGCTTTTAATGTTGATGAAAGAGCTGATATTTTCTAAATGAAATGAGAATACCATGGAAGGTGTAAGATGACTCTTGGGGCTTTTTGGAGGAGTGTGTGTGTGTGTGTGTGTGTGTGTTTTAATTTGAAAACAAAATAATAATAATAAAAAAAAAACAACAACTTGGCTTTTCTAATTTGGAAAAGCATGGGAGCCTCCAGTTACTGAACTTGTCAAGCTGGTCTTGTTTTCTTCCAGAACAGAGGTCTCCATATATAAATAGGTCAATAGCCAACAGCTTATTTACCAGTTGGTTCTCTTTGACATACAATGTATAGAAGCCTGTAAGTACATTATAGAGGTTTACATCAGGGAGTCTTAATTGAATTAGCCATCAACTAAGTGCTAAATGACTTTAAAACCTCAAAGAAACTGCAGATTGAAGCCGGTATTAATTATGCAAGCACAGTAAACACTGAGAAAGCGGCAAAGCTGGCTGCTTTTCCTAGCATCAGCAGTAAAGTTAAAAAATAAAAGGATCTCAGAAGCCAATGAATGGCATGTTTTAAGAAAAGTCTTTGCTTAATAACTGCTATAATCAACTTCTTCCTTCGGGTATATTGTTCTTTGAACTATTAGCTCGTGGTCTGCTGAGGTCATCCTCATCATGACAGGTCATGACCAAGACATGAAAAGTTTTTTCCTGTACATGCAGGCAAGGGTCTTGGATTTTTTTTTTTTTCCTTCACCTTAGCTTTTAAAAACTTTTGGGATTCTGGAGATGACTCAGGGGTTAATAGGATTGCACAGGCGGCCAGTGTGAGGAGCAGAGTAGGGATCCTAAAAAGCAAATATTGGGTAGATGTATACAGCGGTCCACCCGTCACCCCAGGCCCTGAAGGCAAAGATGAGGGGTCCCAGGAAGAAGCTGCTCTCTATGCTGACCATGTTGGCAAACTCAGGGATGAGTGGAGAAGCTCTGCCTCAGTGAATAAGGTACAGAACAATGGAAGAAGGCTCTTCAAATCAATCTTGGGCTTCAACATGAATGTGCACACAGGATCATGCACACGAATACACACATGTGCCTACACACATTCAAACACACCCATGGAAAAGAATAAAAACCTTCATTGTTTAAAGGAAATCTTATATTTAGCAGAATCTCACTAAATTTAATGATAAATATTTAAAAGATTCTTGCTGGCCAGTTTGTAGTCTGAGTAAATAAAAGTCCTCATATTATTTAGGAAACTATTCCTGATGGTGGCACACAGTTTACAATTAAATAAATACACAATTGATTGACCTCAAGCCCAGAAACATTCTACTGATGGGCTTTGAAGATTATACTCCCAAAACATTTGATGTGTTTGAATTATGGGGGAGGAGGGAGCTGATATTGGCTCCAGAAAGGTCAGCTATGTCTTTCATCTTTTCTCTATATGCCTTCCAGTTTCCTTTAATCTCTTTAATAGTCCCTGTAAAGGTTAGTATTAAGAATATATAATAAAGATCCAGACATCTGAATAAAACGTGTGGTTCTGAACAGCCTTGTATTGGTGCCATCAATAATGAGTTGGGCAAATTACAGGCTTTTTGTATGCAGTATTCATTCAGCTACCACTTAAGAAGTGCTGTGTGTGTGTGTGTGGACCTCCATGCCAAATACTGCAGGCACAGTAGGCAAGGAAATACCTGTATTCTGGACTGATGTTTGCATTCTTAGTCCAGGAAATCACTTTTCTTCTAACTTGGTATTGGGTCAGAAATATGTTGTTGGTATCATATATTCAGACTTGAACTCATTATGTTATTAGAGGTGAAAATATGACTCACGGAATCTGACCCTTAGTAAGAGCTTTATGTTCTTTCAGTTTGTTTGTTCTTTAATATATTTGATGTATATAGAAGACTGCAATACAAAATATTGATGGTACATCAAAACAAAAGGAAAATACTAAAAGCCATTTTCATTAATTTTGTTTCTCTTTGTTGCTTTCTAAGTCTTTCCCAAACTTGACTTTTTTCATTTACTATTTCTACCACTTAGTGATAACGTCTACATTTCAATGCTTTAGTGAAAGCCATTTATTAAAGCATTACCACAGTTTATCCGTATCAACAGACTTGTGTCATATACAATACTGTATATATGTATACTTTAGCATATAGGACAAGAATTTCCTAGAGTGCTTTATGAACAGAACCACTGGGGAGACTTGAAAATCAATGGTGTCCTCCAACCCGAGTAGGTCTGAGTGAGGCTAGGCTGTATAATTCTAGCACTGTTCTGGTAATTTTTGCCATTACAGGCTTTGGGCTGTAATTTGAGAACCATCTTCAACCCTTCCACTCCTACACCCATCCCCTGCTCCCTCTCCAGAAAGATGGCTCAGCAGTTAAGAATACTTCTTGCCTGTAGAGGATTGAAGTTTGAATCTCAGGGCCTATGTTGGGTGGCATACAACTGCCTATAAGCTGAACGCTAGAGTTTCAAATGTTCCTGGTTTTCACCGACTCCTACACTCACACCCCTCCTGGACTCAGATATATAATTTTAAAAAGTAACCCCTGCGTTTGATTAGTGCTGCTTATATGCACATGGGTATGGAGCCATCTACTTGAGTATGGACAACCTACCACCAGCCATGTCTTAAGAGGAAAATGACTCCTCCTCCTTCAGCAGCCTCAGCTGTTAATAGCTGCTTCACCTAGGCCTTACCCTGGGGCCCCCTCCCTCATTCATGCTGAAGTTTGGACTGGCTTGATATGGAAGACAGGTCTTTAGCAGGAACTATAGCTCTTGTGAGTTGGTGTGTTGGACAGTTGTGTCCAGAAGTCAGCATTTCTTAGCGCTCCTCACCTGCCAGCTGGTTCTTTCTGACCACTCTTCCGAGGCTTCCCGAGACTTGGATCGGGGAAGTTAATATGCATGATTCCTCCACAACTGAGCGCACATGCTCACTTCGACTCTGCACTTTGATCAGTTTTGAGTCTGACCATTATCTGGTACCTACTGCAGAAAGAAGCCTCCTCACCAGAGTGGAGCACTGTTAATCTATGAGTATAAACAGACATATTTAAAAGGCAGTTTGACAGCATGACAATTTAACATAGCAGCAGTAGATTCCTCTCTAAGGCCTGTGAGCTTTTGACTAGTTTTATATACCAGGCATGAAATCCGCCCTCTGGAGTAGGCCTCATATCTAATTAGAAAATGGTTGGTTATCCCCATAACTGTCACTATTACACCAGTGGCACATTCTCCCAGGCAAGTCTGTATTGTAGGCTCCAGCACTGAATTAGGACGGCTGATGTCTTTTTTTTTTTTTTTTCCTCCAGCATCCTGCATAGCACCTTTTGCACTTAGTAAACTAGTCAGTAGGGAGAGCGTTTCTTTCTCAATCAAGGTTGAGTCTTATGTTCTATAGTAACAGTGATATTGTCAGCAGAAGGGTCTTACAATCTAGTTATAGTTATGGTGGATAACCAATAGTGATGGCAATAGCCTGTGGTTGTTTCAGTTACCTCTGAGGCCTCCTTGAGCACAGATAACTGGTGGGAAGGTATACCTTATCTGACCCTGAGATCTGTACTTAATGACGCATGTGTTCTTGAACAGCATTGTCCACCCATGCAGGGTACTCCTGTATATATATGTGTGTGTGTATACACATACATACATATATGGGATTTTTAAAAATTTAGAAACCAGTAGATTTCTCTAAGGCCTCTATAATCTTCAGTTTGGGTTAACACACTCCTCCTATTCCTTTCTCTACCCTATATCTACCTTCCCTGTTCTGTTAACCCTTTCATCAGAGCTCTCCATTGCCATCCTTTCATGTCGCCTGTGTACTATCTATCCAGTCTGATTAAACTTTTTACTTGGGTGGCAAGATCATAGCTTTCCATACAGCTATTTCATAAACTCTTGATTTCAGTTAAGTCTAATCACAGCTCCTTAATTCCCTACCTCCCATCAAGGGTCTAGCTTTACAAGATAATGGCAGATTTTTTTTAAAAAGTCATTGTGTGTGCTTATATTCCCACCAGTAGTACATTAATCTTCCTGTTGATAACATCCTTCCCATCATTTAATACTGTCAGAATTTTATTTCTTTTTCTTTTAAGACAGGGTTTCTCTGTGTAGCCCTGTTTGTTCTGGAACTTGGTTTGTAGACCAGGCTGGCCTTGAACTCAGAGATCAACTTGTGTCTGCTTCCCAAGTGCTGGGTTAAAAGCATGTAATACCATCGCCCAGCTAGAATTTTCAATTTTTAATATTGTCCCTTTTGCCCTCAAGAGTGTTAGACCATTTTTTAAGGAATAAAATCATTTTCACTTTTGAACTTTATTAGAATTGCAGGTAGAGTGAACTGAGCTCTTCATTTTAGGTAAGAATTGTTATTGGTGTTTTGGTTAGATAAATCAGCATGCATAATTTAGCCATTTCATATTAATAGTGTGCTATGTAAAATGTTGTAAGAATGTTAGACATGACTGTAAATTGGTAAACAAATGCTAATAATAACTCTCCAAAGTAAAAAGTATATTGGCCTAGTATAAGGGAAAATTTCAACTTTATAGAACTCTTCAGTTCTTCCAATTAGTTCTATTTTCTCTATTGATGATCTTTTGGTTGTCAATATTGTTAATTATTTGATTGGCAACTATAAATTTTATTTTTAAAACTAATATCAAGAACATGGAGACTTTAAAATAAATTAAAATTTTTCTGTCCCTGTGTAAGTAATATAGGTTTTTCATAATAAATTTGGAAAACAAAGTTTGAAAATTATTAGTAGTCAATCATAGTTCCATTATCCAAATATACTCGCTTTTAACCCTTTTATAAACAGCACTTTCAAATTGCAATTATACCATATACTTCATCTTCTCTGTCATGTTCAAAGTTGACTCCATGGCAAGTTGAAAACAGGGACCCTATTATTATCTTGATTATCTTTCTATTGCTATGATTAGACACTGTGACCAAGGTAACTTATAAAAGAAGGTATTCATTTGGGGCTTACAGTTTCAGAGCTTAGAGCTTATGACCATATGGCAGAAAGCATAGCAGCAGGCAGACAGGCATGGTGCTAAAACAATAGCCTAGGAATGGCATGGGCTTTTGAAATCTCAAAGGCCACCTCCAGTGACTCACCTCTCCCAACAAGGTCACATTTCCCAATCCTTCCCAGTTTCACCCACTGGAAACTAAGCATTCTCATTTATGAGCCTCTAGGGGGCGCTCTCTTTTGAACCATAGGAGAGGGCAGTAACCCTCACTTTGTTAGTTACTACAGGTTGTTTCCTAAGTAAAATCGTTGTGTTTCAGCATTGTTTGTCTTACCCTGTTGCTTAGCACAGCACTGTTCAGTAAAAGTGTGGTAGAAAGTTCACATGTGTGCTGCTGAATGCTAGATGCTAAAACCTGGATTTCATAAAATAATAGTTTTTGAAAAATTAATGAGGTGGGAAGTTGTTACCTTCTCTATGATAGTTGATGTGATGGACAACGTGCTAAGCAGCAGAAAATTATTGCTACTCTAAAAAAATGAGCCATTCCTACAAAGCTATTTCTACATAAGAACGACAAGATATTATTACACAAGAACAACATCATAAGGACTTCAGGCTTAGGCACGTTACTAGGCATCAACTCATTTCCTCATAAAACTGCGGCAGATAACACTGTTTTCTTTATTACTAGTTAAAGTTACAAACCATATATTTTGTTGCAAGTTGACTGATAGAAAATACTAATCTAAATTTAAGTTCAGATTTATCTTCAGAATTCATGTTGAACATTAAGATTCTATATTACTTTTGGTTGGCTGCAATCTCTTTCTTTCTTTCTTTCTTTCTTTCTTTCTTTCTTTCTTTCTTTCTTAGTACTGTTAAAAATAGACTCTCCTCTCATATAATACATCCCAGCCACAGCTTCCCCTTCCTGCACTCCTCCCAGCTGTCCCCCACCTTTCCCTTCCTCCAGATCTACTACCCCTGTTTCCCTTCAGAAAAGAGCAGGCCTCCAAGAGACAACAACAAAACAAGATATAAGACAAGGCAAAGCCCATAGGAGGAAGAGTCCCAAGAGTATGCACCGGAGTCAGAGATATACCTGCTCCTATAGTTAGGAGGACCACAAAACCACCCAGCTAACAGCCATTAACATATGCAGAAGACCTGATACAGACTAATGCAGGGACCATACTTGCTGCTTCCGTCTGTGTGAGCCCATGTGAGCCCCCCCTTAGTCAATTCCGTGTGCCATGTTGTGGTGTCCTCCCTTCCCTCTGACCCCTATACTCTTCTGTCCTCTCTTCCTGTAGGCTCTTCTTTTCTAGTTTTGAGTTTGCTACAATAGGAGGCACAGAGTAATTGCCTATCAGGCAGTGCGCTGAGTCTCCTAAAGGGTCTCTTAAGTTTTAATCTGTAATGTCAGTGATTCGTTGTATGTGTTCTTCAAATTAATCTCATCTGTTCACAGGTGGTTGCTGTATACGGAACTTTGTCTGACTTGCTCTCAGTAGCCAGCAGTAAACTCGGCATAAAAGCCACCAGTGTATATAATGGAAAAGGCGGACTGATTGATGATATTGCTTTGATCAGGTAACCTGCCCTTTTTAAAGCTGTCAGTAGTGTACCCTTGCTTCTTGGCATTGAGCTGCCACCTATGCTGTAGTGTCACTGCTGTTTTGAAAGCTGGGTTTTTGCAAGTGATTATCTGGAAGTCACTTGAGTTTAAAGTCTGTTGATCAAATAGAGACATTGGTTATATCTGGCACTGAGAACTTCTTTATAGTAATTTAAAAAACTTAAAAATCTCTTACATGCCCTTGTTTATTGTTAAATTCATTATTTAAAAAATCTATAAACATCACAAAGAGCTGATGCTAAATAGTACAAAATTCTAACTAGAGATAATAGCAGGGGTTTACCACAATATTACTTTTTAAAGCTGCTTTTTGTTTTTTCAGTGTCCCAGGTAGATTATTGCTTGAAACAGGTGTTACGTTCACTTCATTCCACCAGTGATGAGACAGTTGTAGGACAGGGAAGTAGCTGAGCAGGAAGTCGATGAAGGAGACATTCCAGGTAGAGACCACACCAGCAGTGTGTGCTCTCAAGCTTTGCTTGACTTATCATCTGATAGGCAGAGCATACATTTTTAAT
This sequence comes from Mus caroli, assembly GCF_978045245.1. Lineage (NCBI taxonomy): Eukaryota > Metazoa > Chordata > Mammalia > Rodentia > Muridae > Mus > Mus caroli. Next base: position 64,000,937 of record NW_028227267.1, read on the forward strand.
CTGATGGTCTAAAGACTGTGATACTTTAGATGATATTGTATATAACGATTAATCTACACTCAAATCCAGGGCAGAGTGACTCACCTCCAGTCTAATAGACTTCCTTTGTAAGTTCTAATCATTTTCATCAGGTACACCAAGCATCTGAGAAGTGAGGGGTTAGCAGTTTGATTTTTGCCTGTAAGAACAAACTTTCATTCTAATCTAGAAACATTAACTAGCAAACTGAGCAGGTAGAAAATATAAATTGAAATATAAATCTAAATAAATTAGAATTTTTTAGTTTTTTCATTTTCTCAGTTTCTATGGATAATTGGCCAACAGCACTGAATATTATATATCAATCTAATTTTTAACCATAAATTCTATTCCCATGAAAAGCACAATGTATCCTATGTTGATCCACAAAATAACTCCTGTAAGTCCTATGGAGATGACTGTGACAGGATTGTATGAGGCCTGCACTGTGCTTTCTGGCTCACAGCAGTGTCTCTGATTACTGAGCTACACTAATGGAGCAAGGGTGGTCAGGGAGGAGAGTCTACTGGCAATCCAAGAGGATGGGTGAGCTGAGATAGTTAAGTGTGCTCATGGCAGATGGGTGGTGAGCAGGTGTTTAGAACAGAGTTGCTCAGGTTTTCATTTTTTCAGGATTTAGTATGACAGTTTGTTTTAATTTCTAGTGCCCAGCTGCTAATTATGTGAGAAAGCACTCCAATAATTTATTTAGAAGTAAAGAGTTCAAGACAAAAGTTGCCTATGGCTTCAGTCATGTATTTTGAACATAAATTAGTACATTCTCCAATTAATATATACCAAATTCATAAATTTTGATAGTGAGGTTTTGTTTTGTTCCATTTAAAAAATACTTTGATATGCAGAATCAATTGTGTTTGATTTTTAGACCTGGTCAGGGTTAAACAGAGCCCTGGAGACAGTTTCCTTGGAGGCAGGTTGGTGAGAAGGCTTGTCATGTGTAGCTCTGAGGAGCAGCTCAGATGAGCCGTCAGTTAACAAGCATGCTTTCTGGCTTTTGACTGTGGTTTTTCCGTTCTGGTTTTCCTAGGGATGATGATGTGTTGTTTGTGTGTGAAGGAGAACCATTTATTGGTAAGTGACTTTACCTATCCTTTTTTTGCCACAGTAATAAACATGAAACAGTAAATAGCTTTACAAGGAACTGTATGACTTAACATTGAAAACATCATGATGACTAAACTCAGGTCTTCACATTTTTTTATTCTTCAATGAGTTTATGTCAAATTACATAGTTATATATAAGAATTATAATTATAGTCTATATATTTCCTCCTTTACATGCTTTTAAGATGTCCTAGATATGTACATTTGTGACCTATGACATGATAATTTTGATTTTAGAAATAATTTTCTTTGAAAGTAATGGCTAGAGTTTCTTTAGTATTATATTACTTACTTGTACCCATGTATTCCTTACATAGTGTTTGACAGTCCTTTACTACCCATCAGATCTTAACATGAAAACATGACTTGGCTTCAGCCACTATCCTTTCATTTGGAAGAAAGCATATATATTTAAGTATCTCTAATGAAAAGACCTAATACATAAGTAAGCAACCATTCTTTAATGACTACTTAGTTTGTTCTGTATATTCACCCATGGGTGTGTGTTTAAGTGTTTTAAAGCATTACTGTCATTGGATTGGATGAGTAGAGGGGATTCTTAGGAGTCTTTGCTTAGGCAGTAGCCACATTAAAAGGAACTGTTCTGGCATGTTGGTACTTGCTTAGGAAGCAGAGGCAGGTGGATCTCTGTGAGGTCCAGGATAGCTTGATTTACATAGTGAGCTCCAGGCCAGCCAAGGCTACATTGTAAGACTCTTGTCTCAAAAAAAAAAAAAAAACAAAAAAAAAACAAAATAAATGTATAGCCTCTTCTACTTCCATCTTAAACTATGAGCAAATCTTTTCTCCATCATGTACCCACTGGCCTGATTGAAAGCTTATTTTTGCAGGCTAGTCATAAAAAAATCATTCATTAAGTAATAAATAATTAGACTAGGGTTTAATCCAGTGGTAGAAGCAGTGTCTGCTATGTATAGAGATCTGAGTTCAGTTCCCTAACTTACTCCCCCCGCCCAAAGTAACAAAACAATTCTGCTAGGATTTTGTTTATTCCTGTGACTTCTTGGACTCAGAAATATTTGATAAGTTTTCATCTTCTACATGTATTGATGTCTCATGTGTCTCATTCGGTCAGTGGAAACCTATTCGTTTTTAACTCAATGTCACTAGCCTTTCATGGTTCCTTTACCTCTAGTGTAATAAGGTGTTCATCTTATTCTTTTTTTTTGTTACAGACATAGAACATTATTGTTATGACTTGATGTCATGTTCAAGATACAGTCTGGTTAGGATTGTTATAAGGCCTTTTGATGACTAGAGTTGGAGATATATAAGTAGCTAGAGATAAAAATTTACGTTATGCTGTATATTGTAAAGTTTATCATATAAGTTGAGATGTTTATGTTCTATAATATGATATAAAATATCTCATGGGTTCATGCTGGGTCTTTCAGGGTCTATTCAGGATTATAAGGTTTTTGCTTACCTTCTGCTGTCTTGACTTTCTTACCTGTCTTCCATATTTGTAGCCCTGATTTCCAAGAATTCAGAGAGTGATGGAATTATAATATCACATCCACTCTATCCCACTCAAAAACCACATAAAAATTCAGAGGAATAATCAATATTTCAATACTAATAGGGTCTTCCAACAGCTTAACATATTTTGTATAGCCTCCTGCCTACATCTTTGTGTTAAAGTGGTTGAGTTTCTACGTTGTCAGAGGTACATCAGTCATGTACTGACTGTTCCTCCTTCCCCAAGCGCACTAATGCGTACCTTAGTGCTTGTGCCGCTCTGTCTAGTGATTGTCTGAAAGGACTCTGAGAGATTCTCCCCAGAGTCTTTGGAACCAATTTTCTCTGGCATCCTGCAACCTATACAGTTTATGGCTCTACCCTTGAAAGTCAGATGTAGAATCACATCAAAGTTTATCAAATTGTAAACTTTAAATATGCACATTTATGTCAGTTTTACAAAGAAGCACTTGAAAAATTATTGGCCCACACTTTCCTTTTTTGGGTATTGTAAGTAAGTTATTTCACTTTGTTATGACATAAAGGATGGCATCAAGAAATCTGGTCTCGGGCTGGTGAGGTGGCTCAGTGGATAAGAGCACCAGACTGCTCTTCCGAAGGTCCAGAGTTCTAATCCCAGCAACCACATGGTGGCTCACAACCATCCGTAACGAGATCTGGCGCCCTCTTCTGGAGTGTCTGAAGACAGCTACAGTGTACTTACGTATAATAAATAAATAGATCTTTAAAAAAAAAAAAAAGAAATCTGGTCTCACGAGACTATTCCTGATCACCCAAAGGACTTTCCTTCTCTTAAACTAGCAGCTTTGTGCACTCTTTCTTGGGTTGTATCTTCATGGTTGTCTTGGAACTTTGGTAGATTTGTATGAGGTTTTGCTTTGAGAAATTATTTTACTATCTTCCCAGAATCTTTAATCTTAATATTTCTATTATTTTTTATTTGTCATCTCTAGATCCTCAGACAGATACTAGACCACCTGGAGGATTGCTAGGATCCCACACAGACTGGCTCACATTAAATGTAGGAGGACGATACTTCACAACAACAAGGTAGGTAGCGTGTGTGTGTGCATGTGTGTGTGTGTGTGTGTGTGTTAAAGGGCAAAACAGAATAAACAGGACTGTGTACTGATTCCTTCAATTTTTCAATTTCCTTACAAGATTTTCAAATGCTTCCTAAAAATATGTGGATTGAAACCATTTTTAGAAAGTTTTAAAGAAAAAATTTAAGTGAAGTTAAGCTTTCATGTCAGAGAAAGCATAAATAAAGCATCAATTCAGCTTTACAGTTTGCTTTTTAGATGTAGTGGTAAACAAACTGCACATAGAAATTAGCAATATTTCTAGAAACAACAACTTATTGATCAGATAATATAAGATCAAGAATATTGTAATAAAATGTCTTGCTAGTATTTAAATGAAAAGATAATAATGCAGCATGAAATCAAAGGAATGGCCAGATCAGAAGGGATTTTGGCAACTTACTGCACATTTTTGTTTCCCAGCATCACCCTACCAGGTTGTAGCATGCATCTCTTTGAGAGAACAGCTGAACTCAAGTGTACTCTTGACTTAAATATGTTTGTTTGTAAAGACACATGAAGAAATCAATTTTTTTCCCTGAATTCTTAGGAGCACTTTAGTGAATAAAGAGCCTGACAGTATGCTGGCGCACATGTTCAAGGACAAAGGTCAGTAGGACTTGTTCTCACTTTTTTGTGGTCCATTTTTATCTGAGCTGACTTTGTAACTCGCGTTGGTTGGATCAAATCGTTTTTATAGCAGTTAAGATATGATGGTATATTATGTGACTTTTTTTTTCTTCTACAAATTCTGACTTTGTTTTTGTTTATGGGGGGATTTTCTTTATTAAAATGGTATCACAGGTGTCTGGGGAAATAAGCAAGATCATAGAGGAGCATTCTTAATTGACCGAAGTCCTGAGTACTTTGAACCTATTTTGAACTACTTACGTCATGGACAGCTCATTGTCAATGATGGCATTAACTTATTGGGTAAGTATTTCACAGGCATGGGAGAACTGTAAGTATGGCAGTGTAGGTACCAGGATGGATAGGTAGTCTTTCTATCTGAGTATCTTTGCTTATATGTTTCTTTAGCCCACAAATTTTTTATTTGGATTCTAAGTAGATTTAAGTTCTATCACAAGGGACTTTTATAGGTTGGTGTCTTAGTCAGGGTTTTACTGCTGTGAACAGACACGATGACCAAGGCAAGTCTTATAAAAAACAACATTTAATTGGGGCTGACTTACAGGTTCAGAGGTTCAGTCCATTATCATCAAGGTGGGAGCATGGCAGTATCCAGGCAGGCATGGCACAGGAGGAGCTGAGAGTTCTGTCTTCATCCAAAGGCAGCTAGTGGAAGACTGACTTCCAGGCAACTAGGGTGAGGATCTTATACCCACACCCACAGTGACACACCCATTCCAACCAGGTCACACCTATTCCAACAAGGCCACACCTTCAGATGGTGACACTCCCTGGTCCAAGGATATACAAACCATCACAGTTGGTATTGTTTCTTTGGATTAAATGACTGTTTCTTCACTTTGAGTTCTGGACTTCTTATTATTTGAGTAGTGAGGTCACAAGGAAGAAAGAGTTGATTTGGGCTTACAGTTCCACAGGAAGAGTCCATCAAGGCAGGAAGGCGTGGCAGCAGGCAGCTGGAGCAGGAGGCTGGGAGACCACATGAAGTAGAAGGAACACTGGAAATGACACCAACCAGACTATAAACTCTCAAAGCTTTCCTCCAGCAAGGCTCTATTTCCTAAAGGCTCTTCAGTCTCTCAAACAGTACCACCAGATATGGGACAAGTGTTCTAATATTTGAGCCTATGGGACATTGCTCATAAACAAACACTTCTCATTCAGACCATCACAAGGACTGAAGTAGGACCAAACTGAGTAAGGCAGACTTGAAATGCTCTAGTTTCGTGTCTGGGAGCATCTAGGGCATATAATGTGAAGTTCCAAAGGTTTAAGCACCCCTGTCCTTACCATTTATATCCCCATGGTTTCTCTTCTTGGATGGCTTTGCCTGCTCCCTGTAGCTTTCCTTGGCAGACAATTCCATGTTCCTGGTATCTCTAACTGCCTGCTTTTGAAATCTGGACAGAAACCTCTGACCCTAGAATCCTTACATTTTCATATTCATGCAAAATAGTATTATTTTTATATTATTTGGATGTCTACTGCCCTCTCAACTGTTAGTGCGGTCCCTCTCGGCCAGCAGTTCTCAACCTGTGGGTTGCCACCCTTTTGGTGGTCAAATAACCGTTTGACTGGATATTTACATTAGGATCTGTAACAGTAGAAAAATTACAATTATAAAGTAGCAGTGAAAGGACTTTTATGGTTTAGGGTCACCACAGCATAAGGAAGTGTATTAAAGAGTGGCAGCATCAGAGAGGTTGAGAACCACTGCCTTAGACTATGGTGTGGAGTGGGTGCTTGAGTACCTGCAGGGCTGGATCTGAAAAAACACGTTGTTCACTGTGCACCTGTCTTCTCAAAGCAAAGTCTTTCAAATGAAGCTGGACCTTCATACCCTTGATCCTGTGGTGGGTAAGGTCTGGTCAGTTCCTGAGATGTCCACTATTACAGTGCTTGATCTCTTTGAGATGGTGATAGTCTCGTTAACAAGCTGCCCTTCTGATCCACAAAGTTAGAAACACTCTTTTATCTGACCAAAATACTTGTTTTTCCAATTTTCTTTTTCTCTTTTGTGCTTCCAGTTCTCAATGTAAGCCAGGCTAAGAGTAGCCTGTGTTGCAGCTTTGATGTTATATTAGCTTGAAATTCCCTCCACCAGGCTATGTATTCTATTACACTATGTATTAGTATTCTATGTATTCTATTCACTCTCACTCAAATTCATGGGTCACAGAGAGAATACAAAAATTCTTTGCCAGAGTATAATGTGAATGCCTGTATTCTAATTCTGGTAGAGTACTGTTCCAATCTGAAGTTTCTTGAGCCTGGCCTTCACCGTCTGCATTCCTGCTGGTCTGGTCTCCTGAGCTTGGAACAATATTACCTATTAAATCCACTTACAGAGTTTAGTACTTTAAAAATAATCTCCAGTAAGTTGTTCTGAGACTGAACTGGGGTGGTGAAGCTAGAGTCCATGTCCAGGTGATGCTGGTGCTGGTAGAAAATAGACTGACTAGCCTTCCAACCGACTGTCTGTGGGGTTCTGTATATGTAAAGCTTGTCTGGATGCTTTAAAGTTTAATTCTAAACCTGTAATTAGAAAAGTAGCCATGCCACATTCCCCAAGAGGTTTGAGTTACACAAAAGACCTTGGTGAACTAAGGCCCAAGAAAGTCTCTTTATTCTGGGTTTCTTTTGGGGTTGATACTTACACTGCCTCTTGGGAGGGTTGCAGAGAAGTAGCCCTGAGGCTAGGCAGGGAACGAGTGACTCTGAGTGACTCTGAGAGTGTGCCTGAGACTGGGCAGGGAGTGTATGCCAGGTGGCTTGTGAGCATGCGCCACTCTGAGCGTTGCTTCTCAGTTGGATGGCTGGAAGTGGAGATTAACTTTCATAGGAAAGATTATTTTCTTTCCTCCCAATTAACTGCTTGGCCTTTCTCAGTAGCTTAGAAGCTAAAGGGGGGATTATGTCTGTTAATTTTGTAATTCCTAAGTCAGTTTAGCCAACCAAGAAATTTGAGTCCTCATCTGGAACATAGAGCTTACGTGTGCTCTTACTCACATGCAGTGCGTGTTTAACCAAGCTGAGCCGAGCCTGTGAGAGAGAAAATCCCCTTTATCATTAGAAATGAGAAAGTTCAAGTGTCTGAATTATACTTTTGAGTTATTTTTGTGAATTTACTTCAATATTACTCATTTTTAATATTTTGACTTTTATAAGATACTGATAGCAAGCCTAGTCACTCCTGTTCACTCCATTAATAAAGTAGATGAATTGTTAAGATTAAATGGACTAATTGTTTTTAATTGGACTTGCAGTAATAAAATCACTATTAAATGGCTGTTTTAGGAGTAGACAGTGTTCAGATTTTTTGTTCGTGACCTACTTAACTACCAACATAATCTAGAAATGTGCCAAGCTTTTGTTGTAACTTATTAGTTTCTATTTTTTTTCTTGTGAAAAAAAACTTGTTTGTTCCCACCCCACCCTCAGAGTCTCAACTGTGTAATCCAGAGTTGCTAGAAAACTGTGTGTGTTCCAGACTCTTCCCCCAACTTTAGTATTCCAAGTAATGAGATTATATCCAAATACAGCTCAGAGGAAAACCTGTTTTCAAAATATTTGCAACATTCTGTGGGAGCATTCTAAACCACAGCTACTTGTTGCTACTGACCAAGCCTAGGGAGATGGCTCCGTCAGTCAAGTGCTTGCCTTGTAAGGGGCAGGACCAGAGTTGGGTTAACTGGAGTGGGTTAAGGACCTAATTAAGCTGGGCATGGCAGCCTGAGTCTGTAGTCCAGCAAGGGCTGGGGCAGCAGGGAGGGAGAACCCCTGGAAGCTCACTGCAGAGCTGTCCCAGTGTATTGGGTGAAGTTCCAGGTAAATGAGATTCAGCATCTGAGTGGTGACACTTGATGTTTTCCTCTGGTGTTCTCCCACACATACACACAAGCACACACAGAAATAATAAGCAAAGAAGCCTACTTGTTGAACCTCAGCACTATTGTGAGAGTTTAACAGAAAAATTATATAGAATCCAAAATGAATTGTTCTGTGTGAAAGTCATGCTTTGTATTTTGATAGGTGTGCTAGAAGAAGCCAGGTTTTTTGGTATTGACTCACTGATTGAACACCTAGAAGTGGCCATAAAGGTGAGGGGATTGTTTTGTTTTGTTGTTGTCTTGGTCAGTATTACACTTATCCTAAGTATCACCCCAAAGACCCCATTGAAATTTTTTTTTTTGAAAATTGTTTTCAAGAATTCCCAACCACCAGAGGATCATTCACCAATATCCCGGAAGGAATTTGTTCGATTTCTGCTGGCCACTCCGACCAAGTCAGAGCTGCGCTGCCAGGTAACTGAAGCAGACCGTTCACTGCATGACCTGTGTGTATCAGCAAATCTAGAGCAGTTCCACTTCCTTCAAGGGCTTTTTGTTTTGTCTTATTCCTCTTTTTTTAATGTAAGATACAATTTAATTATAAGCCATGGCTTTGATTGAATTTAAAGTGGCTAGTGCAGATGAGATGGAGCAGCCTTTTTTACTGTCTAATTGTGCTTTATGTAGCGGTTCTTGAGTAACATATGGAAATTACAGCAGTTTCTTTAAAAAGTTTATGTTCTCATATGTGTGTGGCTGGTCAGTGGCAAAAACTTTTGTGTGTTAGAGCATCACAGGTTTTGAGAACACCACAATATTTATCTTTTTTCCCCTTAAGTAAGATGATTGGATTTTAGAATTAATAAAATAATTGCTATCCAGTTGATCGTGGCTATTAGCAGGTATGTGACTAACTGAGATCCCTCTTTAAGCCGTTCACCTGTCAGTGTAGTGTAGCCATCTCTGTCTTACTATATAGAGGTGGGATTTCTTTTATGAGAACCCATGAAAGCCACGGACACCGTGTACTCCCAGTTCCCTTTGCTCAAGCTGATAATAAACTCCACGGATGGAAAGGCCAATGGCTTCTGATAATCTCGGTGCTTAGTTACAGTGATTAAACTCAATTCAGACAGATGGTTTCAGCATCATGACAGTCTGTGCTTTTTAATTCCAGGGTTTAAACTTCAGTGGTGCTGATCTTTCCCGTTTGGACCTTCGATACATTAACTTCAAAATGGCCAATTTAAGCCGCTGCAACCTCGCACATGCAAATCTCTGCTGTGCTAATCTTGAACGAGCTGATCTTTCTGGATCAGTGCTCGACGTAAGAATCGTTCTTTAGTCATAAGGAAAACCAAAATTTAGGCTGTTGAGCATTCTCAAAAGAAGGAATTGTATGTTTCTTACAGAGTTTTTTATTTTAAAACAGATAAATGACCGTGTGGCTGACTTTGTCTAAAAGTGGATTGGGTTGGTTTTATGACTTTCATATCCTTTGCAAAACATAGACCTAAAAGGTTAAATCCTGAAGCGAGGTCCTGAGCTCCCCGAAATAGTAGACTAAATTTGTCAGAACTTTATTATTTGCAGTTGACGTGTAAAGCTGAAAAGACTGTGAAATGCATTGAGCCTCACAGGTGGATGGGACAGGTGCTGACTGGACTATCTGGGTCTGAAGTGGATGTGGTGGCATCATTCTGGAAGGCAGCATCGTGATGATCTTTCTCTCTGCACATATGCGAGACTGTGTCATGTGTATGTGCTTATGCGTGTGTGTGTGTGTGTGTGTGTGTGTGTGTGTGTGTGTGTGTGCAGCTACCAGAGTTATTCTGGGATTAAAGGATATATATATATATATATATAAAGGATATATATATATATATATATATATATATATATATATAGGATAGAGCCAATAACAAATTAAGTTCTTTATGCCAGGACTCTAGTCTGTTTTGTTAATTAATTGTACCAGGTATAGCATTTTGCTTTTGATAGTCATTATTGCATTATTATAATTTTGCTTATATTCATTAGTTCAGTCTGTTTACTACAGCTTTTTCTATCAAATCTAGAAAAAAAAAATCAGCCAGTACACTTTTTAAATACTGCTACTCACTCTTTTCTATCTCAGGATGAATGGTTCAGGCAGTTTTAAATAGGCAAAAGACAGACTAACAGCATGAAGACAAGTTTGAAAGATTTAGCCTTCATTGAAATGTTGGAAGATGGCTTGGTTTGGGTAGGGACAGAAAAAAGATAAAACAGATTTAATTATTTTAAAACAACTTTTTTTTTTTTCAGATCTATTTAATTAAGGTGTTCTTGTGAACTGAGCCATAGTGTTGTCTGTTCACTGGGACTCTGCCTACCTTAAATAGATCATGTCAAGGCCAATATAAATCACTGATGAAGTAAAATGGTATAGGACTGTAAGTTCATTACTGCTAGTAAAATTGGCTCATATTGAGGACTATTGCTGAGCTGCCTGCTCTGAGGGTCACAACTAATTTCTCATTGCCTTTGGTATGTGAAGGTGGTTGTTGATGCCATGGGTACTGCAGTGTCTACAAAGAATGTGCTAAGCATTCTGCCACAAAGCATACTCCTATGGCTCCCATCTTTTGCTGAGCTACTCACCCGGTTTATAATTTTGCCTCTTTCCATCCTAGCTCTGAACCTTTGTGGAGAAATCCTCCACTTTGACTGTAAACCCAAAGCGGTCCCTGCTGCCGTCCACTGTTCAGGAGTCCATAGTCCTCCTCGTGCCTAGTGCCATGCTTTGCCTGGTTCTGACTGCTCAGTCACCTGGCTGCATAGAGCCTGGTGACTCTGTCTCTACTGCATATTCCCAGTCCAGCCTTAGAGACTGGTGGGAGTGCTTGCTTAGTCTGACCTTATTTTATAGGCTGATAATCTACAGCATAGAGACTTGCCAAAGGCCAGAACCAGTTATTAGAATGGGAACTATAATCTAAAGTGTGTGTGGGGGGGTGTTGTATTTTTTCTTTTAAAAGGACTGTTTCATTGGAAAATTCCAAATATTTATAAAAATATACTAATGTAATGAGTCCCCATTTTATCTTTGTCCATTAGCCTCAGCAAATATCAGCATGTAGTCAACTTTCTCTTATTTGCACCTTATCACAGAAATTTTTACACAGCACAAATATTTTACAAAGCATTTTATTTATATATATTTCAAAATATATAAATTTTTATCTTTTAAAGATAAGTGTTATTTAAGAAGTATAATATCAATATATATGTTTTTAAATAAGAGTAAATGACTCAGCTGCTTTCATTAAAACACATCGCCTCTCTTGATAACGTAAGACAGTCCTATACCTAGGATGCTGGTGTTCTTAGCTGAATTGCACACTCTCACATCGGCACTCCGCTCCACATTAGCTTTACATGGCTAAAAATGGGAAAGTTTACTAGAGTTGCTCCTGTCTTCCCTTCTTCATGAGCTCCCAGAGTACAGCCCTGAGTGTAGACCTTATCTGCAGAATAACCTTGGAAATCTGGGTAAATTGCATGTGTCTTATTTAGGACTATTAATTAAAAAAACAACAACAACAAAACAAAAAACAGTGACATTTACTTGCACATGTCAACATCTTGTCTTGTTAGATTTCCGGGTACATAAATCTCGTCATCCTTTAGTTATTTTGGTCTCTTAGTGTCCTTATATCATCTCCCTTGGCAGACCTTCTATACCTCCTCATTAGGGCCCAGGCATGGAGAGATGGCAATAAGCAAGTATTTGTCCATTGACTGTCAGTGGGATGACCTCTCTTTTGTCTCCTTCTGCTGGAGGTTACTATAAGCTGGGTAAAATTGCATCTATAAACCAAACATCTCATTGACAAGTATGCTTATAACTCAATCAGGCTTAGGATTTTGGACAAATACAATTATTGTGTATTCTCTACTATGTAAATTTTAACACTCAGCTTCTGTTTTGTCACAGTTGTGAAGAGCTATATTAATGTCAGTTTTACAGAGATACTTAACGTTTTAATCAGTATCTCACAGAGTTCAGGCCTGGATGCATTGGATCCCTTAAGAAGACTTAACGCTTAAACCTCACACATGCATTTTCTAACTTTCTGCTTTCTTCATTATGCATTGTGCACAGGGTTGGCAATGCTATGTAGCAGTGGTTGATACAGGAAGACCCAAGAAATAGGTGGCTAGTGTTATATAGATAGTGGTGAGGTTACTGATGACATTAATGTCCTGGCCTTTGAAGTGATGACACCAGGAATGTCATTTCTTGATTTCTTTCATGATTCAGAAGAGAAAAGCCATTCTTGGAGTTTATTCCCTCCTTATTTATTTTGCATACATTTTGAACATTATTTTGTAATGTCTAGGGCTATTTATAAAGGTAGAAATAGGCTATCATAGTTCAGATATACAAAGCTTCATGTTCTATGTAAAATGGACATACTATTGTTATTTTGCTGTTTATTTTTTATTGTAGCTCTTCCAAAACTTCTCAGCTCTTTCTGAGTTTCATTAAAGGCATCTTCAAGATAAACAGAAAATAACTAATTGCAGATGTGTTGAATTGGACCTTTCCTATTAATTTCTTTCTTATTGCTTGCACAGATGTTATCAAATTTAACCCTTACAGCTGGGACTCTTGTGTTCACAGTGTGCAAATCTCCAGGGAGTCAAGATGCTCTGCTCAAACGCAGAAGGCGCATCCCTGAGGCTCTGTAATTTTGAGGATCCTTCGGGTCTTAAAGCCAACTTAGAGGGTGAGAGACTGTCTGCCTATTCTCACTTGGAAACCATTAAGTAAAAGCTGTTGTTAGAGGTGACACAGGAAGGCTCTGGGCAGAGCATACTCTGAGGTCAGACCTGGAGTGTCGCTCTACTTTGGCCTCAGTCATAGGCAGAGGCTAGGCTAGGCACACCCAGGACACAGGAAATGATGCCTCAGATGTTTAGTTGAAAAGTTAAATATCAACCTCCTAATTTTCAAATAAAAGAAAATCTTCTGATGCTGACAAAATTGAAGAATTTCAGTTAAGCCTACCGTGTTTTGTCAGGTTTTAACACTCCAGCCGTGTTTTGTTATTTGTGAATTGGGTACCTCATTTCCCTGGATTTAGGAAAAAGGTGCTTGTGTGTTTCCCTGATTGTACATTTATCGAGGCATATTATAAAACTGCTAATTATCAAAAGAAAATATTGTTTTCTCTAAATATTGCTGAAACATTTAAGTTTATGCCATAAGAAGATAAATTACCACCATTGGTATCTGTATTGCAAGTTGGTTGAAAGATAGAGTTCACGTTTATTTCCAAAAGTCGCATGGTCTCACCTCATTCCCCTCTGTTAAGTCAGCTCATGCTTTTGCTTCCGTTGGTTAACTATAAAGTTTTCAGGTTAAACTCCTTCAAAAACATGCTTCTTGCAGGTGCTAATCTGAAAGGTGTGGACATGGAAGGAAGCCAGATGACAGGGATTAACCTCAGAGTTGCCACCTTAAAAAATGCAAAACTGAAGAACTGTAATCTCAGAGGAGCAACTCTGGCAGGAACCGATTTAGAAGTAAGTCTCCCATCTCTGAAGAGTTTTAATGATGAGAATTACTGGTGGGATCATGCAAACTGCTGTAATTATAAACAGAATAATTGTCTGTGAAGTTCCACCTAACATGGCTGGGCAGCTGGAAGGCTACTGTCCTTTCAATTGCCTATTCAGAAAGCAAGCATGGGGACTCATACCTGTGATCCCAGCCAAGTCGAGAGGAGTGGGATTTTGAGCCTAGATTGGAATAAACAGTGAGACCCTGCATCCCTCTCCCCTCCAGGAATGAGCTAGGGGGAGTCCCTCGCTTGTTGAATGACTTTCAGATCCAGAGGTAGATATTACACCTAGATAGACCACTGTTACCTAAGTCATATGAGCCAGTTCCAAATGTGGAGGGAGACTGATACGGTTCTCCGTCAGCCTTGATTTCATTCATCTCCATTTTCTTGGGTCTTTCTCAAGCATATTGCAATCTTAATAAAGTTTAATTCCAAACAGAATTTAATGGGTCAGATTTATTTCTTGAACCACTTGAGAAGTTTACATGATTTCTGGTTTAAGATTAGGTTCATGCAAAGCCCATTTTAACTTGGCGTCATGCTCAGTTTGAATCTCAGCTTGAGATTTTTAATTTGGTCTATTATTTTTTTATAAGACCTGTATTCTATATGTCTTCTTGATTTGTAGACTTAGGTAGTTTGTTTGTCTGTACATAAGAACTCATTATATAGCAAAGGCTGACCTCAAACTTGTGATTTCTCAGCCCCGACAAGTGCTGGAATCATAAATGTGTGCCACCATGCCTGGCTCAGTGGCTTTTGTCTCCATAATGCTTTCAAATACTGCTGCCTGCTCTAAAGGATTTTTATGTATACAGTGGCTAACAACCGCTTAGTTGTTGGACCTTTGAGCTTGGTACAAACTGAGATACTAATTTTAAAAATACTTACTTCATTTTTAATTCATTTAAACTTAAATAGCTACAATTATCTAGTGGCTGTGTTATGTTAAACAATGAGACATGGCACAGATAGAATTATATATGAAAATTTATCTCATCTCAGACTTTATGTTTTGTTTTGTTGTAGCTTTGATTTCTTGATAGTTCCCAGGAGCAGAGCAGCAAGATCAACTAAAGGAAAAACTTGCTTTGCGCCAAAAAAATGGCTTTGCACCATTAATATAGCCCTTTTGATTCTTTCTTTTTATGTTTATGAGTATTTTGCCTGCTGCGTATGCCCTGTGCATGCCTGGTGCTCACAGAGGTCAGAGGAGGCCATTCAGTGGATCCTTTAGAACCTGAGTTACAGATCATTGTGAGCTGCCATGAGTACTGAGGAAAGCATTTACTTATATTTTCAGAGGTCCATTATTATCATGGCAAAGAGTGTGGTGGCAAGTAGGCATAGTACTGGAGAAGTCACTGAGAGCTATAGCAGTCCTGATCCACAAGCAGGGAGAGAGAGACTGGGCCTGGCATGGACTTTCCAAATCCCAAAGTCCTCCCCAAGTGACACACTTTCTCCAACAAGGCCACACCTACTCCAACAAGGCCATACCTTCTAATTCTTCTAATCCTTTCAAATAGTTCTACTCCCTGTGATTAAGTATTAAAATATATGAGCCTCTATGGGGCTCATTTTTATTTACATTGCCATAATGCATTAGTAGAAGGGTTCCAAGAATGGGAACACTTGGGAATATTGTCCTGTCATGGCCAGAAGTCATTTTGTGGGGGAAACCAAGTCAGATCCTAAATCATTTGAGCTCTTCACGTCTTGTTTTGTCTTACAGAACTGTGATTTGTCGGGGTGTGACCTCCAGGAAGCCAACCTGAGAGGCTCCAATGTGAAGGGTGCCATATTTGAAGAGATGCTGACACCATTACATATGTCCCAGAGTGTCAGATGAGAGTGGCAGGAGCTGGAGGAAGATGTCCCAGATGGAAGCGATTCCTTATTTTATTTCTCCATCCATCCATCAAGTTGTCTAGTGGAGATAAAATTGTAAGGGAATTTAAGGCATATGCTTGTTCCCAGAGGTGCATAAGGGGAGATAATTGACTTTCCCCTCATTGGGACAGTAACAGAAGGACACTCTGTTCATAGATGTAGGGGCAGTAGATCATGCTGCTGCATTTTGAGTGGAGTTGGGGCATTTGTCTGGTTTCTGACCAGGAGTAGTAGCTATCATATTTGCTTTTATTTAGGCATTGTGTGGAAGTACCATCTTGGTTTAAGATGCATTTGAAATCTTAATTTATGAAAAGCACAACATATGCAAATATATTTATTGAATACCTAGATGCAGTAAGGATGTTTAAGTTGTTAAATGTCTTGAAGACTCTGAAGAGTTGTTGAGGTTTATAAATAGCTTTAGTGATGCCTTCCTCTTCACACACCTATCTATCACATGAGGGTGGTCAGTTTACGACTCCCTGTGGCTCTTCTGAGACTCATTTCTATAATGTTTACTTTTAAAGAAGAAAACAGCTAAATTTGAGTCATAATCTGTTCTCACATTTTGAGACACGGTGGAAGGAAAGCTCTTGCGTATCCTTGTGCGGAAGAAGGAAGGACTCACCAGTGCTGCAGCTGTCTAGTGAGCACGCTTCTGCTTCATTGTAGGCAAGTTCCATTCTGCACGAGACTAGGCTACTCTTTCCCTTCACTAGTCCAGTTCTCATGCTCAGTTGTCACAAGCACAGGAAGAAACTTCAGAACCAAAACACAAGCTTTATCCTGATCATAGTTCATGTAATGCCAATTAGTTCATATACAACCAGCTTAGAATAGACTTTCAATCTGAATCTACTGCAGGTGGAGTATGAATAAATCCTGCAGTCGCCTACAAGAAGGCAACATCAGATAATTATAGCTGAAACCCTGCAGTGGGGACTAAGAAATTCTAAACTGATGGCTTGATCATAGCCACCAGGAAAGGTTGATGAACAAAGGAAGCATTTGGCTAGGACACGATGCTCTATGTCAGTACCTGTGGCTCTTTTTTTTCTTTAAATATTTTTTGTTGTTTGTCTTGTTTTTCAATGAAATTTTAGTCCGGTTTTCTTGAGTCATTATCTGTGAACACAGTAGTAGGGCCTTTACCTCCCTGGTAGGTGTCGCAGTGTCCTTATGTGTTGCCCAAAAGCAGGGAAGAAGCTGTGTCCAAATGGGTTCTAAATCCTACAGGCTGGTCGGCTTGAGGCAGTGAATCATTACAGACGCCCCAGTCTCCTTCAGGAGAGTGGCATGTCTTCATTATTCTGTAGAGGATTCTTATATCTACATATGCAAAGCTTTCCTTCACAGTAAAGGGCTTACACGGGGAGGAGAGGGCTCCTTTACAGGGAAAGGAAAGCAATTTCGAAAATGAATTATTTTCTTTGTGTTATTATTTTTACCAAGACAGAGAAGTATTGTATTGAGAGATACCTATTTTCATAATCAATATGTGCCTAAATTCTATTTAACTCATTTCACTGCACTCTATTTTCAATAATTATAGACTGTATTCATTCACTGAGTGGTCCTCTGCAGACAGATCTGAGGCTGCAGAAGGAGCTGAAAGATGGAAACACAGTGTGTGTGGGAACTGCGGGGTTCAGAGCTGATGGAAACCACATTAATAAATGACCAGTGTGGAACGCTGACGGCCTGTTTCTGCTCTTGCTTTCCTAAGACAGCACTTTCTACATTTCCCACAGTTCTTCATGATGGTGCCATGTAGGAGTGGACCACACAGCGCTGTGCTCTTAACGGATTAGGTTTCCTGAAAAAGCCATTAAAGCACATTTACTTGTCGGGCGTGGTTTCCTGTCTGTTTTTGCACAGACCGCCTTGCTCCAGCACTTCCAGTTCTGCACTGGGGAAGGCACCAAGTGATCTGTGTGGCTCTGTAGCTGATGAACATCACTGATGGTTTGCTGTGTTGAGTAGGAGATCTAGGAGAGAGATTTGTAAAAAGGAGGAAGGTTCCAAATAGTAAGGCTTGGCGTGAATGTGGGAGGGCTGCAGAAAGGTTCTCAGCCCAAATCAGCTGGGTGATTTCCATTGATATAATTCAGGTCTCTGCTGGAGTAACTGTCGAAGACAATACATGTCAGGCTCTGATACAGTCAAGTTCCTCAGAAACCATTTGACGGGATTTTTGAATAAGAAATGTTATAAAGTCATTATTATGATGGATTCCATTATTAAGACCTATTTTCTCCAGTTCATTTTATGAATCTGTTATTTATGTCATAAGTCTACCCCCAAGTGTACTTTAAATCATCTTTTATACATAAAAAACTCTAGAACTATATTAAATTCCCCAAGGAGATAGTATCTTTAAAATGAAAAGCGTCAAACTACAAAGGAAAGTGGCTGCATTATTTCAGGATAAAACATGTTCCCCAAGGTTTTATTCTCAGCCCTTTTACTGCCTGGCTTAGCAGTGTGAGTGGCAGTTAGCCCCACAGTCCTCCTGCTGAGATTTTACATTAGGGCAAGACAGAGGTTGTTCACCCATCATTCGGGAAGGTTACAAAATCATCACTGCTACCATTTTGAGCTATTTTAATGTTGAAAATGAAGTCGTTTTTTTTCCCTATAGAACCGTTCTTTTGAATTTAGAAAATTGTGACAATTATAAAAGTCCAATTACTTAAACCCGATTTGTCAATTTCAGGTCTTGGGTAAATTGGCCTAAGCATGCAATCATGAGAGATCTAAAAGTCTACCATTAAGCCTCAGAACCTCACTGACTGCTTAATGGTTTAAGAGCCTATTTGATGCTGTCGAAAGTAATGCAGATTTTGGGTTCTGTCCATAGGCTCTGTGTGACCTAAGGCAAGACTAAGTATACTTGGCTGTATCTGAAGTTTTGAGTCTGTGTTACCCTATTCATAAACAATTTGAAATGTTTTAATTTTTTTTTTTAATCAGTACAGAAACATTGAGATGAGCAGCCCACTGACAACAGGGCTCCTTGTTACTGTTAGTCCTAGCCAAACACCACAGTCTTCTCTTGAGTGACATTTAGAAGCTCATCTCTAACAAACAAAATACAGTGGGCAGTTTAAATCCGAATTGTTCAAACTTAAGGAACGGAAAACTCCCCTCACCCCCATCCTTTAGAGAGAGGAGGTTCTTTTGCTCTTTGTGCCAGAGTAGTGTGTTAGTGAAAGCATCTACATAAAATGATTCAGTCACTGCAAAGTCCCTCTTCCCTACCCTGCCATGAGGACTGAGCACAGATGACCTGGGAGTTAATGCTGCTTATGTGGGCCTTCTGTTCTTACTCTTTACTTGAAGCTCTTGCAAATGGAGGGTTTGCTATTTCAAAGGACACTGAGCAATGGCAGAAAGAATTGTGTTAACTTTTAAAGCACTTGTACAGCTTAGGTAGCGGAGCAGATTTTCACAGTGTATTGAAAACAGAGGTTTCATTCTGAAACAGAGGCAGCATCTGCTAAAACTGGTTTTTCAAAAAGTCCTCTATTCACTCAGTGACTCATTAAAACCCATATATAGAGAGACTGAATGATGATTTGATACAAAGAGCTACTAACAGGCAGATGGCTTAGAAACAACTTTCATGGGTTATAGACAGGGTAAAGATAGCAAAATTTTCAGAGGCAGGCAGAGCTCTGAGTTCAAAATCAGCCTGGTCTACATAGTTCCACCGAGACTAAACAGAAACCCAGTCTTGAAAAACAAAAACATGGCTCAGTGGTTAAGAGCACTGAGTGCTCTTCCAGAGGTCTTGAGTTCAATTCCCAGCAACCACATGGTGGCTCAGAACCATCTGTAGTGGGATCTGATGCCCTCTTCTGGTGTGTCTGAAGACAGCGGCAGTGTACTCATCACGTATTAAAAAAAATAAATAAATAAATACAATCTTTAAAAGGAGAAAAGAAAAAAACAAATTATTATGTCTGTGTCTGTCTGTCTGTCTGTCAGTCTGTGTGAATGTGCCATAGCATATGCACGAAGGTCAGAGGACAACTTGAGAAATCAATTCTCTTATTCCACCCTGTGGGACCCTGGGATAGAATTCAGGCTGTCAGGATTGGGAGCAACCTCTAACCACTGAGCCATTTCACCAGCCCTAAATCATGGAACAACACTATGGTCATCTGATTTAAATGTCTCCTCTTACAGAGACCCAAATGCTAAGCTCTCAGGTACTCTGTCTCAGCTTTCTGTATTTATCACCTAACTTCCCTGTGAGTTTTTCAGTGTGTCTTTAACTTCACCAAACCTAGGTCATCGATTATCCTTGAACTCTGCATTGGGCTGCCAGCTTCCTCAGGGGAATTCAACGTGGCTGGGTTTTAATCCCTTAGAATGGTAGCTTCAGCTGTGAAAGTTTTAGCTAAGATTTTAATGACCAGGTTTAAGAAAATGCAACAGATAGACCAGCAGGTGTTGCAATTACGTTCACCATTAAGAGGCTTTTTGTGAGGGTTTAAAACTTACTATTAAGACTATGGTCTGCGCCGCAACTGTGCTCACCAGCGGGGAAGACATCAGTGTCCCAGAAAAAAAAAATCATATAAAAAGGAAGCTAGGTAGACAGAAACTTCGAAGTACTCAACCTACCAACGGAAGCTCGATATCCCTTTGGCTTTCACATCCAAACAGGTACAGTTCTTTGTTGTTCTAGCATTGTTGTTAATGTTGCTTATTACTGTATGTCTAAAGGGTGTTTTTGCACTGAGGGCTCAAGTCATCACACGCGTTGTGATTGTATCCAAGGAAGCCTTGCCCTTTACTGACTGCCCTTATCACCCACCAGCTTTGGGGGAGAGCCAACCTTTGAGGAAGCCAGCAGTGTTGGACCTTGATTTTTAGCCTCATTCCCATCAGATGAAATTAACTTGGAGGAACTTTTTTTTTTTTTGTTTGGTTTGCTTTGTTTTCGAGACAGGGTTTCTCTGTGTAGCCCTGGCTGTCCTGGAACTCACTCTGTAGACCAGGCTGGCCTCGAACTCGGAAATTCGCCTGCCTCTGCCTCCTGAGGGCTGAGATTAAAAGCATGCGCCACCACGCCGGGCTTGGAGGGACGTTTTATCAACTAACTATACACTTACTTGGCAAGGAGGGCATCCGAGCTAAGTGCCTTCATCTGGATCAGTATTTAGTTCTCCCTCAGTCTTGAAGCTGGTTCCGGCCAGCTGTAATGCTTTGAAGACTAGATGCCACACAGAAAAATGTCAGCAGTTGCCGCAGTGTACCAGTCATGCAACCTTTCATTAGCCAGAGGAACTTAGAAGGCGCTTCCCTTTCAGAGCAGATGGCCCAGCTCTAACCTTGTGAACAACAGAGTTGAGAACAAACCTATAAAGGGCGATGCATGGGCAAAGTTTCAACTTGGTAAGGGATGAATTGCAGGTTTCAGGGAGCCCAGATTAACAAAAAATGGACTATGTTACCACAGAGAAGTCCTGTGTATGCCAGAATCAACTACAGGTGTCTGTCCCATGTCTGTGAAGCTCAAGTCAGGTAGATGCCCCTGTGTTTTCTTGTCTTTAAACAAGCTGTGTGACTACCTCTGCAGTTTCTGTGAAGCCAGTGGTCCAGGAGCTGGCCTCTTTGCTAAGCATTCTTCACTCCGTGTCTTGATGTCCCTTAGAGTGGACATGATCCTCAAACTGATGGCCGGCATTCTACTGCTGACTGTGTGTTTGGAAGGCTGCTCCAGCCAGCACTGGTCCTATGGGTTGCGCCCTGGGGGAAAGAGAAACACTGAACACTTGGTTGATTCTTTCCAAGAGGTAAGTTTCCCAGCACTGACTTGACTCGCGTCAAACTGCATGAGCCAGATAGTGCAAGCCTCAGTGTTACTACGCTGAGCTTACTCTAAAGACTGACTTTAGTGAGATAAGACTTCACAGAGTAGGAGGCAAATTCCTCCTTGCACTTTGGACAAAGACAAAGGAAGCAAACAGGACAGGTGGGTGAAGAGGGTGGGATACCAAGTGTATCACAAGGCACCGTGCTCTCAAATATCTCTGCTATGGATGCTCTTGTGTAATTTGCCAGTAAGTATTGGTATTAAGGACATAAGTGCCATTATTTCTTGTCTCATTTAAGCAAAGAACATGGAGAATGTTCAAATCCATGAATTATCAAATGTAAGGTTGTGAAGTGGAAAACATAATTGACGTAACTTCCTGAAGACCTCACTCTATAGATTCTTTGGGAAGATAATGTCATGGGACTAGGATGTAGTCCTAGAAGAAATCAATCCAACCTCGCTGAGGGTGGGGCTCACACCTGTAGGTACAGTCCTTTGAAGGCTAAAAAGGAAGATTTCTGTCCCGGTTTGATTTCTGTTGTGATAAAAAGTAATTTACAGGAAAATGGCTTATATGGCTTACAGTTCCAGGGATCCAGCATTGCAGGGATGTGAAGGTAGGAATTCAGAACAGCTAGTTAGATTCATAGTCAAGAACTGAGAAAGAATAAATAAATGTATTCATGCCTACAACTATAGTGGTGCTGCCCACAATCGACTCCATCTTCCCATATCATAAACATGCATGACGATGCCTCTAGGCATGCTCACCGGCCACCCTGCTCTAGACAGAGTCTCTTCGCAGGTGATTCTACATTGGGTCAAGTTGACTATTAAAAGCAACCATCACAACTCCACCCCCTGTCAATTTGAGATGCAAACACACCACTCTAAGCTAGTTCAAGGTTAGACCAGGATACACAGTGAGTCTCAGAGCAATCTGGGGTACAAAATGAAATGCCAGTTGAGATAAAAATGAAAGAACGGCAGCAACAAAACCAATGTAGCAAAGAGAAACCCAGCCCGATCAGGACTGGAAAGCTCTTGTATCATTTGTACAGTCTGTTCATGAGGCTCAGAGCACCTCACTCCTGTCTGGGAGTACACTGTCCCATTACCTCCTAAACTGCAGCTCATTCTTTAAAAGTGCAACCTTAAAATCCCTAGACCTTACAGCTCTCCAAGCCTCCCACTCAGCCTCCTAAGTCCCCAGGCCTCATTCTCCACAGACAAATCTTGATGCAAATGGAAACTGTTCTGCTTTACCTTCATGTTTGAGGGCCTCATTCTTTATCTCCAGATGGGCAAGGAGGTGGATCAAATGGCAGAACCCCAGCACTTCGAATGTACTGTCCACTGGCCCCGTTCACCCCTCAGGGATCTGCGAGGAGCTCTGGTGAGTTACAGTCGACACCACATAGAGCTAGAGACAAAAGGGACTTTGGATGCAGTGATCTACCAGTTCCTCAGATACCTGACTCACTCCTGAAGCAGGACCCTAGCTACCTCACAGCATGTCCACTGTGCTTAAAGAGCACTCACATTTGGAAACTATTTTCTTTCTTAAATTGATTCAAATATGTCTGTATAACCTTTATATACTCACTGCAGTCAACCTTTGCAGTGACCGGCAGATTTCTTCCTACTGTAGTCCTCCAGTTCTTAAAGGATGCTCATCCCTAACTACTCACCTCGGAGCTGATGCCTACCCTGCCCTTGGCGCAGCTGTAGCTCCCAGGACCCTGCGAAGGATGGAAAGCAAGGACAAGGCTCTAGGTCATCCCCCACTTGGATTACAGTTAAGTTGTAAACTTAGAAAGTTTATAACTCAGAGCCACAGGTTTGACTTGCAGTTTTGTTAGTCCTAAATGCCCACCAGAAGGGACATTTGTTGGCCTGATATAACATCCCTTCTCAGCCTCTCCCCTCTCTCCTCTTTGTTGCTGGGTATTGATCCCAGATAAGAACATGCCCGGGCAAGCACTGTATCCGCTACATTATATCCTTAGCCCTCCTCCTTTTTTTTTTTTTTTTTAAGATTTATTTATTTATTTATTTATTTATTTATTTATTTATTATATGTAAGTACACTGTAGCTGTCTTCAGACACTCCAGAAGAGGGAGTCAGATCATTACGGATGGTTGTGAGCCACCATGTGGTTGCTGGGATTTGAACTCCGGACCTTTGGAAGAGCTAAGAGCTGTCGGGTGCTCTTACGCACTGAGCCATCTCACCAGCCCTTTTTTTTTTTTTAAAAGTGATTTTTTTTTAAATTGTGAGACAGAATCCCACTAAGTTTCCCAGGCTGGCTTCAGACTTGCTGTGCAGCCCAAGTTGAACTTGAATTTGCGGTTTCTTCTTTCAGCCTCCAGAGAAGCTACAGTTACAGGGGTGTGTCCCCTAACCCTGGGTGCAATACAGGTTGTTCATGAGAACACAAGTATGAAACAGGGGAAAGTGAACCCAGAGTTGAGTGCCAGTGTTCTCTGAGCTACTGTCCCATTGATTCGTGGCAGTTCAGAAAGCATGAAGCCACCTGCTGGCTACTCCATGGAACAGGGAAATCCTTAGTAAATCATACATGAAAATAAGGGTGATTTTTAAGAATTTTTTCTCTGGTGACTTCACTTTTCACACCCAATGGACAGAAGTGAAGGTGGGCAAGCATCTTTATTCCCTTTCTAGTTCTAATATTGCTTATAGGCCAATCAAAATAAGCAGCACCAAAAGTCCCCACACATGGCATCATGAAGCATCCCAATGCTGATTTGACTCAGTCCTTCCTCACAACGTCATCCTTTATGTGGCTAATGTAGATTTTATGTCAACAGGTCCACAAGATGCTGTCTGCTGTGTTTCTAGCACAATGATGACAAATGCACCCGTCCTTAGATCTGGATTTTAGAAAACGTCAGAAACAATGAAATTCTTCAGCTAGTCCGTTCAACATTCATAAGCATGTTTTATATTTCCAGGAAAGTCTGATTGAAGAGGAAGCCAGGCAGAAGAAGATGTAGACGCACTGACCCAGACAGATCCACAACACCCGAGTATAACAATTGACCCTGAGACTTGTGACCTGTTACAGCTCTGTAATTGTGTAAGCTTGAGTGGTTTTTTTGTTGTTGTTGTTGTTTTGTTTTTTTAGCTTGAGTGTTTTTATACCCAGCAGCATAGATTTCATAATAAAGTAGTTTGTTGTGGATCAAGTTCTACGAACGTAATGTTGCCTCTAACTCTGAGCTCTGGGTGCAGCTCTTTAAATGAGGACATGGGATAGATGGGAAAGAAAACACAATGCCATAAATGTCATTTTGACCAAGAGACACACACAGTTCATGGTACACACACACACACACACACACACACACACTGCATTCATGA
The DNA here is from genome assembly GCF_978045245.1 of Mus caroli. Lineage (NCBI taxonomy): Eukaryota > Metazoa > Chordata > Mammalia > Rodentia > Muridae > Mus > Mus caroli. The sequence goes on from NW_028227267.1 coordinate 64,025,869, forward strand.
AGAGTATTCACATACTGCTTGAGGCCAGAGAAAGCTAGTTCACCTGGCTTCTGTAGGATCATAACTGCATCTTTGACCTTCTCTAAGAGACATACCCATGGCCATGGCTTCCTTCTGCGGGGAAAGAACTTTCCTGCTTTTCAAAGTCAGCTAGAACCCAAGTGAAGCAGAGGGGAGGCGGAGCCTTTTGAGCTCCTGGCTGTGCCTTCTGGTCTTGCCAGGCGTGAGGTTCAGAACTGATATGAGTGTTCTGTTGCTATAGCAAAATCCTTGAGGCTAGGTACTTGATAAGGAAAGTTGGTTTCCTTTGGTTCATAGTTTGAGAGGCTGAACAGTCCATGGGTGGGACTGGGTCATATCTGTTACTTTGTATCATAATCTGGCAGACAGAATTATGTCATGGAACCACAATATCACAATGGTATAGGATGTTCACAGAAGATGCCAATACTGGGCAGTCTCACTTTATAACCACCAAGAATCAATTACTATGTGAGTAGCTGGTTATAATGTGAGAACTTCTTTCGGTCTACCAGGACCTAACTCACTTTCATGAGACACATTCATCCATTTTAAGGGTGCTTTCACCACGACCCAAAGATTTGACAACCTTGGGACCAGGCTTCCATAATTTAAATCTTTAGGACACATACCACATCCAAAAGCACAGCAGGGACCATGGCTTATGACTGTTTTCCTTCCCGAGAACTTTTGTATTTCCTTAAAGAGACAGAAGTATAGATTGTCCATTGGATACAGGACCTGGTGTTCCTGTCTTCTCAACCACATTTTATCCTCCCCAAGGACAAAGTCAGACTTCATGCTCAATCTACATTCACAAAAATCTTTAAGCAAGATGGGAAATAACCATGACTGTCTACGCTTTGAAGTAAGAAAACCTCAAGGCTCAGGGATTAGGAGAAGCACTCAGCTCTGCTGGATCTGTGATTCCCATGCCCTACACTGTACAAGGAAAAGTCAATGAAGCCAGATACTTGAGACATGGAAGGGTCTCGAGGTAGGAACCAAAGCAGGTAATTAGGCCTCATAATCAACTTGGTTCTACTGTGGCCAGGTCACAAGGTCCTAGACATGACAGCAGAATTCTCACATTTCCTCACAACTTTCAGATAGCCATGGGAGCTCTGGAAAAACTCAGATTTCAGCAATACCCACTCAAGAGTCTAAATTTGCGTTTTCTTTTTAAACAAAAACTGTAATTGGCAAGTGGAAGTCAACCACCTTTTATGAATATTTCAGTTTGTTTTATAGTCTCATGTTGCTCAAACTGGCCTTGAACTTGCTATTAACAAATGTATTCTCTGTTTGCTTTGTTTTTTGAAACAGGGTTTCTCTGTATAGCCCTGGCTGTCCTGGAACTCACTCTGTAGACCAGGCTGGCCTCGGAACTCAGAAATCCGCCTGCCTCTGCCTCCCAAGTGCTGGGATTAAAAAGCAACAGACCTTATTTTATACATTTTATTTGGAGCATTAGGTTTTGTAATCAAACACCATCTCTGGGGAAACTTCTTTGGAGCCAGCAATGGATCCTCTGAATGGGGAAAAATGTGTTCACATGGCTGCTGCTAGTGCTATGGACTTGAGATGACACATGGTATTTGCAAGCCTATTGGTTCCACTTAATGGACAAATGGCCTAAAAGACCAAGGAAAAATGGAGAATCCTAAACGCATTATCCTTATTAATGCCAAACCTTTCTCTCCATCTGAACATTTTTCCCTTCAGTGTAACTCGAATTACACACACACACACACACACACACACACACACACAGTGTGTATAAGTCTAAGAACACTCAGATTCTGACAGCAGACAAAAGCAGAATTTCTCAGTTGGAATGCACCAAGCCTATACATTCACTCATGTCTTGGGGAAATGTCACCTGTTTATTTAATAAACACATAGGGCGATGGTTCTCAACCTTCCTAATTCTGCGACCCTTTAATACAGTTCCGCATGTTGTGGAACCATAAGATTATTTTGTTGCTACTTCTTAACTGTAATTTTGCTGTTTTGAATTGTAATGTAAAAATATGATATGTGACCTCTGTGGGGGTTGTGACCCACAGATTTAAGAACCACTGACATAGGGAAATGCTTAGACATACAGATATTAGTTTTTAAAATTAATAGATTAAGTGGGCAAGCTCAGAAACTCTCATTTTATCCATCCATTTTCCTGTGCCTTCTTAGCCATAAAGAATGCACAAAGAACCTGCATCCGTGAAGTTAATTCCCATAAGAAAACTTGCAGCTCAGACAGCGATGGCTTTAGATGGGCAGAGCAAAAAGAAATGAACAGACTGCAGATTTTATTAGTTCTGGGTAAGACAGACACCACGATCCCACAGTAGACATCTCAACAGGCTCCTGTAATGAAATGAGCAGAGGGCTCCTGAGGGTGAAGTGTCTTGAAGGAGCTGTCAGTAGGGAAAAGCCATAAACTCCATGCTCTCATTTTATTCATCTAAGAACAATAACCAGCTAAACACAAAATAAACTTTTAAAATACATTTCCATTTTTAATTTACAAAATAAATAACAGCAAATATGAACAAAACTCTTCAACACACATCTTCCTAACTGTCCATGTATGAAACCCAGTAAGCTATAAACTCATGGTGAAGGAATTTTGACAGGGTGAGCAACTCGAAAGAGGCAACTTAGATGAGCTCAGGCATGCCTGTGGGTGTCTGAAGAGTCAGCTAGAAGTAAACACCTCAAAAGGGAAACCATTTCTTTCGCAGCTAAAAACTGATGGCTTGACTCTGAACCCACCCAAAGAGATCCTTCACATTTGCCAATTTTTATTCCTTTAGCTGGACCAAGAATAGAACCCAGGACCCTCACATGAGCTAAGCAAGTGAGCCACACCTTCAGCACTTCTGACTTAAAATTCTGAATAACATACTTATGGAGGAATAAAAATGTCCAAGAAAACAGTAGTCATCCACTGCCCCGAAGTACACAAGGGAAGTCTGATCCCCAGTGAGGAGCTGGAGATCTGGGCTCAGCAGCTTAGGTTAGTGATTCTAAAGATAACTACCCAGAGGCCGCTGTGAGAATTAGGACAATTTGTACCAATACCTCAAAAATAGATGCTAGACTCATTAACATTCTATCTAGGCATGGGAGGCTCAAAGCACCAGTAAGGATGAGAAATGTGGATTCCAGTTCATAGAGCAAAAGCCTTTGGACAGAAATCTCACTTTGGTTTCCTTAGAATAAAGGAGGCCAGGGCAGAAAAGACCTGGCCACACCCATGCAGACCCAAATACATAAAGAAGTGAACTGGCGGCATGGGATACCATCTCTGCCGTCGTATGTTGATGGGAGGGTCTAATCCCCGTTTTATTATACCTGAGAAGTGTGAGGGATAGAGACACAAACTCAGAAGGACCTCCCAAGTCCGTTTTGCAGAATGGTGCTATGGGCACTCAGGCACTTTCTGGGATATGGGATTCATGTCTGTCTGAGAAAAGGTCACCTGTATGTCTCCTATCTAGTGACATCTTTGTCTGCACTCCTGTGCTTTGTGTCCTCGATATATGTAATCTGCATTTGAGCTGCAAAATAAAAACCTGCCCCTCAATCTGGAAGCAACTGGAAGGGAAAGAATCAACTTGGAAAGCAGCGACAAGGTGGCTATTGTCCCATCTCAGCTTCCGAGACACGCCTTGTTTTACCCAGGGGATCTGCAGTGTGGCTAACTGTATAATTTCTCTGGCTGAAGGGATGACTTCATTTCTGGAGTCAAGCAAGGGGTGGAGGTAGAGGGAGGAGACCGCCCACTGCCAAGCAGCCTGATTTCGGGCTGCTTTGCCATACACTCCTGACTTTCTGATCCTATAGAACACTAGTGTGAATTGTATAGCAGGCTGTTTCTATTGAATGTACCAAGGGGCTAGAATTGTGTCTGGCCCTCAGCAAGTGTATGCTGAAGGAAATATTTCTTTAAAATAAAAAAAAAAAAATCTCAAAGTAAGACAAGTTGTCATGGCAGAGAGGGAAAGAAGGAAAAAGAGAGACATGTAACAATATCACAGAGCCACAAGCCATCAATCAACATTCATTCATAAAGACTGTGACAATCTCAGGACTGATTTCAGTGCCTTTCAATACCTCAGAGATCTTAGCAAGGGCAATAAAGACTGGTTCTTCCTGTCCCCCTCTTCTTGTCCTGTCTGTATTTAAGTGCATTGAAGTCTTCAACTTTAGTACTGATAATGACACTTCTTTTAATCAAATTAACTCCTTCATCCATAGCTTTGGGCCAGGTAGTTTTTATGACAACTTGATACAAGCTAATCATAACAATAGAAGCCCTAAGATACCTTCCCAAAGAGGTTAATCTGCCAGGGCCTTGTAAACCAGCACCTACCTATGCCATCACCCAGAGTCCTTTGTGGTGGGGCAGCTGAAAGCTATTATTTTCATGACTATGGAAAGGGAATCACAAGAAAATGCCTGACAAGAAGGGATTGGCGCATCTAGGCACCGACAGGCCCAGCTCTGCTCAGAGGCCAGGGTGAGGACTCACCCCTGCTACTGTTCACTGTCAGTTGAGGACTCACCCACCCCTGCTTCTGTTCACTGCAAGAACAGGCAAAGGATTTGGTTCTTTTCCCACCCAGGTTTTCAATGGCAGCCTGCAAAGCAAGGTGACATCTTCCAGTCCTTTTTCAGCCAGCCTGCTAGGGTCTACTCAGAAGTCCCAAGCTCCCTGGAAACCCTCTAGCTCCCTTCTGGTTCCTTCCCTCCTCCTTCACACCAGGGCCTGGTTCTTTGTACTTAAAATAATCTTCAACTCTTATTAACCCTTCCGTGCAAATGGTGCTCCAGGCTGCAGTCTTTTTTTTTTTTTTTTAGGGAAGATGCATATCTGAATTCAGCCTCACATACCCTGAAGAAAAACCAAACTATATCAGACCCTTACCTTAGCAGAGAAAAGAAAGTCACTGATTGCACACCCCATTCCAAACCTTAATTACACCCCGCAACCGCCCATGTGGGAAGGACTATCCCCCACTTTGAAAAGTGAGAAAACAAACACTCGAGATTTTCAAGTGCAAAGCAAATGGTGACACCGGAGCTTTGCTACCATTTCAGAGCCCGTGTGCTTTCCATGGCTGCATTCGGTGCTCCATCATGGACATAAAGAGACTCTTGTGGCTTTCTGGGATGTGTATACTAACTTCTCTAGTGCTGTGCCTGGCATGCCTCTGTATTTTGATTCTTTGATGGCTGTGATGAACCAGGGGCATCTCGCATCTCCCTTAGCAAAGGCGTGAAGAGGCGGGTATGCAAATGCTCGAATCTCCCCTACTCACTTGAACTTGGGAGAAAAGACTCAGGGCATATCCAAGTCATAGCCAGAAAGCTTTCTGTTTTGCCAATAACACTCAAGTCTGTTAGAACTATCTGGGACTTTTCAAATACCATCAAATACCATCCTCACTGGGGCTAGGCAGTCAAGACCTTGTTAGAGATGTTATCTTGGGGTATGTCATATGTAAGCAAGCTGGGCTTGTTAGTAAAAGCCTGTAGTCCACTTTTTATGTGAAGCCTCAATTTCTTTACCTGTAAAATGAGGTGAGTGTGTGTGTGTGTGTGTATTTAAAAACCCATCTAACTCAAAACATTGATAACATCTTGTGGTCATTTATGTTGACATAATATTTGGACTTCCAAGTCACCCTAATTTTTCCTTCTGAAAGGAGTATGGGCACTAGTACCATTAGTAATCAATCAAATTCACTCTATGATCAAGAGGAATAAATAATCAAAGGGAATATTGCACTGTACTCTCCAGGGTAAAATCAAGTAGCAGGCAGGGACCACCTCATCAATCCGATGGGGTCTGGAAATGTAGCCAGTAGAACCCAGGCTCCTATGAACCCTTAGAGCCCAGGATTTGAGCTCAAAGGAAGAAGATGAAAAACAAGTACCAAAGAGCTTCCATGGAATCCAAGGCACAGCAAGTGACTGCTGCGTGGTGAGGGCCAGGGCCATTCGTCAGGAGAATGTCAGAATGTGAGCCTGCGGTATCTCCAGAGAAGCCATCCACACCTGAGAGTGGCCCATCCCCGCTATGCACGTGGGCTCTTTCCCTCAAAGGAGACAGTAGACGTTAGGAAGAGAGAACCATGCTGGCTCCTGGAGTGTACTTAGTATCTGGCTCTTTCAGAAGGTTGTACATGTCAGGGATGCAGGCAGAAGAGAAGGAAGGAAGTCTTCAGCACAGCTGTCCAGAAGCTAACTGAGAAATCCACACAGGCATCAGTGCCGGGGCTGTCCCCCCTCCACTGTCCCTGTGCCACCACAGGCAGGGGCATCTGCAGGCCTAACAAGTTAGTGGTTGAGCCCAGCATGCCACCATGGGAAAGGTTTGTTCATGCAGACAGATGGCCAGTTCTGGATGTTCCACGGGCTGAAGGGGATGGGACTCAGCGTTCGCCGTCTCAGTGCAGGAAGCAGCGCTGGAAGGGAGCCCTGATCCACAGGCCGCCCTTCCTGGGCGCCATTCTCAGGCAGCAGTGGTCCAAGGCACTCGGAGGTGCAAAGCCAGGGCGACTACCTCACTGAGAGCCTGGCTCAGAAGAGAGGATGCCTGATTTCCGAGCCTTTGGAGGGGGTGGAGGTGGGGCTTTGGAGTCTCTCCGGACAGGCAGTGGGGGAGCAATCTGGGAAGAAGACACATGGAGTTAGAAACAGTCCCTTTATTACTTCTAAGTCACCTTCCCATTCCATGCATCTGTGTCATTGTCAAGTTTGATGTGCATCTATTTATACCATCTCCACAAGACAAAAAGGGGACGATACTCATTTGTCCTCTTCCCTGGAGCTGAATGAACACACACACACACACACACACACACACACACACACACACACACACGGCTGCATCACCAATGTCTGGATAGCTAACATATACTTTAAGAAGCACTTAATAAATATTGAGTGAAAGGAGGAATGAAGCCCATCTGAGTCTACTGCAGCGAAGTCAGGCTTCCGGGTGAACTTGAACTCACTTGTGCACCACCAGCGTGGGAAGCAGAGAACATGCTCCTTCGCCTATCTGAAGCAGGCCGCTGGCATATTTCCCTTCCCATTTCCTGAGGCTTCTGAAGCAAACCAGGCACTGGCTATATAGTGCCACGTGGGGGCGGGGGGAACCCTCCCCTCTTCACAGCGTGGACAGGCCAGTGTTGTCTTCCCAGGGGTGGTGCTTGGTGGCCACACCGCCAGCAACCTGCAGTTTCCTACCTCAGCCGAGTTCCTCTGACTGCTCTCATATGGTTTGCTTTTGGGGGGAGGTGGAGGAGGGACAGAAGCCGTCAGCCCATCCGTCTGCAAAGATGGGGAGCCTGGGCATGATACAAAAGAGACAGAGTGAGGACGGACTCAGATACCTCATCAAGATAATGCTTGCCACCAGGGCACCTATATCAGTCTTATACTCATTGCTGTGGCCACTTCTGAGGTGTCTATGGAAAGAATGGAGAGGATCTTGTACCCACATGACCACAACTGTTCTTTAATTTGCCAGAAAGCTTCACATGGAATTCTGATGCATAAACTCCAGTCTTTACTCTTAAGTGGAAGATGAGAATGTTTTTTAACTACTCTCTGATGAACCTCAAGTGTTAGGGAAATACACACGCTCTGCAGGAACCTTCACTTGACTGTACCTAACTCTTGACCATTGTCCTGATTTGGGACTGGCAGGTGTGTCTTCCCTACGCCTCTGTGCTATGAGAACCCTTGAGTTTGTCCCAAGTGCTGCAGATGGCTGGTCTCAGGCTGACAGAAGTATATTGGTTGGGTCTATTTTTAGCCCTGAACGGGTCTAATACTCAATGGTAACTTTGTATGTGACTTGTGGTTGGAAAGGGTCAGGCAGACCCTTAGGATTGCTACCGAAATAAGTGCAGCCCCAAACTCCAGTCCTTTGATGATTCCAATGGCCACTGGACAGAATCACCTCTGAAACAGCCTCATGCCATTTGTGGCCGGTTTGATTAAGAAGTGCCTGGATTCGTAGCCATTCTCTATTTCCTAGTGGAACGAATCTAGGAGACCTGGAAAAACTCACTTAGGGTCCTCGTGGCTTTGGGAGTGAGTGGAGGTGGGCTCAAGGCTGTAGACTGCAGAGGCGAGGGACTGTGGAATGGTGTCAGCCGGCTGTCCACCAACTGGAGACTCTTTGGCCTTTGTGTTTTTTTGCCTGGGCTCTGAAGATGAAGGGAGAAACCAAAAACATTAAACATTCATGGTGGACCTGGCTGACCTTAGTAATACCTTAAATGCCGGAGAGAAGTTAATAGAAGGGCTTAATTCCAGTGGCCTTTCTTCTTTCTGTTTTCAAGTGTGTGCGGGTGCACGCACATGTGAGGGCCAGCTTGCCTGGGTTATCTGACTCTAGTCTCCTCCACTATATAACTGAGCACACTGCTCAGTGGTTTAGCTAGTTTAGCCATGCACTGAAATGGCATGCAAGCTGTGACGTCCACCCAATGCTTACACGAGCTGTGGCAAGTGCTTTGCCTACTGACCCATCCATGCTACCCTCTCCAATTGTCACTTTTAAGATTACTGCGTCGTTACCCAGCAGGCACTTGGCAGAGATACCTGCTGGGAATGACTCCAAAATACAGGTAACTTCTGATCTGGCCACTGGCTTGATCCTGACCACATACACTGAGCCATCTAAGTTGGAAAGAAACTACCTGGACTCTCAGCAAAAGTTGGGTGTCACAAACACTTAACAACTTGACATGGCTTATGGAAGAGGAAAAAGTGGCTGGTTTAAAGTTCAAAAGTGGAATGAAAATGTTGGCACTGACTCATGAAACCCAGTGGCAAGAGCCACAGTTCCAAGTGCAACCCACGTGTTTACACCGTGGGGGATGAGGTCTTGTGCCAACATTGACTTGGAGACCTGAGCCTCTCCATCTATGCGTTTCTTCCTGCCATCTGTGCTTTGACACCAGCACAGGCTGTGGTGTCCTGAGACTAGCTAGCTGCAGCCAGGCTTTTATCTGTGATTCACTGCTGTGCAGTCAATGAACAGGTGTCGGCTGAGAGGCAGGTACCCAGACAGGGTTTGCTCTTCTTCCTTCTCTCCCTCCCTCCCCTCCCCCCACCTCCCCCCCCCCCCTTTACCATCACATCAGGTTCTGGAGCCTTCTCTGCAATGACTTGTGATTTGCTCAGATTCCAGTCTTTCCTCTTGAACTTGCTAATCCGGTTCTCACTGTCTTCTTTGGGTGGCAGATCTTCAACTCTGGCACCCGATGAAGCTCTGCGTTCAAACAGTGGTTCCAGGATGGACCTGTCAGCCGGGAAGGACAAAAGTCACAAAACATTAATCCCAGAGTGATAAGACTTCACTCCAAAGCACCAGCAAGACCCTCAACTCCATCTTCACCCAACTTCTCAGGTTCCCAGAGTCTTAACGACCAAACAAACAACTCAGGGTAAAATGTCCAGAAATGAGACTATCATCTGAAAGGGAGAAAATATTAGTGAATATTTACCCTCTCCCGTGTGTTATATATTTGTTCTCCTGTGGATGTGTGCACGTGTGTACATGCCACATGCAGGATGAAAGCATGCATGTGAAGGTCAGAGGTCAACATGGAGTGTCTTCCTCTTTCCGAAACCTTATTTGTCAAGACCTAGATGCTTATGGAACCAAGAGCTCACTGATTGGCTGGCCTGGCTGGCCAATGAGCTATCAGAATCTGCATATCACCATTCAACTCTAGCACTGGGGTTCTATATGTGTGCTGTCCCATCTGGACTCAATGTGGGTGCTATGAATCCAAACCCAGGTCCTCAAGCCTGTGTAGTAGGTATTTTACTGGGGAAACCATCTCCTCAGGTCCCATCGGTATTTATTCTCCCCTGGGATGAGATAAGGACAGAACCCATAGAGTAAAAGAGTGGGTAATCTGGGCACAATGTCTTAGATTTGTTATCTGCAAAATGTTTGAAAACTGTCCACTAGGTATAACGGTAGATTTCCAAGTCCAATAATGAAAACTGGTCCACTCACGAATCATGATCAAACACTACACGTAGAGGAGAGAGTTGGATATGTAACAAGCATATTATAGGTAAGGACAGACATTTTTGGCAGTCAAAATAGAAAGAGTAGCCTAATTTTTAAAAAACTTAAGATAAGATATAAATGGATAATTAATGAAAAAAAGAAAATCCAAAAAGTGTAAAATTTGGTTTCACTTATTATTACATAAATTAAAATAACTGCAGCTGAGGACTATGTCTTATGCCTATAGTCCCAGGAACTTAGTAAACTGAGGCAGGAGAATCACTCAAGTCCAAGGGTTTGGAACTGAATTGGGCAAAGTTTTTGTTGAGTTTCAATGCAAAAAAAAAAAAAAAAGGATAATATAATAAGCTCATGTACAGGTCCCACATCATCAAAAATGACCGTCTTAGAGCCGGTCTTGTTTAGTCTACATACCCAGTTACAGCCCTCACCCTTCACTACATGACTTGGGAGGGGCTGCCTGGTGCCATATCTACCATAGTTCCAGAGGGCATTTCTACAAGACGTGGTCATAACCACAATCCCATCATTCCCTAATCTCATGCAACAATCTTCAAATTAACTTCCCAATTTTCTTACATGGGTGGCTTGACTGAATTAGGATGCAATTGAGAGTTACTCCCTGTATTAGATAGTACACTGAGTAGGTCACTTTAAGATTTTAAAACGCTAGATCTCCCTTTTAGCCAGTCCAGAATTAAGTATTGTTGTCACTGGCTTAGAGGACTGCAGGCAGGAGGTCTGCTTGAGGCCACACGGAGTTCCATGGTTGTGCCTTAAGACTCCAAGTTCCTCTTTGGAGGTCTCTGTTTGTTTTGTTGTTGCAGTTAGTCAGGGTATCATTCTATTGTTGTGCTGGTTTGCATAAAAATGGCTTACTCATCAGGGAGTGGCACTGGGGGTGGGCTTGGAGGTTTCAAAAGCCCACACCCAGCCCAGTCTGCCTCAGGTCTCCCTCTTTGTTCCTGTGGATCAGGATGGAATTCTCAGCTACTGTTCCCACAGTGAGTGCCACCAAGCTCCTCCCACAACTCTGCCACAATGGACTAACCCTCTGAAACTGTAAACAGGCCCTCAATTAAATGCTTTCTTCTGTAAAATTTGCCTTGGCGAAGGTATCTTTTCACAGCGATAGAATAGGGACTAAGACAATAGCTTAGGGTAGTCCTGAAATTTGAGACATCCTCCTGACTCAGCTTTTTGAGTGGTGGGATTGTAGGCATGAGCCATACCAACTGTCTGAAAGTTCTTTATCTCATTTCAAGGTAAATTCCCTTCTAAAAGGTTCTACCTAAGCATCTATCTATCTATCTATCAACTCTCTATTATTTTTATCATATATCAGCAATATCTGTCAGTTTGTCTGTCTGCCCGATTGCCTGCTTGCTTGCCTGTCTGCCTACCTGTCTGTCTGTCTGCCTGCCTACCTACCTACCTACCTACCTACCTGCCTACCTACCTACCTACCTACCTACCTACCTACCTACCTACCTGCCTGCCTACCTACCTACCTACCTACCTAATACTGCATATGACTATTTTCTTGGGGTATTTTCCAGTTGATAAAGTTTCCATCTGAATTATGTACTTATCTTGCATCTCCTACTCATTCATTAATTCATTTGCTAAACAAACTTTTTTACTTCGATTTTGTAATTTAATAACATACTTTAATCTTTCCATCCCCGAAGAGCAGACCCTTAAATGTTTTCCCTTGTTTAAAGAAATATTGTTTAAAGAGGGGATAGCCATATGAATAAACACAGAGAAAACATGCATTGAGGCACTTGCCTTCCTACAAAGAGCTACCCTGGGGAATCGGCATGTCTGTTCTGAGGTGGTCCTGGTGGTTAGGAGTCAGGGATTAAGATGAGATTTGGGGGGCTGGAAAGCCAGTGTAAGCTCAGCACTGCAGGCAAGGATGGGGATCCGGGCTCACTGGTCAGCCAGTGTAAGCTCAGCACTGCAGGCAAGGATGGGGATCTGGGCTCACTGGTCAGCCAGTGTAAGCTCAGCACTGCAGGCAAGGATGGGGATCCGGGCTCACTGGCCAGCCAGTGTAAGCTCAGCACTGCAGGCAAGGATGGGGATCTGGCTCACTGGTCAGCCAGTGTAAGCTCAGCACTGCAGGCAAGGATGGGGATCCGGGCTCACTGGTCAGCCAGTGTAAGCTCAGCACTGCAGGCAAGGATGGGGATCCGGGCTCACTGGCCAGCCAGTGTAAGCTCAGCACTGCAGGCAAGGATGGGGATCCGGGCTCACTGGTCAGCCAGTGTAAGCTCAGCACTGCAGGCAAGGATGGGGATCCGGGCTCACTGGTCAGCCAGTGTAATCACAGAGTAAGTTCCAGGTTCAGTGAGAGATCTTGCACCAAAAGATCAGGTGGAGGAGGGTAACTGAGGAAGATTCCTTGTCACCAATCTCTGGTCTCTACACGTACTTGTGTGAGAGCACTCACATGTACCTGTGCACACGTGCATGCACACAAACACACACACGAGAAACTCTCTAGTGATGTTTCTAATAAACTGAATGTTAAAAACTCATGAAGAGGTTGTGTGTGTTTGAGTGTGTGTGTGTGTTGTATCATTTTCTGCCTTTGGAATTTTGTACTAATATTGTTCTCTGACTAATTGATGAAGCAAACTAAGTTTGGAGTTGTTTGAAAACCAATACGTGATAAGAAATTAAGCTGTGCTTACAAGGTGTTGGTTGTTCAGTAGGTGGTAAGATATGATTTTGTCATTTCATTTTTATTTTTTTAGTAACAGCACTGCCAGTGGTGGTCCTCATGAAGAGATGTGAAGGAGCCCACAGCTATGGATTACTCTACTCAAAGGAGCAGCATGTAAACACACCAAGTCTCACGCTGGTGCCCAAAGCTAATGTCACAAGATATTGTCCTACCCTCCCCAAGTGCAAAAATCAGCCTTACCCATCCGATCCTGGCCTGGACGATGCAGTGTCAGAAGAGTTGGAGGAGGTGGAGACCACCGAGGAGGCCACAGAGGTGACAGACAGCCTGCGCAGCGTTGAGGACAGGATGTAGGGCAGTACCATTGAGCCTGCGCGGCTCGGCTTCCTCTCCGTCATGCTGGGTGGCTGAAACACATGCAGCCCCCTCAGGTTAGCAGCCTGCAATGCAGCCAGCATGGTCTGGAGCCACCACCCTGTTGGTCTCATGAAATCATGGCATGATGACCTAGGAGCAAAGTCTAAGGAGGTTGTAGAATCTAAGCTGGGCAGGGGGCATCTCTAGAAACCTGTGGTGCCACCAGGGAATCACCGTCCCCACGTGGTATCCTATTAAATTTTGCTTTCTAACATGGGCTGGGTTCCTACAAGGATGGAGGATAGCGGGCTGAAGGAAAGCTCAGTCTTATGGTCTAGGAACGTGGGCACAAAAGATATACGTGTGCCTGGACAGCACTAGGGGGAGGCTAAGTATCAGAAAGGAGACAGAAGTGGGCATTTTTGGTGATGGGGAGAGCAGCAGAATCTAGCTAGCTATGTATCTCAGCCTGGCCTTACTCACAACCATCCTTCTGTCTCAGCCTCCTGGGTGCTGAGGTCACGAGTGTGCATCACCACACCTGGCTGCCTGAGTACACTGTTGACTGGAAGAGAGGGTGGGAAAGGCCCTGGGGATGGGTGGGTGAGGACTCTAGTGGGAAGGTGTGCAGAGCTCTGATTGGAGGAGAGAATTTGGAAGTCAAGGATTCGAAACAAGGCTGTTAGAGAGGACAAGGTGAACTCAAGGACAGAAGAACACAGCCTTGAGCAGGACCAGTGACACTATTGATTGAGAAAGGAGAGGTTAGCAGCCTACTTCCCCTCAGCACTTGGGGGTTGAGAGGTGGGAAACCCACAGAGACACAGCCTCACAGAGTGTGTCAAAGATGACAGAGAAATCTGTCAAGTGTGCAATACAGTTTACAACTGTTCCTTCCCTCAGAAGGTCAGACGATCAAACTTTTACCAAAGAGAAAAAGATCCAGAAAAGGTATACCAACCCGGCAGGACAGGAAGGAATGGCTAACATGTAGAACACAGAAACTGACATGCCCCTGAGTGGTCTCAAAATGCCTGCCCAGTCCAGCCACCTCGGTGTCCAGTGTCATCAGGCCGTTTGTTAAAACTGTAAACTGGGGCCCTGCCACATCCGTAAAATCTGAAGCAAGTTACCTGTGTTTCATAAGCTCTCTGTTCTGAAGGTCAATCAAGTGTGGGAATCTCTAGCTCAAGGATGGTTCATGTGATGAAAGGTAGAACACACTCTCTCCTGCCTGCCCATCTGCACATTGTACCTCTGCTGGTGTGACTCATCTGGCATCTGAAACCCTGGGTCATATCATGAGAGAGACCCAGGGAAGTTCAAGGGCCATTTAGCCACAGCTTACCAGTGTTATGACCCCATACAGCTTCTCTACTTTCTCCTTGAGTTCACGGAAGCATGAAGATAGCCGGTCATGCAGCGGCTTGAGCTGCTCCGTCAGCTTCTCCCCGTGGATGCGGATCCCTTCTGTAAGCAGAGGTATCTGGAAGAAAGGTTATAAAAGAAAAGAGATGTGGTTTGGGAAGGAAGTCGATTCAGATTTGGAGGTTTGGACAAAGGGGTGGAGTCAGAGCGACCGACAGACACATAATTATCTAATGAAAATGTCACTTGTTAGTCAAGAGCTTGGGGACTCTGTCAGAGGAACAGAGAAGATCCAAAGACTCCAGAGAGGCCAACTGGCAAGGCTCATACTACTGAGAACTGGGGTAGTCATAGAGAGATTGAGTTTGATGGCTGCTTTTCTTTTCTTTTCTTTTCTTTTTTTTTTTTTTTTTTAAGATTTATTTATTAGTATATGTAAGTACAACTAGAGCTATCTTCAGACACACCAGAAGAGGGTGTCAGATCTCATTATAAATGGTTGTGAGCCACCATGTGGTTGCTGGGAATTGAACTCAGAGCCTCTGGAAGGGCAGTCAGTCTTAATCGCTGAGCCATCTCTCCAGCCCCCAATGGCTGCTTTTCTAGCAGTATTTATTGAGATGATAAGAAAAAGAATGACGGCCAGGCAGTGGTGGTGCATGCCTGTAATCCCAGCACTTGGGAGGTAGAGGCAAGAGGCAGGTGGATTTGAGTTCAAAACCAGCCTGGTCTACAGAGTGAGCTCCAGGACAGCCATGACTGTACAGAAAAACCCTGTCTCGAAAAACCAAAACAAACAAACAAAAAACAAAACAAAACAAAACAAAGAAAAAGAAAAAGAATGAGACCAATCAATATGTGTCAGCATGAAATGCAGGCTAGGAAACCAGATTGCAGAATTTCCATGTGTTCCAATGTGTGTGTGTGTGTGTGTGTGTGTGTGTGTGTGTGTGTGTAAATGTGTGCATGCACATGTGGAGGTCACGGACAACCTCTGCTGTCATTCTCAGATACTTCCCACCTCGTTTTACTTTTTGAAGAAAGGGTCTCTCACTGGCTGGTCAGTAAGTCCATGAAATCTTACCCTAATATTACACATCTAATCTTTGTCTCTCTCCATCTTTTTCTGTCTCCATCTTCCTCCCCTTACTGTCTCTCTCACACACACAGACACATGCACAGGCACACCCACATACAGAGAGAGACATAGAGAGATGTTGAGACAGAGAGAGACAGAGAGAGAAGGGGAGGGACCCGAGAAACTGGCCTATAGCACTTGAGCTATGTAGCATGCCTTAGGGCCAAACGCAGTGGACACCCATGGAGTACTGTGCACAGCTGGCCAGCTGCAAGGCTCCCAGCCTACATACTTGTAAGGCAATCAGTCGCTTGAGCAGCTCCACCTTCTCCTGGTCCTCCGGATGCTCTTGTAAGTACTTTTCTGTAAAAAAAGCCTAAAAGGAGAACACATGCGAACATTACTGATCGCAGAGAGAGGCAGAGAGCTTCAAAAGGGAGAAGACGCCTTCTGTCACTGAAAATCCATCCTTTTCCCAGAACCACCTTTACTGCACAGTGAATAATTAAAAGACATATATTAGACAAATTCCTGCCTCTCTATATAGAGTGGCTTCCCTAATCCCCAAACCTATCCCATAAGCTGGGAAGTTTTCTCACTGCAGCTCAGAGAGGTGACACCTGTGTCCAAGAGCATACAGTGACCAGTAGAAAGCCAGAATGAGGTCACAGGAGTGACAGGCCACAAGGCACCAGGCCCCTCCTCTTTCCGTCCCATCTTCTCCCTCATCAAAGGAGTTTCCTGGCCACATGTTTCCTTATATTCAAAAAGAGGACGCCCCAAAATATTCAGCCACTGAACATAGAACAGCTATGATTCCTGTCTCTCAACAACTGTCCTTCACCTAGACTGAAATCATGTCCTCCCATATAAATGACACTCTAGCCAAATCCTATCCAGTGGACTACACATGGTCAGTAGGCCTCATAGGCCTTTTCAGAGTAACAGATGTAGCATCCAGTTAGACAATGGTGAAGCTGTGTGCCAGTTTGAGCAATGTCAGCCACAGACTGGTATATTTGAACACTCAGAGCCCCCAGCTGGCGGTGCTCCGTGGAGAGGTTATGGAACCTCTATGAAGTGGAGCCTGGCTGGAGGAAGTCCATCACTGGGATTCGATCTAGGAATTTTGTCTCACTCCATTTCCTGTTCCCATTCTGTTTCCTGTGCATAGATGGAAATGTGACCAGCTGGCTTCCAGCTCCTGCCACCATGGCATGCCACTCCTTCCCTGCCACAATGGATTCTATGTCTCTGGAGACATAAACCAAATAGACCCCTCCTTTATTAAGTTGCTTTGGGTCATAGTATTTCATTACAGCAACAGAGAAGTCACTAATACAAGTGGAAATGTCTTCTGCCCATGGCTCAAGCCAGGCTGGAGATTCCTGGAAACTCACTCTACACAAAAGATCTATCTCTGCTTCCCCTAAAAGGGACTTCACCGGAAGGGCATCCTGAGCTTCGGGAGCAGACTGAGTTGTCTTCCTCCCAGAGGACAGGCTATCGGGTCCATCTGCCAGAGGCACCAAGGCCTGTCACTCTTTCCCTGAGGCTTCACAGGACAATGTGAGGCCAGGGACAATCCTTGTGTAATTCCACATGGCCATTCGGAGAGGAGAGTGGCGCGTGACATGGAGGGCGGCCTGTCTGTCCTGTGAGGTTCAGGAGCAGGACTTACCTTTTCGTAGTTGGAGAATCCTCCCATGACAGCTGGGTCC
This sequence comes from Mus caroli, assembly GCF_978045245.1. Classification (NCBI taxonomy): domain Eukaryota; kingdom Metazoa; phylum Chordata; class Mammalia; order Rodentia; family Muridae; genus Mus; species Mus caroli. The sequence continues at coordinate 64,043,187 of NW_028227267.1, forward strand.
ACTATGCCGCTGAGCAGCATGGAGAGCGGGTGCACAGAGAGAGAATGGTCCCAGGCGTGCTGCTGCACACAGTTGCTGACCCTCTCGTTGGTCAGCTCCATGGTTTCTATGGCATTCTCCAAAGGGCTGATTTCTTCCTGAGGAATAGAGCAGATGGGAGAAGGAGCCTGGTGAGCTCCACTCCAAAGACTGAAATAACCTGATCATTCAGAGAAAAACCCACAGTCTGCAGGAGTGTTCACTTGTTAGGATTCTGTTCATTAGGTGCCCCACCCCACCCCCGCCTCCGTCCCCATGCTTTTCTATTGGTTAATTACAAAATTGGCTATTGAAAAATCTTAGTGAGCCGGATGCTGTAAACCCTGGGCTGTCGAAAACACTGTTGCTTGGAGCAAACCATCTACACAAAATGTGTGAAGACATCTAGAGCTGTAGCAGCATTGTTTCTCTGGCAATCCCATCTCAGGGGCTCTGAGATGGTCGCTGGTGAGACCCTTCTGCACCACTGACAATGGAAAGTGTCCCCTGGAAAATTCAGGCATCTCCTTGGTAAGAAAAAGCAGGGATCTTGGAATTCCTACACCCAGACTCACATCTCATCTCCTTAGGGTAGACCAGATAGTTAACGGAAGTTAGAAAGAACAGGAAGACTCAAGAACCGCACTGAGTTGTGGATAAAGAAGCAATCACAGGAACTAGATTCTTCCAGAAATGTCCTCAAAACCACATTTCCCCAAAAGCCAGCACCTTCATTTCATCTACTGTTGGCCACATGGCCGCCTATCCCAGATTTTAGTCCTAATATCTCTACCCAGAAAGCATACTACATTTAAATAAATGATTTATCATTAGCACCAAGGAATACATCAAAGTTCAGGTCATAATGGCCAAGGAATATTTTCATTTTCCTCCTTTCTTTTCTTCTGCACTTTCTTTCTTTTTTTTTTTTTTTGTACTGAGACAGGGTCTTACTACATTGCCCCGGTGACCTTTAACCCATTATGAGGACCAGATTGGCCTCACACCACCATTGGTCTTCTTGACTCATCCTCCCAGAAGCTGGTACAGGCATGTGCCACCATGTTCAGCTACAAGAGATGCCTGGGTCCCAGAATACCTCTTTTCCTCCTCTCCCCTCTACTGAGAATGGAAATGGGTGTGTGCATGCTAGAGTAGCCCTTTTACATTGACTGTACATGATCAGCTCAGGAATTTTCAAATACCTACTTTATGCTAAGTGCCACACTGTGCACTAGTTACAAAAGTAATGAAATATAAAGCCAGCTCAGAAATAGGTAGGAGGACTGGTTCTTGGATTTTTGAGGGCACCAAAATCTAAGGGTGCGTGAATGCCTTGGTTCTAAAGTGATATCATCTATGTATATCTTTCTATATACTTAATTATTTTATTGGAGACAGGATATCACTATGTCCCCTGGATGTCTTGGAACTCACTTACTTATACCAGGCTGGCATTGAACTCAGAGATCTACCTGCCTCTACCCCTCAGGTGCTGGGATTAAAGGCATGTACTGCCACATCTGGCTTTGGATGACTGGTTAGGACCTCGGGTTATAGCGGTGGATATTATACATTATCTAGGGACTAAGGCAAGGGAAGAGTCCATATATATTTAGAACAGAGAAGCAGCTTGCTAAGACCTAAATACATAGTACTCCATCCACAGATGGTGAGGCCCATGGCTGGCTGAGTTGCTGAGACTGGAACTACACATTTTGCAGGTTCACTGTAACTCAAAGCTAGTAGGAGTTTTATACTTTTAGTAGAATCTCAAGACTTTCAAATAGGGTGGGTTAGAAATATGCCCAGGATGGTATCAGCACAGTCACCACAAAGGACTATGGGTATTCTAGAGTTGGCTGCGTGGAGAAGGTGGATCTCACACTTAACTTGATGGGAATAATACTGAGCAGGGGTCAGAGGACATTGAGGCCCACCTCCCCCAAATGACCCAATGCCACTAACTATTTAAACCACCTAAGTCTTAGTTCTGACAGCTTCTCTCAAAGATGGAAGGAGATAGATGAAGGTAGAAAGAGGGGGAAGATGACAGACAGAGGTGGAGAGAGAAGAGGGCCATGAATAGAGGCAGGCAGACATGAAAGGTGAGGAACACAAATGGATGGGAGTGGATGGAAATAATTGGAAGCAGACAGAGGTGTATGGAGATAAAGGCAGGTGGCTAGAAATGAGAGCAGGCTCAGTTGTGCAGGCACCGGGAAGCAAGCCACAGGAGGACTTGAATATAAAAACACATGAGACAGTCGGGTTTGCTCAGTGGGATCCACGCTCTGCGGTAGAACACCGGGTGAAACGATCAAGGCACAGATGCAACAAGAGACCTTTTAGTACACAGCAGAGACTAGTATGGGATGACAACAAGGCAAATACATGGATACAGACAGATTAAATGAATGTTAAATGGCAGCTTTGGGAAGTAGCGGGGCAGGGGCTGCAGCAACAGTGATGCTCAAGCTGAGAATGAGAGGGGCTTCGGGAAAGATGATGTGGTGGAGAGGCCAGTCCCCAAAAGCATCCTGGCACTGTTTCTGGGCCATCCATGCAATGTAGCTTATACTGACAGCATTACAGACAGAAGGAGACAACGCCTCTCGGGCCACCAAAGAGTCAGTCTCTGAGTGTGTGACCTTTTGGGTTGGTGTTGTGACATCAGTTTTACAAAGCAACCTTATTACACAAGTGTGCTCTTTATTCCGCCTTTAAAAAACAAAGTTGGCCAGAGGGAGGGCAGCCAAGCTGGTGCAGGCTGCAGTGGAACGGAACAAAAGCGGGTATTATTTCTGCAGACAGAGAGGTTCCCACCACACACACACACACACACACACACCCCTGCCAGAGTTACGACTTCAAATGACTCACTACTGAAATCTCCTTGGCTTCGAACCACTTGAGAATCCCAGGGAAGGTATAGGCCGTCCTGTACGTGGTTCTTTCAATCCACATGGTCTGGTACAAGAAAGAAAACACAAAATGAGACAGGGGCCAGCTTCCAGGTCACAACTGACCCCAAACCTCTGGCTCAGCTGCTGAGACTCCATTCTCACATGTCTTCTAGGGAGTGAACATGTTCCTTATAAAACTCAAGGATCATGAGGTCTGATGGGGCCCTTGGGCCCTTTCCTTCTAAGATGGAAACCTGAGGTTCAGGAGGTATGGCTCCCCTACGGTCTGTCACATCAGTGGCAAAGCCCAGATCTGGGTCCTTCAGTTTGGAGGTTTCCCACTGAGATGACAGCCTGCTTGGCAGTAACTAACAGGTTACCCTCTCCTACAGGGGACACTCCAACCTCCTGTCTTAGCCAATGAGGATGAGAAGGAAGCCACTGGACTTTGCCAGAAGGTGGCAAACAGGAGCTAGAGGGATAGCTTGGGTGGGGAAGTGAAAAGGACCTGCGACCCATGCCCAGCACTCCCATACAAATCCAGGGGTGGTGGCATAAACTTGCAGCCCCAGTGCTGGAGAGCAGAGATGGAGGAGGATTCCCAGGGGTTCACTGTGTGGCCGGCCAAGCTGGGCTGCTAAGGTGCAGTCCCAAGAAAAGACCCACTGTCAAAAATAACATGATGGGAAGTTCCTGAGGAATGACACCCAAGGGTGACTTCTCCACAGAGAAAACAAGCCAAGTGGACTCACAGCAAACTCATTTTCTGGGTCTTTTTCTCCTTTCCGGAATGGCCGGGAATAGCTGAACTGCTGCACTTCGTTGGCTCTGTAGTAGCTGGGAAAGGACAGAGCAAAGGCACTGGACCTCAGAGAACCAGCCCACAACCCCACATGTGACATGCCTGACACTGAGGTTTACCCCTATGGCCGACAGGGTCACACTGAGCTCCGGGGACAGTATATACTTGGGTTTCATACCACATTTTATTTTTCATACTGGAGAGTTTATGCTCCAGTTTTAAAAGGTACACATACCCACCATGTTTGTGGTCTCCTTTGCCTAGCTTTGCTATAACACTGTTAATCAATTTCTCTGGCACGGTGGCTTCTTCAGGGATAGGAAAACAACCTCAAACCCTCAGTGATACCTGAGTGGATATTTAGGCTAGAGGATCCTGTGCCCAAGTGAAGTTTACCTTTCCCTCTGATTCAACGATAAAATCCACGTTGCTTTAACTTGGTAAGGTTTCATCTCTTATGCAAAACAGTAAGTATGAGGTCTTCCAAAGTATAACAAATGAAAAAGGCTTTGCTTTTGACACATTTCAAATAAAGTCTTGTTTTGTAGCCCAGACTGGCCTTGAACTTGCCTCCCCTTCCCTCCACTGCTACAATTCCCACCTGACTGTTTCCTTTTTAATAACCACTTACTTCAAGATCTGCTCTGGAACCGGTTTGTCCTTGTAGCTGGGCGGCAAGCTCATCACAGGTTTTACCGTGAAGCACTGCAGGTCTGAGGGCTTATTAAGGAAAAGGCTGGCCCTGCAGGTGCCACAGGCTGCGAGGTCCCTGCTCCCGCTTCCCATCTCCCTTCAACTGGTGCCAGCACTGCACTGAAATGTGCTCCCATGTGCCCTGTCATGAGGTGGGATTCCTCAGGACACCCCCTGTGGCCAGACACCTGGCAAATATCCTTGCCACATCAAGGAAGTGTCAGGAAAGTATAAGGAAATAGACAGCCAGAAGTGCTTTTAAATGATCTCTTTTAGATATGCTTGTCTCTGAAACAGCCAGACTCCAGAACCCAGGGAAACACAATTGCTATCTTTAGGTGCTACTATTGATGGGGTGAGTCCCTTCATGGGGACTAAGTGTTCTGAATTTATCTTTCAAGCTAATGGCAAACTTTTATGACAGAGGAAAACTTGGAGGCCAAGAGAAGTGAAAATTTCTTAATTCCACAACTGGGGAGTGAAGTCAGACTCCAAAACCAGCACGGGGTAAAGGGTCTTGCTGGGATGGGGCAGATGAGAAGTCCTAGGAAGGGCTCTCCTGGCACCCTTACCAGTGCAGACATAGTCTGTCCCCTGTGCCTACAGGTTCTGCACCCCAAGTGTTAACCGTGAGGATTTTCTTCTGTACTGACTCGATACAGACTTTCCTCTCCTGTGACCTTATCTCCTAAATGATACACTGTGATAATACTTACAGGACATTGACTGTATCCAGGGGCAGCCAGGAGGGGCTGCGGAACTGGCTCAGTTGGTAAAGAAAGGGCTTGCTCTACAAGCATGAGGGCCTGCGTTCCAATCCCCAGGGCATGGCTAAACACACACACACATGCACACTGCAGTATTTGGGAGAATGTATATAGGCTATATACAAACACAATGTCATATACATGACTTGAAAAGCTGCAGATTTCAGTACCCATGTGTGGTAAAAAGGGAACATGGGGAGGGTGTCATGAAGCCATTGGCTAGGAGGATATCAAGAATGCAGTTGGATGGTTTTAAGTGTGTGGTTTTAAGATCTGCAACAGAATCTAGAACTTCCTTTAACTTCCCTATCTGAGTACAACGTTTATTTATTCATACTCAACATTGACTGACCATGTCTTCCATAAAGGTCTCAAAGATTTTTACACTGAATGGTGGAAGGCACCAGTTTGAAAGATTGGAGCATATCTGCCAACCGAGAAGGGGCTGCAACTCTTAAGTTTATTTGGCTTGGCCTGGCCCATCCAAGGGTAAAGAGTCACTGGGCTGCTGTCCCCATGGCAAGGATACACTGCTTTGGGGATGACTTGATGTCTTCTCCTGGTGGTGTGGTACTGGTCATCTTCTCAGCATTGGGGAACTGGGTGAGCAACCTCAAGCTGAAGTCTTCCCGCCTCTCATACTCCTTACCCCGGTAGATAAAGATTTTGTTCTGCAGGTCAGGGAAGCCAAAGGAAGTCGTTAGGGAGGAAGAATGAGAGAGTACCCGGAGCTGAGGATAGAGAAGGTCACTGTGCTTCTCCATCAGGGCTAAATCTACAACCACGAAAGTGCATCGCGAACATCATTTGCATACTCAACAGGTATTGATCCGAGTCTATTGGGTAGATGTTAGTTTATCCCTGCTTTCCCCAGTGGATGGACATGTGGACTGGATATAGGCTTCGGTGCTTATCAGTAAGGCTGCTATGCCTACAGTATTTTGGAACGACTAGATTTCTATTCACTTGAGTAAATGCTCCCTGGCTACAAGCTCTTTCGGCATGGGCCATTTTCCTTGGTTATCGCTTAAATTTTACATTCATATGTTAATATTTAGCGTATAGAAACACTGAGGGCGGTCAAATGTCCGAGTAACATCAGGACATTTCTGCTTCTTCCCACGTGCCTGGCATGAAGTAGACAATGCGCAGATACTTACTGAATAAGGCTCCGTTGCTTTCTCACTAAGCAGTTAGGAATGCAAATGGCTCTCCTTTGTGGTTATTGTTTGTTGTTGTTGTTGTTTCATTTGATTTTGTTTTGTTTTTGTAGCACAGTCTCCTGTAGCCCAGGCTGACTTCTAACTCACTATGCAGTAGAGGATAATCCTGACTTCGGATTCTGAGTCCACCTCAAGTATTATGATTGCAGGCATATTCAAACATACCCAGTTCATATGGTTCTGGGAATAGAACCCAGTGTCTCATGCATGGTAGGCAAGTATGAGAGACAGTATATATTTAACTAAAGCTCAGGTCTAAAAGAGTTTTTTTTAAAGTTTTTGTTCCTTAAACTCTAAAGTCACTGTGCCAGCATACGTACTTTTGAGAGAGGTCTCTCATGCCTGATATCTACTACAAAACTGCTTTTACTTTGGGGAAAATGTTTGTTGTCTTGTTCTTGGGATATCTGATTTCAAAGTGGCCCTGACTGGAAATAAAATAAGCAACAAAACACATCCATCCACACTCGTCCAAGTTTGGCCTGTGGATGGGGCCAATTCTGTTTTTCCTTCTCTCCTTGCACCTGGGGAAGCCATTGAACAAAGGGTCGGCCAGAATATCAGTGGTGTCAGGGGCGTGGGGTACAGAGGCCAGCATTCAGGAAGAGGTCTCTCTCCCTGACCCGACCTCCCACAGCGGGACCACAGGCCAGCAGCTGCTGCCGGCCATCTGGAAGAGAGATAAGTCTCCCCTCTCCCCCCAACCTCACTCCTCATGGCTCTGGGGACCACCCCCAGGCTCCTCACCCGCAGGAAGGAAGGGAAGCCCTGTCCGTAGTATCCCACAGCAAAGTATTCAGGCTGGGGCCTCATGGCCTTAATGATGTTCTCATAAAACAAGGCTCTTTTTTTCTGAAAAACAAAATAACACATTCCGCCTGGAGGTTACCAGGAAGCTGTCAGGGGGAGAAATGAAAAAGGAAAGGGTCAGCCCATCTGCCGTGCTTTCTCATGGAACAGATAAATGGAAGGTCTTTGGAGACCACCTTGTAGGCCACTGGGTGACTCTGTTCTGGGATCTGGTGTTTGGGTCTTGGGTCCAGAATGGGCCTTGGAGTCCTCCTCGGACTTTCTGAGATCCACAGGCAGTATCTAATCGTAACCAGGCATGTCAAAGTAGATGCTGAGAAAGTTTGTGCTCTGAGCAGGTGACTTGCAGGGCCACCTCGGGCTCTGATGGCCCTAAGGTGAGTCCCACTCTCTTGATCCACCTCTTTGGATGCTTTACTATGGATTCTTTGAGACAGCGTCCGTAGGTAGCTCAGGCTAGCCTCAGACTCTCCACATAGCTGAGGGGGACTGTGAATTCCTGATCTTCCTGCCTCAGCTACACAGGTGCCGCTGGGATTACAGAAATACACCTCGATGCCTGGTTTGATGTGGCAGCAGGGATTGAACCCAAGGCTTTATGCATGCTAACCATGAGCCAAGACCTCACACAGCCTCTCAGGCTGCTTCCTTGCTCGGCGGGCCAGGCAACACGTGGACTGGGCCCAAGCAGCTGGGATTATCATCTTGTACCACACCTAGCCCAACCTCGGTTGACAGAACTCTGTGCCTGCTCTAGGCAACAATCTGTCAGAAGCACGATTTCTTAGTTTGGTGTCTGGTGGCCAGCATCTTAACTCAAGCTGGCTTATAAAACTACTGAGTGAATTAATTTCCGACAGAAGCTGGTAAAGCCCATGAATTCAGTTTTCACTAATTGCTCTTGACAAATAGATCCTCAAGAAAAAGATTAGTCTGGGAGAGTGATGAAGGTTCTCGCCACTGTTGTGCAGTGGGCATGTGAGTGGTTGCACATGTGTGCTGTTGGTTTGTAAGAGCTGAGCTGTGCCTGCAGCTGGCCTTAATACCAGGCTCAAGGAACCGTCAGTGCTGAGCCTTTGGCGACACCAGAAAAGGTGGCCAAACCCACTTATGATTCTGGCAGAAACATTCACAGCTTGTCCGGGTAGGCACAGTGGCATTCGTGGAGGAAGCAAAGGCAGCCTCGAGGATAGGCTGTTCTCTCATTGTAAAATTATGTTTTATTTAGGGTGAGTGTGTATAAGCACACACGTGTCACCGTCCATGGTCTGAGGACAATCGTGAGAGTCTGTTCTCTCCTTCCAGCATGTGGAATGTGGGGATTGAACTCAGCTCGGCAGACTTGGCTGTAAATGCCTTTATCTGCTGAAGTGGCTCACTGGCCTAAGACAAGGGAATTCTAATGAACAGACATGCCCCATGGTAGCCAGGATGAGGCATGATCACCCAGGCTCAGTGCTCCCACCTTCCCCGGGGCAGTCCTCATTCCCAGTCCCAGGGGACTTCTTTGAGGACAACCTGCAGAACAATGGTCAAAGCTTTGGGGATTATATATTTTTCATCCTAAAGTAAGGTTTCCTTTACCACTGGGAAGAGTACCCTTGGCCCTGACTGTTTTCAACCCCTACACATATCAAACTGTTCTTAGTAGTGCCCACTTGAGCAGCCTTGCTGGCCCAGACTTACCAAGAGACTGCCTAGGCCCTCGTAGTCAAACACTTTGCTCTCGTAGGTCTCCGCCAACTCCTTACTCAGTTTGATGGCTTTCTCCCACATCTTCAGAAGAAGGAAAGCAGGGTGAGATGAGGCATGCACAAGAGCCATCCATCCCTCTCTACCCATCCCCCTTGGCAGAGGTTACCTCCCCAGAGAATAACTGAAACTAAGCAGTCAGCAGGCTGAGCATCCTTAAGGGACCCTGACTGGTGACGCCAGTTGGATCAGTTAACCCTTTCTTTCCTGGTGTTTTAAGAATACCACAGGTTGAATAGCCCTTATCCAAAATGCCTGGGACTACCAGTGTTTCCACTGTGGATTTTTTTTTTTTCCTCTTTTGATTTGGGATCATTTCCATAGACATGACTGGTTAGGTGTCTCTTCATCCAAAATGCTCCAACGTCTGAAACTTTCTTCAGGCCATCTTGGTATTCCACAGCTTTAGAGTTTGGAACACTTTTCATGTTGAATTAAAGATGCCCAGCCTGGGTAGCTTGGGTATGTTGCCAAGAGGTGCTTCTCTGGACAATTTCCCAGACTCAGAACACGCGTCTTCTCCACTGAAGCAGTTTGGAGTTTAAAGAGCCAAGCACCAATGGCAAAAAAAAAAAAAAAAAAAAAAAAAGGAAAAATAAGAAATTCCTGGGATTCCCAAGTGTGGGAGTGCGGCTAGACAGGAAAGGTGGCTGTAGATCAGGCTGGCCTTAAACCTCAAGAGATCGGCCTGCCTCTGCCTCCCAAGTGCTGGGATTAAGGTATGCACCACCATGCCCAGCTCCAAAATCACCTTTTACCTTATCTTTTTTGAGACAGGATCTCTCACTAAACTTGCAGTTTACCATTTTGGCTAGTCTGGCTGGCCAGCAAGCCCTGGAAAACTTACCATCTCCTTCTCCCAATACTGGGTCACAGGTACATGTCCCCACAGACACATGCCCCCGTGGCCTGCTTTTAGATATACATGCCGGGGATCAGAACTTAGGTCCTTATCTTATACAGCAAGCACTTTATACATGGGGCCATCTCCTAAGCCTCTGTCATTTTGCTGGGGACAGTGCCCTCATCCAGTGTGCTTTGTGCAGACTCAGCAGAATCTTTTTTCTCTTTTCAGTAGCAAAAAACCCAAAACAAACAAACAAACAAACAAACAAACACAAAACAAACAACCCCCAAACCAAAACCAACCAAACAACCAAACAAAAAAACCCCAGCAAACAAAAACCAACAACAAAACCCAGACAACAACTGAGAACGGCTCCCCTCTCCCCCACACACACTCACTTTGCCTTTATCAAAATAGGATATGATCTCTTGATACAGTTTCTCTTTAAGCTCCTGCTGGGTATAAACATAGTAACTATCCCTCTGCAGCAAATGGGGCACACAGGGCTTGTCCGACCACTACAGAGAGAAAAAGATAACTTAGGGATTAATGAGGCAAAACTTCAGATCAAAAAAAAAAAAAAAACCCCTCAGGAATCCACTTATTTGCATGCTGTCAACTCACCCATATTGTGTTTTAAGTTATTTACCAAACACAAAATTATATACACGAGGAGGCCCATATGTCAGCTCTGCTCTGAAACAAGTGTCACACCAAATGGCCAGGCACCTGCAGCGTCCCTCAGCAAGGGAGGAATGGAATGAGGCTGCTAACCCAGCACAACACTGTGTGGAAGGCAACCTGAACACAGCCAGGTGAGAGAAGTACACTAGGCCCACAACCATGGAGGGGCAGGTAAAACCATCACTGCCTGCAGTCATTTCCTTCTCCATACACAACACACGGCAGCCCAGTGCAAAACCAGACAGAGCTTGGAGAACTTGGAGGCAAAGGAATAAGAAAATTTGAGGACGGACCTTGGCTACCAAGACAACAGCCATACAGAAGACAGCAGAAGCAAACAGTCCATCACACTGAAGCCCACTGGACAACTCAGACATCACCAGGATTACACAAGACTCATATGCAGGGAGCTTGACCCCGCCATTCAAAGGCATTCTTGCAGCCCCAAGAAAAGGGAAACTCTCACTATGCCTTGGGAGGGGAACACTATTTCATAAACATGTGCGTTCTTACTAAAGCGCTCACCCCACCCCTACTGCCCTTCTTTGGTGGTGGTGGTGTGAATTGAACCCAGGGCCTATGCACACTAGGTATGTGCACTCCAACTGAGCTGCACCCACCAGCCTTATTCTTACATTGCTAAATTTTTGACACTTGAAGTCTTACTAAGTTGTTCAGGCTGGCCTTCAAGGCGGAATCCTCCAGCCTCAGCCTCCTCCCTCCCAGCTAGAATCACAGCTCTATCCTAGCAGGCCCTGCTTAGTTCATCCCCTCCCTCCCCTTTCCCCTTCCTTCCCTCTCCTCCCTGCCTTCCTCTCCCTTCTCCCTTTCTTTCTTAGGCCTGAAAATAGGGGTATGAGCATGCCATGTGAATGCCCTACCACTGAGCTACCCCAGGGTCAAGTCATTTGAAATTCCAGGCTTCTAAGGCCCAGAAGGAAAAATACAAAGGAAAGAGGGAAAGAGGAATAGCACTGGGGGAGGGGAGGGAGCAACGAGGAGTAAATATGTCTGTGATAATACAATGTAGGAAAGGATCATTATAACAACGTAGCCTCAGTTCATGAACAGAGGCCCACAGGCCAGGAGATACTAGAATGGGACCTCCTCTAACACAGAGATAAAGCTGGGATCTTAGGCCTGTGGATGGAATTCAGATGATATTTAACAAATACTCAGTAGAGATAGCTCCTGAGTAGCTAGCTGGGAAGGAAAGCCAAATCCACTCTTCATACCAGATTAGGACAACTTAATTTTCTTTTCCTTTGCTTTTTAAATTTTTTGAGGTGGGCTCTCCCAGAACTCGCGCCCCCCCCCACCCCCGCCCTCATCTCAGCTTTCTATGTGCTGGAATTATAGGTATGCACCACCATGGCCAGTTTGAGAGTTTAATTTTCTGGGTAGCACAAATAAAAAGACCTACAGGGCTTATCCCCAGGGACCACTCTCTGATGATATCCATAGGTACCAAACCCCACAGATGCAGAAAACCCTTCCGTCTCTCAACCTTGAACATGGGCCGTGGATTTCCTTGGGAAAATGGGGAGGCAGGGAACTCCTGGATTTAGATGCTGTGAATGATGAATGAATTTTAGAATCAAATCAAATAAAATCAAGATAAACTCTTGATTTTAAGAATGGAAGCCAGAAGGTTTAGCGAGAGGTCACTATGGTACTTCAGGTAAACATGCCAGTGTCCTGGTCATAGCGAGGGATTTTTTTTTTTTTAAGTAGAAGATAGATCCAGGACACGTGTTGCTCATGGGGAAGCAGAGGGCAGCAGCCGGAAGTGAAGGGTGGAACGTGGCTAAGCTCCTAGGCAGAAGGGGGAGGCCAGAGAGAGAAGGGGAGGAACAAAGGCTGGGGCAAAGGCTTGTGGTTTGGACATGCCGAGTTTGAGTTATCATCCATTCAAAGATGGATGCTGATGCAGGAATCCAAAGGAGGACAGGGCTTCAAATAACGACCTGGGATTTGGGACAAGCATTAGCATTGATATCATGCCCCATTCTAGTTTTACTTGGAGAGAGGACAAAAGGGACATACAAGAAAGTACTTCTTCCAAGTATCTTACTCATTTATTTCTAAGTCTCCTCTCTATCATTTTTGCTCATCGCTTCACACATCATCATCATGTAGTTATTTAATTAGAATGCCACTCATCAGAGGCTGCTAGGCTGTGCCCTGCTTCCTCGGGAGCTTTAAACATCAAATGATGATCTTCCCAGTCTCGATGTGAAACGTGACCTGTTTATCCTGAACACAGGAACACATCCCTCGATAAACTATATCCCTTGAGTAAGATCCTTTCGGGCCCAGATCGTGAAGTTGATAGAATTTAGTCTCAAAGGACTGAACACATGGCAAACACCCTGGGCCTTCCACCCAGGCCCCGCTGATTACCTGCAGAAGCTCAGCGTGTAGGAGGAGTGTATAGGCAGCTTCTGTGTAGTTCTCACAGTCTCTGTGCAAATCCCGAAGCTTGTATAAATACCTGGTGCGACAGGAGAGAAAAGGCCCTTTGTCACCAAGGAGGTGAGCCAGCGCTCAGAGCATTCTCCAGCTAGGTACCAGCCTGCACATAAACTTCTGCTTCTAACAGGAACACCTCCCTTCTCTTAGGTAATAGACTTGCTACCTCCTATTTACCTCTTCCTGCCCTTTGGTTTTCTTAGCTCTTCTATTTTGTCATTATTATTATTATTATTATATTGATCCTCTTTGGGATGTGAGGTAAAGCTTTGGAAATTCTATTAATGACAAGTTGACTTCATGGTCAGAGACTCATGACCCTCAAACTAAGGGCCACTGTGGGTTATTTCTCTTTCCTGTCCCTTTGAGTCCTTTCTATCCTTCCTTGCATGTTGATTACACACTTGATGCTATTACACACTCCCTCAAACTGTATTTGTCTGGGGCTCTGTTTAGAGAGCTCACCCTGAGGCAGACTGCGCACATCCTGTGTTTGCCAGAATCTATCGAGGTAGCAGCAGTACTCTTGGGGCCGTATTTTCTGGTTTAAAACTATACCACAAAGCCATGACACCGATGGCAAAGCCAGGGCATTTCCTTCACTTACCGTATGTATATGTCCTCTCGTTTCTTATCTTTATAGAAATTCTGCCAAAAAAGAAGGTCACAAAATACCAGCATAAATTAAAGACGGTTGATGAACTTGACACAAGGATAGCCAAAGCATGACTGCTCCTTTAGTTTTAAGTGTTCGAGCTTGCGAGTGTAGTTGCCTTCAGAGACCAGAAGAGGGCACCAGATCATCTGGAGCTGGATCTACAGGAGGTTGTGAGCCAACTGACAACGTGTGCTGGCAACCAAACGTGTGTGTCTTCTAGAAGAGCAGTACACACTTGAAACCATGAAACAACCTCTCCACCCCACCTGCTGCTTTTTCAATACTGTCACTTCTCCAAAGAGCCATTATTAGTTCACCGTCTCCCTTAAGACTCTCCTCTATAAATGTAACTATAACTACACAGAAGCTGCCAACATACTCTTCTTACATGCGGAGCTTCTGCAGGTAATAAATGAGCCCTGTGTGCAAGACCCAAGGGCTAGAAAGAAGCAGAGAAATTAAGACCACGCTTCTGAGAAATGTAAGATATCTTCTATAGGGACAGCAGGTGCTTGTCTTATTCTGAAGCCACCTGGTACATTCACGTCTCTGGCAGTCAGGGAGGTGGGATGTTCTTGGTTTATATTAAGCAGAGGAATACATAGATACCTACACTGTGGAGGTCTGTAGTCCCAAGGAGAGGGACGTCTAGAATTTCACTGTCGGGAGAACTGTACAGACTAATGTATTTTATGGCACAGGTTTCTGTGTGCTACATCACAAGGGGAAAACAAGCACAAGTAAGACCAAGAGCCAGGCTGAGAGGGTCACTAGGAAAGGCTAGAGTATTTCCAGGTACCTGAAAGTCTGTGCCCTACTCTATGTGACTAGGGCATGGGCTCTATAAGGTGGCTGGGCATCTGCGCTATCCACTTAGAGCTGAGTTGGTGGAGCAGGGGTGGCTTAGCTGTGCCCACTCACAAGCCCAAGGACCAGGCTCTTACCAGAACGTTTACTGTACAGCTCATGCGGTTCTCCTTGCTCTCATCATGCATGATGATCGTTCTGTAGTCCAGCAGGTTCTCTAAGAGGCTGCTGACCAGGAAGGCAAAGGCTTCCCCCGAGTTCGAGAGGTATTTATGTTTCCGGCAATGCTCTAAGAGTCTGGAGGGCGGGAGAGAAGATTTCTGTGGTTCACCCAGCTTCTTTGGCGCCCTCTGTGAGCCCCAACCAAGTCCTAGCAGCAAGAGACTCTAGACACGATAGATATCCCCTGTGGAACCCAAGGTGCCCTAGGGACTTCAATAGGACCTACTATTTTCTCAGGTTTAACTCTTTCTTGTGGACACAGTCAATTCCCATCAATTGTTTAGAACCCCAGGCCACAATGCCTTCTGAACACTAGTAAATCAACAATTTCTTTACTGGACATCACAGAACTGAGAGCCCTTGCCTACACTGTTCATACATCCAACCCAGCCGTGTAAGAACACCTGTCCTATGGCTTTGTTCTCCGAAGGGCCTGGCACTGAACAGGCAGTCTGAAAATCCCAGGTAGAAGCCAAGCACAGAAGCACCTGTTAGGCATTTGGATAGGTCTTCAGATAGAAAGGCAGAACTGGGAGCACACGTCAGATCCAGCCCTTCCCTTTGTGGGGGGGGGGGGGAGGACATAGAGAGCAAAGTTTTGTGGCTTCTTCAGTAATTAAAAGAAAATTCAGAAGTGGTAACAGGACTAAAGAATCAGCCTAGACTTGGGACTGAAGAGTTGACCCAACGGTTAAGAGCATACATTGTTCTTGCAGGGAACGTGAGTTTGGCTCTTCAGCCCTCCTGTTGGGTGCTGTATGTAACTACAGCTCTGGAGGATCTCATGCCCTCCTTAGAAGGCACCTGCACTCATGAGCACACACACACACACACACACACACACACACATGCACACAAGCACACACACACATACACATGCACACGCTTTAAAATAAACATTAAAGAAAAACAATTAGCCCAGATTCTAGGTGTATTTTTGGGTGTTGCAATTAACACAGTTGTACTTTTCTGAGCCAAGGATCTAGAAAGAATAAAGGAAACAAGGTAAGATCTCTCCATGAAGGTGTAGGGATTTTTAAAAAAAATGTGTATTCTGTCTTGTATAGAGTGTGTGTGTGTTGGTGTGTGTATTTGCGCGTGCGTGTGTGTGCGTGCGTGCGTGTGTGTGTGTGTGTGTGTGTGTGTGTGTGTGTGTGTGTGTTGGTGGGGTGGTCTACTGATGAGCTGTATGTCAACAGATCTTTGTAAAAGCAAGATTCACACTATGTAGAACTGGCTGGCCTGGAACTCACCATGTAGACCAGTCTGACTTTGAACTCATGGAGATTCTCTAACCTCTGGCTCCAGGGTGCTGGGATCAGGTACCACCATGCCCAACTATCCCCAAATCTTATAGCTGTTTCTATCTGTGTATAACTTCCAGACAAATCTAGAATTTCAAAATCTATAAGCTAGGGAGCATTTAAAGGCATGAGACCGAGACCTCATGGAAAAAGGATAGAAAGATCGCTTTATTCTGTCTATAAACAGAACAAAGACATCCAGTTTTTGAAAACAGAGGTGATTCCCCTACCCTGTCCCACTACCGTGTGCTCAGTGTGTTGGCTCCTCCTCAGGAAATCCTTAAGAGACGAGATCTAAGTCAGTAGTCCCTATATTCATGCTCAGACTGGCCCCAAAAAAGTTTCCCAGGACAGGAGAATAACCAAGTGACATAGAATGTGTGACCTAGGTGACCGGTTATCAAAGTTCAGAGTGCATGAGAAACCAATGTGCACAGCCATCTGCACAGTGGGATGATTAGGCAATAACTGCGATCAGTCTTAAAAACCAACAACAACAACGCGCACATCATTTTCTCTGTGTGTGTGTGTGTGTGTGTGTGTGTGTGTGTGGATACAGGTACATGTGGAGGACCTCAGGAGTTGGTTCTCTTCTTCTACCATGTGGGTCTCAGGGATCAAGTTCAGGTTGTCAAGTTCCCTGGCTGGCGGTGCCACTCTGCCCACCCACAGTCAAGCTTTCTAAATGTGGACTTTGCAAGCAACACCGTGTTGACACACCACCTCATTTAGTCCTACCAATACGACGAGTAAGGAGTAGACACTGCTCTTACAGATGGAGGTGGGGTGAGGTGCTTGATCTGCCTGACTGACACAACTGGCTGCAAAGACACGATCCGAGAATGTGGTCAAAGGAGGGTTGGCACTTATTCCTGCCAGTCCCGATAGCCGAAGGCTTGCACCACACGACACAGCCACACACAGCACGAAAGGGCTGAGTGTGTAGAGGCTGAGTAGGGGAGGCAGCAGTCGAAGGGACAACGTGGGCTCAGATGAAGGATTGATGTCTTCATGGATTGCAGCACCCAAGCTGGCTAAGTGACAACTGCTCTGTTCTCAGAACTCTTTGATGGCCTGCGGGATATTTTTAAGTCTAAAGTCAATCTTGACTTCCTTTAAACAGCTACTCTGAAGCCACAATTAGAGATGGCCTACTTTTGCTCAGGTTCATAATTAAGATGTCGGGCAGGAAGCCACGGCTGCATGTGTCTCCTCTTCCCACCCCTCTGCTGTGTTCTCCTGGGCCAGTCTGGTTAGAGAACCCCAGCGTGGACTCCCATTGGGTAAACACTATCCACCGTGAGTATTCCATCCACACCACGGAGGACCAGTTAGTGACTGGGTGATTCTGAACCTGCCATCCCGCTGCAGGGTGGACAGTTGCTTCTGTCCACCTCTGGCCTGAGGTGCTGCTCTGAGGTACTCACAGCTTTTCCAGAAGGACCTTGTATTGTTCATCTCCTCGGCCACCTTCCACTTCCTGATCCAGCTTTGTGATCAACTCATTCTCAAACTGGAAGAGAAGACAATTGCACAAGAGGATGTCAGATCCTAAGAAGAGTACGCGGTAGACAATGGCCAGTCTTTCTAGATCTCGCTCAATCCCTTTCAATTTGAGAACTGTTCCCAAAGTCCGTAGAGAATTATCTATAACCCACCCATGCAGACAGTGTTCCATGACGTGTCAAAAAGCAAATTAGTCCCTGACTTACTACGTTTGTTAACACTCCGGGAAAAGCTATTTTATTTACCACTATGGATATTAAGTGAATTCATAACCACTGTCCCCTTTGTACTTGACTCAACATAGTCCTATCTGGCCAGAACAGAAACTTATGACAATTCTCCTGCCTCAGACTCCTAAGTACTGGGGCTATAGATATACATCACTACCCTGAGCTTCTATCTTATTTTTGTTTCTTGTTTGAGTCTTGGTGATGAGATTATTTTTTTGCTCATCATCCTAGTTATAAACCTTCACTAATACACTAATAGGTCTGTAGATGTTATAGACACGACACCTGAGTCAACTGAGTTGTTAATTTGGATATATCTGAGATTAGCTAGGAGAAAAACCTCTGGGTAGGTCTGTGAAGGTATACGGGAGGAATACTCTCCCCAAGAGTGGGCAGTTGGATGGATAAGGCTGTACCTTTTGCCTGCTCTTGCTCCTTCTGGTGAGTGCATCTACCCTACCGCTGCCACCACTTCCTACGGTTGCCACCAGTACCACCATCTTTGCGGCATATGGGACCCAGCTTCTTTGACCTTCCAACTTGGACTGAAGACCAGAGACTTTTCAGGAATCCTCCAGGCTTTGAGCTCTAGATCAGGAACGCTGAGGCGCCCAGCCTTGGGGACTGAGCAGCTATGGGTTCTCCTCAGCTTCTCTGCTGTTCAGACAGTTGTTGTTGGACTACCCAGCCTGTGCTGTGTAATCCAATGTAATAAATATGTTTTAGGATCCGTATTCAGTATTTCCACTCTGTTCCTCTCTGACGACTGCTGTATATGGTTAAGTACAGGGAGGTCTGAGAAAGCATGGACTAAACTAAAGCTCTCAAAGGTAAGCAGGGATGCCTGGGAGCTGCCCCGGCATCACCCCTCCCTCAGCTGGCCACACAGGTGCCACCTTCAGTTCTGGAGTCAGATGTTTCAGGCTGGCCTTCATCTTCCTGAGACAGAGCTGACTTAAGAAGGAAGGACGTAGAGTGTGGAGATGTCCTCTAGCTTCTGGGACAGAAGACCCAATCATATGTCTAATTCTTTTACACAATGAAATATGACAAATCGGTTTTAAAATGTGTTTTTTTTTCACTGAAGCTGCTGCCTGTCCATTTGGAGAGATGGTAGTGAAAGGTTAACTGTTACATGGGAGTGAGGTCACGGCCGGCCTCTTCTTACCATGTGGAAGTTGCCATTTCCACTCAAATTGAACTCGCACTGCATCATATCAAAGAAAATTGGGATCGTGGCTTTACGGAGCTCCACTTCAGGGGTCAGAGTGACTTCCAGAATGGGACCCACCATGGATGGGATGAATTTGATTTTGTGTGGCCCTGAAATGAAAGCAAATGAGGATATTAAGACTATGTCACCGCTCTCAGTCCCACGTAATCAATCTTCCTCCACGGGGCCCAGAAGAGAGGAGAAAATTCACGTGACACACCATGTCAATCACAGAACGCTGGCAGAATGCTGCCTTCTGATAGCGTGTGGCTGGTGCGACGGTGGAGGCCCTCTTTGCCAATGCCCCAGATGAGAGGGTACGGAACCCACAAATCTACTTTACTTCTGGACACACATACAGACAAATCTCAGGGCTATGTGAATTAAAGTAAGAATGTATCTTGGGTTTGTGTTTTTAATATAACCTGTGCTGAGAAAACTTTCCTTTAGAACAAAAAATGAAAAGTAAGCCAGTCACGGAGGAGTCTGTTCAAGGCCAGGGACTCACCCAGGTTATACCACATGTCCCGGATCCTGAAGCCGATTTCTTTTCTCATGTCCCCATATCTAGGAAGAAGATCATAAGAACAGGATTTGCAGTGGAACTGAGTCGCGTGCATACAGTCATCCCTCGGCCCGGCAGGGGCTAGTACCAAGCTCCCCAGACCCCCAGATCTGTTCAAGTCCCTTATGCAAAATGGCTTAGGGAGTTTGCACATACGCTAAGCACAGCTTCCCTCACACTTCAGACAATCTCTTTGACAGCTCAGAGTATCTAATACAAGAGACTGGGGATGCTGCCTAATGGTAGAATAATTGTCTACCATGTGCAAGGTCTTCAGTTTGATTCCCAGTACCACAAAGAAGACCCCCTTGGGTAACTGCCACAATCAGGTGTTTTCCATATGTGACAGGGCCACTGACACATGAACTCACAACTACTGTAACTGTGTGCAGGAGAGCTATACAAGACTAAGCCAGCCCAAGTGCCTGCACAGATGGGAGGAGGGGATCACCACCAAGTCCCACCCCCTAGCTGAAGGGCTAGTGGCACCTAATGGTTGCTGGGAGAGGAGCTTGTCATGTTTCTTCAGGGATTTAACCCTGAATGGGATGATGATCATTTCCCATAGAGGGCTCTAAACTCATCCACATACAAGGAGAACTAAGTGGGCGCAGGGGGTTTTAAAAAGCACATGAAGATGGAAGGGGAAGTGTATTACAGAGTTCTTAGGAATTGGTAGGGGGAGAGTGGGGTAGATGTGATCAAAACACATTGTATGTATTATGGAATTCTCCAACTATAAGTAGAGAAAGAAGAAAATACCTAATACAACAGAAATGTTTCGCAAGTATAGGTTATATCAGATTCACTGGAACTAATGACAAGGAAAATGTCTGTACACATTGTGTTTGATGTCATTTCCTGCCAGGTATTTGGGCCTTTCTGGGTGGTGGATGCAGAGTTTGCTGGGGTGGAAGGGGAAGTAGACAATGAAGAGAATGATGATAGAATAGTCCCCATCCCCCTAGGTCCCAGGAAAGGCCGGGGCTCTGTAAAAGATAAGGCCAGCACCCAGAGAAGTTTCAAAAGAGAACTGAGCCACACGGAGGACAGGGGGCTTTTGGAACAGGAGGAAGCAAAGACAAATGTGGAAAGAGAACTGAGAAGATGTCGTCAACTGTCCACCTAGTGCAGAAGAGTGAAAGAGGCTCCAGTCTCCACACAGCAGAGATAGGCAGCTGAGTGAGATGTATGAGGTCGGAGACAGATGAGGCACTGTGACTGACAAGAAATCGGTGGGCTGGGCTGTGTACTTATGCCTTGGCCAAGGCGAGGCCTCATCAGAGTGTCCTTTAGGGATCACACACACGGGGGCAGGTCTAGGCCATGCACATGCTCAGTTGAGACAATATAAGCCACAGGCAGTTTTTAAACTAGTTTTCTGGTTGTAGTAAGCTAGGCTTAGAGTCCCAGCACTGGAGAGACTGACGCAGGTAGATGGGGAGTTTGAGGCAAAACCCTGCCCTGTGTAAGAGGCAGCTTACACAGGGACACAGGCCATACCTGGTCCTAAAATCTCTGCCCTACACTACTCCCCTCATGCTAGGGATCTCCTAAATAGGTTTTTTTTTTTCTTCAAAATTTTCATTGGGAATATCATCAGAAGCCATACTTTTAAATCATATTTTAAATTTTCCTTACTATGCCATTTGAATAACAATGCTTAGCTTAATTTCATTGTTAGTATCAGGTAAGCATATGAGATAAAAATTTGATACCTATGTCAACAATGACTCTGTCTATTTATTGGCCTGTGGTAAGTTGATTTCTACTGAAAACGCATAAGGAAAGCTTCACGCATTCTTGTTTGTGCCTCTGTAACTATACGGCATAGAACTCGCTGTTTCCAAGGCTTGGCTTGAATCCCTGATCCTCTCATGTATGCTGGGATTATAGGCTTGTTCCACCATGCCCAGCTCCCCACCATCCCTTGGCTCTGTCTTTATCTCTTTCTCTAGTCTTTCTCCAGTCTCGTCCCAGCTCTCCCTCTGTGACTTGTAACCAGTTATCCTCCCTTGTAGCTGCTTAACCTAAATCAAATACCTCCTTCAAAGAGGTTCTATTGCTACTTACGATGTTTTAAAGAATGAGATCAAAGGATCCTTCTTTAAAATAAGCATCTCATTACTTACCCACTAGGGAAATTTACAAAGCAGGCCATACATTCTAAATCAGCCTCTAAATCTTAATCTTAACTCTCAGTTACTATCAGTCTCGGTTTTTGTTTATCTGTTTGTTTGCTTTTAGGGTGGAACCATAGGCTGAGGAATGTTAACTAATTTGCCTGTTTCAAGAGAGTAGAAACAACTAAAATTTCAAAATCTTCAATAAATTCCTACCGCTTTCCAGTGACAGCCTTGGAGCTCCCAGGCTCTCAATGAACTCTAAATCAGACCTGAGAGGATGCAGTGAAACCTGGAACCAAACTTGTCATTCCCGTATAGAATTCCATTTTGATCTAGGCCTTGAATTGGGAGGATGTAGGCCCATAGGAGGAACAACACTATGAACCAACCAGTACCGCCAGAGCTCCCAGGGATGAAATACCAACCAAAGAAAACACATGGAGGGACCCATGGCTCCAGCTGCATATGTAGCAGAGGATGGCCTAGTCAGTCATCAATGGGAGGAGAGGCCCTTGGTCTTGTGAAGGCTCAATGTCCCAGTGTAGTAGAATGCCAGGGCCAGGAAGTGGGAGTGAGTGGGAGCAGGAGGAAGAGGGAGGGGATAGGGAGTTTTCAGAGGGGAAACCAGGAAAAGGGATAACATTTGAAATGCAAATAAAGAAAATATCTAATAAAAAGAAAAAGAAAAAAATAGTTTTAGGTTATGTTGGAGTTTTCTCATTTCTTTGCAAAAAGTTAAGGTGGCACTATGCCTGCAATTTCAGTGGACTGACAGCAGGTGGCAGGAGATCCCAGGCCAGAGCCCAGACCCCAGGAAGAGCACAGTGTGGCTAAGGAGGGAGTGGAGGTACCTTAAGAAAAATAATATGGAATGGGAGGAACTTCAGGTCTATTAACAGATTACACATAAAACCCACACCACCTTCAACATGAACAAAGGTCCTGTAATTTCTAAAGGCAGGGCTTTGTTTTGTTTTGTTTTAACTTTATATATGAGAGTATCCAGAAGAGGGCATCGGATCCCATTACAGGTGGTTGTGAGCCACCATGTGGTTGCTGGAAGTTGAACTAAGGACCACTGGAAGAGCAGTCAGTGCTCTTAACCGCTGACCTACCTCTCTAAGTCCCTGTAATTTCTATGACATTAGATTGCTGACCACACACAGACAGCTTACCTTCCTAATGGCCATGGAATCTTTAAAGGATACTTACTTTTTCACAATTTTGTTGCGCTTGGCTTCTGAGAACGTTTCAAGCTGGAGGGACTCGTGGGTGAGAAAAGCTACAGCCAAATGGAAGTAATTGTTCCAGAGCTTCGCAGGAGGCACGGAACGGACGAGGCAAAATAGAAAGTAACACCAGTGAGGATCCAGATAAAACACCCACGTGCGGAAGCACTGCGCTATAAAAAACTCAAATAAAACCAACAGGACTTCTTGTCCCGTCTGGGGTTTCAATTATTCACTGCTGGAAGTTCTGAGACTTAATAGTAACCTTTAGGAAAACAACCCAAACTTTACATTTTTCTTTACCCTGGGGGCACAGGAGAAGTACTGCCAAGAAATGTACCTATTTATAGCAGGTGGCCTGGCACTGTGTATCAAGAGCCCTCCACTTCCTCCAAACTTTGGAACTAGTAAATACTTTCCTGATTTTTTTCCCCCTCTGTGGCTAGTTAAAAACATTTCAACCAAAGAAGGCCCTCACCGCTCTTTAATGTAACAACAAATAGAAACGATCCGAATGTTCTTAACAAGAATTTACTCACTACATCAGAGGTCAGGAGCATAATGAATCCTATCCAGCCATTAAAAGTATTATGAAAATGTTTACCATCATTGGAAAAAAAGTCGGAGGTGTGGAAAAAGTAAAGAAAGTGGGTCAATGGACCATCAAAGAGTTACAGCGCTCTTTTCTATTTTTGGCTTGTACATGATGTATTATATACATGCATACACGTATAATTATCAATTCATGTATATGTCTATGCTTATATATCCTCCTCTAGTTATATAACTCTCTAATGGAAATGTTTGAGATAAGAACAAAAAACACACAACAAGAAAATGTTTCTTGAACTTCAAGTCCCCATAGAGCTGGGACCTAGTGGACCATCACCAGGCCCTGCTGGCTGCACACATAAAGGTCCTTCCATTTGTCACATGAAGGAATAAATGAAGATGAAGCTACCAGATACCTGGGTTTGTTTTATTTTTGCAGACAGGGTCTCATGATAGCGCTGGCTGACCTAGAACTCACTATGTTAGATCATGCTGGTCTGATGATCATGAAGACCCACCTATCTCTACTTCCTCAGAGCTGGGGTTAAAAGGTGTACGTGCCACCACACCCAGCCATTACCTCTTTTAAATGTATTTACAAGATAGTCATGGTGTGCGTATGAAACCGCGTGTGTGTGCATTCATGTCTGTGTGGATGGCATCAAGTTGAGGATGAGAGGAGCCTCCTTGGCCCTAGTTTTGCTTCCTGAAACTTCAGGACCTGTGGTCCACTGTGGTCTGAAACCATGAGCACATCACTTGACTCTAGTTCACACTAATTTCTATTATTCTGCTGTGACGATCCTATCTTAATGTTTATTATGACTGTTGTGGCCAAGTGCACACATTGAACATCACCATGGGTCTGTGTGCCTAGGAACATAGGAACGAGAGGGTTTAGCACTGAAGATTCAGGCTTTCTCTGGTGTCCCTGGACTGAATATGGGAGGATTGCAGAGACCACTGTATTTGTATTTGCATTTTGCTGTTCTTGCTATGACAGTATTGCTCATGGTTTCTTTTACACGTGTTGCCTTTGTGCAATGAAAACCAAACCACTTTATTGTGTTTGGAGAACTCCATTTAGAAATATGTGCTTTAGGAAATCGGCAGACCCCTGAAGTCCTCCTCCTCCTCCTCCTCTCCCTCCTCCTTCTTCTTTTTTAAAAGATTTTATTTATTTATTATTTTATGTGAGTACACTGTCGCTGTCTTCAGACACACCAGGAGAGGGCATCAGACCCCATTACAGATGGTTGTGAGCCATCATGTGGTTGCTGAGAACTGAACTCAGGACCTCTGGAAGAGCAGCCACTGCTCTTTACCATTGAGCCTTCTCTCCAGCCTCTGAAACCCTTCCGTATTTGACAATGATAGAATCTGAAATGGCCCTTTCTCAGCGGATGCAGCGACTTGCTATAACAGAAGGCCTTCCACATGGGTGGATGCTTACCTGAAGTTCAAAGCTTGCCTGGTCCATGAAGCTCTTGGTGAGAACCTCAGCAAACTGATTGATGGCACGGAGGAAAACTCTGGGGAGGAAATAACAGATGAGGAAGGCAATCCCCAGCCTCTAGAGATATTTCCCCACATACTCTGGACATGAAGCCAAGTGGTCCTAGCTTGGCCGAGAAAGTCAATATAAACTAACGCGGTCCTTAGAGGCCACAGAGTACAAAAGGGGACATAAAGATATACTTTCTCTCAAGGTCTGGAAGAGCTTGGAGGCTAAAGACTAAGCAGAGACTGCAGGACCAGGCTCTCTGACCCTGGGCAGGCGGTGTACACTTGACTATGACACCTACCCTTACAGGCCAGCATTCTTAAGAAATCTCTTTCGAAGCTGTTATCTAATTGGGAAGGGATATCCTGACTATCAGGACCATGGGAAGCTGACAACGCTTCTATTGATTTGACTTATGTGGCTCACTGGCAACATTCCAAGGCCATATGGCAATGCAATATTTTATATATATATATATTCAGTTCACTTTGTGTCAATTTGCAAGCATTTGTTGCTAGGTAGCAATTCTATAATACTGACACAGGTGCCATACTCAAAACCTACGTCCTGGTCTTTAGAAGATTACAGTACAGTAGTAGGCACCCTTCACTTAGATGTCTAGTTGTGTTCCAATGGACACCATGAAGAAGAATTATGTGATAGATTTTCAAAGAGATGCAGGAAATCAGAAGGAAGAAAAGATCAACAGCCATTTCTGAAAGGACGGGTTTCAGAATTCCGTCCGGGGGGGGGGGGGGGGGGGGCGGGGAGTCCTCTGAGGAGGTTGACTGTTTGTGAGAGCACTCTAAGAAAATAAGACAGAAGTCTTGTGACCTCAGTTTCTTAAAAACAGGATTGTTCTTGGAATGTGTATTCGTGCTCCTCCCACGCCTACTGGTAGTGTGGTCTCTTCAGATTACTCATTATTGCTGCTGCTGTTTAACGGCAATAAAACGTTTAACCTCTCCTTTATATGCCTCTATGGAAAAACATGTTTTTCCCACATGCTGCTTGTCTTGTGACCAAACGCAGCTTGAATTCGGGAGAACTTTACCCATGTGACCTTTCTTAACCCTCAGGGTATAAGCTGTCTGGAGCTCTGAATAAAGCTGGCTATTACATGAGACTTTAGTCTGCCTCATTAACAGGCTCCATTGTCCCAGGTCCACTGTCTCTCTCTAGAGCAGTGACAACTCAGGGCAGAGGTTTCCATGGGAGGTGACATTTCAGAAGGGCCCTGTGAATAGAAGAGTGGTTGACTACTTCCAAAGAGGATGAAGAAGGCCTGGCAGGCAGAGGCAGTGGTGTGAAACAGAACATGGTTAGGAACATGAAGCCTGATTGGTGCAGGTAATATGCAGAAGGAGGCGGTGGCTGGAAAGGCAGGCAGGACCTTGAATAGGAAGCTGAGGAATTCACGTGGAGCCACTGAAAGGGCACGCAGAGCTGACGGCCAGAAGGATATGATGTGGAGGAACACAAGGATGATAAGCACACTAACCCAGGCAAGCAAAGGCAGCAGATGGGAAGAAGTCAGCAGTCTAGTGAAGGGGGAAGACCCGGTTTATGAGTGCCAGGTATGAGGGATAAAGATTTCACACTGCTTCATGTATGCCCAGCAGACTAGGGCATTTCAAGGTCAAATGCCCCCAAGAATGGTCATGAGCTCTCTCACCTGTTCTGGGTCATGTTCATGACCATCCAATCTTTGGCATACACATTCTTTCCAATCAGATCCTTAAACATAATGAAGGTTTCCATGAGGAAGTCCTGTGGAGAACAGAAGAATGGTTTAGAAAACAGGCCCATTCAGTCTTTCTCTCAGCAAGTGGACAGAAACTACCCTATGTTGGGATAACACATGGAAGGTCGCATGGTTGTGGCCTTTCCCGTAAAGTTATTATGGACAGTGCATTAAATAGGAATAATTTGATTTTGTTGTGGTTTTTGGTATCTTGAGACATGATGTAATCTAAGCTTGGCCTCTTGACTCAGTTTCCCAAGCGTTGGGCTTACTTGTTGTCCTGGCTGGTTTTGTGTGTCAACTTGACACAACCTGGAGTTATCACAGAGAAAGGAGCCTCCCTTGCGGAAATGCCTCCATGAGATCCAGCTGTAAGGCATTTTCTCAATTAGTGATCAAGGCGGGAGGGCCCCATGTGGGTGGTGCCATCCCTGGGCTGGTAGTCCTGGGTTCTACAAGAAAGCAGGCTGAGCAAGCCAGGGGAAGCAAGCCAGTAAGTAACATCCCTCCATGGCCTCTGCATCAGCTCCCGCTTCTTCGTCCGCTTGAGTTCCAGTCCTGACTTCCTTTAGTGATGAACAGCAATGTGGAAGTGTAAGCTGAATAAACCCTTTCCTCCTCAACTTGCTTCTTGGTCACGATGTTTGTGCAGGAATAGAAACCCTGACTAAGACACTAGTGATCAATAGTACCCCTGGCCTATGATGGATTTTTTGTTGTTGTTGTTGTTGTTGTTTCATGGAATGATTCTATAATAAAAAAAGGGACACAATATTATTCTGATTTTTACAAATGGTTTCACAAGGCTGAGAAAGACTAAATGGCCACAGAAAATAGGAAGCAAGATGGGGGCCATGGACTGTATGTATACAACCCTCCTCTCCTTGGTCCACTGCTTTGTGCTGTTTGAATACATCTCTTTAACTTCAAAACTGGGTAACAATCATTTTAACTAAAACCTTTTTATTTCATAAATATGAAATATGTGTATGGGTGTTTTGCCTGCATGTATATCAATATACGGCCTGAACAGCTGGTACCAATGGAGGCTAAAAGCTGGTGTCTGATCCCCTAGAACTAGAGTTACAGATGGCTGTGGGCTGCCATGTGGATGCTGGGCATCAAAGCTGGGTCCACTGTCAGACCAGCCAATATCCTCAAGTCATCAGTTTTTTAACAGATCTTAGTTCAAATCCTCCTGACTAGTCGGAACAGAAGAAAACTGACACACAAGCAGGGCAGCCATAATTTTGCAGGAAAGGCTACATCACAGTGTCTTGCAAGAACTGCAATAAGGAATACCACAAGTGCACAGAGCACGAGGCAGTAAAAATGGCTGGTCTTGTCCAAAGGAGGAGCAAGTCAGAAATAGAACGGCCAGGTTGAAAAACAAACAAACAAACAAACAAACAAATGGTTCTGAAACCATTTTTTTGCTACTTAGTTAAATTTAGACATTTTTCCACCAGGGTTGCTGAAAAGAAGACCTAATTGTTTGCTTCTCTGACTCTGTGTGTACAGTCCTGTGGAAAAAAGAACACTGGGCAGTGCTGTTTGGTGCAGGCGTTGAATTCTTACTTAAACTCTATCAGGTTGGAGGAAGCATCTACTCTGCTAATGATGCCCTCTGTGGACAGCCATCCCCACTGTGGTGGCTGTAAGGGAGCTTTGAACTCTTGCTGCGCAGCTCCAGTTACCTGTCATTAAATGTAAGAAATCTTCAGATGGATCTAGCTGTGCTCAGGCAATGAAGCAGGAGGATCATGACTTTGAGGTTGACAAGAACTGTCTCAAAAAACATACACACACACACACACACACCTATGTGCACACATGCACATTCACACTCACTCACACACACACACATCAACACAAATGCGCACACACTCAAGTGCACACACATACATCTAAGCATACACACACACACACATACACACAACTCTTCAGTGTTGTCAAAGATCCAAAGCACACAACTTACAATGATGTCCTGCCTGGTTTTGAAGGTGCTGATGTAGTG
Organism: Mus caroli; assembly: GCF_978045245.1. Taxonomy (NCBI): domain Eukaryota; kingdom Metazoa; phylum Chordata; class Mammalia; order Rodentia; family Muridae; genus Mus; species Mus caroli. Next base: position 64,071,838 of record NW_028227267.1, read on the forward strand.
GCTGTAGTGGCTGTCCTCCATTTGTCGTAAGACGGCAATCATGCAAGCCACAAAGCTGCCCTGCAAGGAGAGAAGCAGAGTGAAGGTTCCTTAGAGAAACTGTTAGGAGACTTTGGGCATCATGGAGTTGGGGCTTTCTACCCATCGAGCTCTATCTACAAGGACACTTGGAACTAGAAACACTGCTTCTGAAGGTCGGATGGCATGCATATGCTTTGCAGTTCTGCTTCCGGCACCTCCTAGTGTGACTTAGGAGACATGGAGCCTTAGGTACCCCATCAATAGCTACAATGTTTGGAACCCTGTAGGTCTAGAACAGTGGTTCCCAACCTTCCTAATGCTTCGACCCCTTAATACAGTTCTTCATGTTGTGGTGACCCACAACCATAAAATTATTTTCATTGCTACTTCATAACTATACTTTTGCTACTGTTATGAATCATAATGGAAATATCTGATCTGTAGATGGTCTTAGGTGACCCCTGTGAAAGGGCAGTTAAATCCCAGAGAGGCTGTGACCCATAAGATGAGAAACAGTAGTTTAGGTGAATTAAAGATCTCAACTAGGTTATCAGTTAAGGTAAACTAGTTTGTGGGTTCTGAGTTTCTGGTTGGGTAAAAACTGAAAAGATAAATGAATCAAATCTGAAGGTTGGAAGGTGGGGGAAGAGCAGAAATAAAAGAGAGCCGGGCGTTGGTGGCGCACGCCTTTAATCCCAGCACTTGGGAGGCAGAGGCAGGTGGATTTCTGAGTTCGAGGCCAGCCTGGTCTACAAAGTGAGTTTCAGGACAGCCAGGGCTATACAGAGAAACCCTGACTCGAAAAAAAAACAAAAAAACAAAAAAACAAATGAAAGAAAGAAAGAAAGAAAGAAAGAAAGAAAGAAAAGAAAAGAAAAGAAAAGAAAAGAAAAGAAAAGAAAAGAAAAGAAAAGAAAAGAAAAGAAAAGAAAAGAAAAGAAAAGAAAAGAGAAGGTGCAGGAAACATCTCCCAGGGAACATCTGAAATGCTCAGGGTAGTTTTAGGTTTCTGGAGCATTCTGGATTTGGGGGTTTAGGGATTGGAAATGTTCAATCAGTAAAATCTATGCAAATAGTCCAAAATTCTAAAAACTACAATTTTTGAAATCCGTTGGTCCCAATTATTTCTAATAAGGGATATTTAACCTGCACCCATGCTGAGGAGGACAGGAACCCTTGCAGGCCATTTCCCTGACTCTAGAACCCTTTGGACAGTTACATTTGGTCTTCAAACATGTGGAACGCTGCACCAGACTCTGAAAAAGGATCAGAGAAATTTACGATGATTTTTTTTGTTTGTTTGTTTGGTTTTTCAAGACAGGGTTTCTCTGTGTAGTCCTGGCTATCCTGGAACTCACTCTGTAGACCAGGCTGACCTCCAACTCAGAAACCCGCCTGCCTCTGCATCCAAAGTGCTGGGATTAAAGGTGTGCACTACCACTGCCTGGCAGAAATTCACAATGATTGTAATGTGTGCTTGTGATGTCTAAGGGTGCTCTTCCCTCAGCTACACAAATTAGTCACAGATCTCATTTTCTAGTCAGAGGGTAAATGTACCACCCTTTGTATTCGTGTAAACACAAAAGCCACACAAATATAAATTAATTTGGCACAGAGATGTTGGCCATGCTTAAGGAGGGAATGTATGTCTTAGACTCTTTAATAAAAATGCTTATTTTTCCTACCCATAAGGCAATGTAAACTGTATCGAGATCTGGACACATTTTACAAATTATCATATATTCTGCATTTATGCAATAGTCAAAAACTATTTGGGTCTCTGGACTCTTGCTTACTCTGGATTTTGAATTTCATCTCGCTCTTGTTTAATTTGCATTACTTTTGCTCTAAGTTAAACTTGGCTTCCATATAGTTTTGGCCATTTTATTTTCATTTGGCTTTTTATTCTTATTTATTTATTTATTTATTTATGTATGTTTGAGAAAAGGTTGCTGTTAGCCCAGGCTCACCACCAATTCCTCACATAACAGAGGATGATCTTGAATCTCAGACCCTCCTGTCCCCGCCTCCCCAGTGCTGGGTTACATTTACAGGCGGGGATAGTCATGCTTCGTTCATTCAATGCTTGGGATCAAACCCAGAACCATGTGCACACCAGGCCTTCAATCTCTCAACTGAGCTACGTCCTATCCCATTTCTTCATATTCTTTACATTCTTTACTTATATAACTAAATGACTATTATATTATCTTTGTATATTAAGTCTATTAGTGACTTTCCACATATGCTGTATGACTCTGACATCACATACCTATTTTACATTTGTATCAGGACAAAAATCTAGTTCTCTCTCCTTTTTATTATTTGGAAACTCAATAATCCTTTTCCGCTGGGATCAGGTACATATATATCCATTTATGCTTTCTTTTGGCTGCTCTAGCACTCGATTTTTCATATAGAATTTTTTTTTTTTTTTTTTTTTTTTTTTTTTGGTTTTTCGAGACAGGGTTTCTCTGTGTAGCCTTGGCTGTCCTGGAACTCACTTTGTAGACCAGGCTGGCCTCGAACTCAGAAATCCGCCTGCCTCTGCCTCCCGAGTGCTGGGATTAAAGGCGTGCGCCACCACGCCCGGCTTCATATAGAATTTTTAATTTCATTTGACATTTATCTTGAAGGTATAGAACCAAATGAAAGACAAATAATTTTCTCCAAACTATTCATTTGCTTTTCAAACAATATAAATTCAAAAATCTTCAGTAAGAGTCTTATCACATTGTCAAAGTTCTACCTCTGTAAATCTGCCAAGTAAACTTAGATCTGCCTTACTTAGGAATAGACATACCCACACAGACACACAAACAAATACACATGAATACACACATACACACACACACATGTGTATTCACAGACATGCACAGATAAACATACACACTCAACCGCAGGAGTCTGACAGGATTTTAATTATTCTCTTACAGTGTGACAAATTATTACTTATACTCGACTGCTCATTTACCTGAACCTCACTGGTTTTTATTCTCATGTTTGTGTGATTGGAGGGCATGAGAATTTTCCTTTAAATCTCTAAACAGCTGCTACCATGACAGAAAGGCCATTGAACACACTTAGTTTTAAGCCACCTAGTTTGTAAAGAGCGCCTGATCCTATTAGCCTTTCAGTCAATTTTCCAAGTTTCAATTAACTGCCTGTTATTTTAGCTAATATATATATATATATATGTGTGTGTGTGTGTGTGTGTGTGTGTGTGTGTGTGTGTGTGTGTGTATTTATAACGATTATATAAAACTAGCCAGATACCATTCTGGACATAGAGATGTACCGAGACTACACAATACTGCCTAGATGCTGCCTCTTAGTTTCAAGTGTCTTCCAAAAACCCTTCTGTCTGTGCCCCCCCAACTCTGTGCAGTATATTAAGGAAAGCTAAATTTTCTCCCCAACAAATAGGTAAGGTTGTTGAAAACCTTATGTCCTTGGGCAGGCAAGATGGCTCAGCAGGTAAAGGTGCTTCCTGCAAGCTTGGTACCCTCACAGAGAAGGAGAGAAATGCCTGAAGGTTGTTCTTTTACCTCCACACATACATCATGGCACATGTGTCCTTTTACACACACATACACACACACACACACACACACACACATACACACACACACAAAATAAGATTAATTTACAAAAGAAACCTTGTGCTCCTGAGAACAACTGGAAAACAATGTACCTTCAGCAAGGAGAGGGGGGCTGTTCTTTTACTGTTGTTTACTATGTGATATGGAAATGCCTGCAGGGGGAAGGAGAAGCCAGGAGGTAGGCCATGGGGATCTCAGTCGTGGAGAGAAATCTCAGTCTCTTGGAGAGTCCAGATTGACTATCTCAAAGTCACCAGCTAAAAGGAGCCTTCTATTTGATGTCACCACTGCTTGCTCTCCCACCGGGACCACTCCAGTCGCCTGGGCTGGATGCTGTAAGATCTTGATTCAATGGTATCTTGCTGTCAGTCTGCTGCTTCTCACTCTCTGCTCCTTGCTACTTACTCTTAATAAGTCAGCCATTCAAAATCAAAGTGTGGCTATCTTAGATCATCTTTTGGGCCATAGAGAATGGTCCTCTAATTAAATTCTAACCTCAGCTTTTGGTGTAACCAATAGAAACTCACTTTAATCATGACACCATTCAGGTTTGCATCATTATTCTGGCTTCAATCTTGTCCTTTTATTGACAACTATTTAGGCATAATAGACAGGTCACAGGCCTTCTTCAAAACATACTGACCACTAATCCTTAGTGACACCTGCCTTTTTTCTCCAACTAAAAGGACCTCATGATCTAATCTTTTAGATCATGAAGAAGCTGAGATATGCTTATAACAGGTAACTGTGACATCGGGGCCTACATGGGTTCAGTGTGGAACCACGGGTGGAATGGAGTGAGAACCGTGTCCCTGCAGTGGGGGCGACCAGGAGAGACTCACAATGTGAGGAGACTGTCGGCTCATCCCAATCACGGTCCGGTTGATCCTTCTCAGCAGCCTCTCCATGATCAGCTGTACGTGAGCTGAAGTGGGGCCCTGCGGGAGAGAAACATAGCTGTGGCATGCCCAGTTAACGATGCTGAGCAGATTGAGGAGAACCATCAGGGAAAGAAAAGGAAAAGCACAAAGTTCTTGATGCTTCTGTGCAGGGGCAAATTAACAAACAAGCAAGCAAGCAAGCAAACAAACAAACAAACAGACCCTCCCCCCAATCAAACCTCCAGGTTAAAGAGTGTGGTGCAATAAATGCTTGTGATTCCTTTTCAGTATAAAAGTTAAAGACCTAACAGCCACTACTCTCAGAGGACCTGGAAGGTAATTAAGGTTATGAGGGTGGGGCCCTGATCTGAGGGGATTAGTGCCCTTACTAGAAGAGACACTGAGGGGGAACCTGTGCATTTGGGCTTATACTCTCTGCTTCTTGCCGGTGTAGACATGGAGTAGAATCCACGAGAACACACGAGGAGTGGGTAGCCATCCGTGAGCCTTGCAGTGTCCTTAGCAGAGCTCAACAATGCTGACACCCTAACCTCAGACTTCCAGCTTCTAGAACTTCCAAGGAACTAAACTTCTGTTTAAGCCCCGCTATCCTGTGGCATGGTACAGAAAACTGGACATCATCACTCCAGGACTTAACGTTCTAAAAGTCACATGTAACTCGGGGCCATTATTCCTGTTCACCAACTTTTAGTTCTCATAACTGGGAAAGAAGGAAGGTCACAGTGCTCTTACTGGACTCAACTGGACTAACCACAGCGCCGGATACATGTGCACACTAATTCCTTCCCTGTCTGTAGTTGACATGTCATTCCCTGAGTTTCAGTGTATCCATTTTTCCTTTACCAATGATGTCACCTGCAGATAGCGTCTTGGTTAGGGTTGGGAGCCCACAGTCCACTTGCCCCTTTCAATGCTGGGAGTTTGTCTGGCTTGAACCTGACAGGCCTTGTATGTTTTGCCACAGTAAGAGTCACTTAAAAAAAAAAAAACGGGCTGGTGAGATGGCTCAGTGGGTAAGAGCACCCGACTGCTCTTCTGAAGGTCCAGAGTTCAAATCCCAGCAACCACATGGTGACTCACAACCATCCGTAACGAGATCTGGCGCCCTCTTCTGGAGTGTCTGAAGACAGCTACAGTGTACTTACATATAATAAATAAATAAATCTAAAAAAAAAAAAAAAAAGCTATGTATATGACATGACTGGTCACATTGTTTATTAACTACGAAGTTCTTGGTTAACGAATTCCAAATCACGGCACTACTGGAGTCTTCAGCTTCCTCATGTGGTTTCTATAGGGATGTGTAAGGATAACAAGGGGGTGGGTTATCTGTCATGAATAAACATCAAATGAGCTGTACAAACAGTACTTGAACTCCTGGGACTCAAGGATATAGAAAGACAAGTTTAGGGCTTAATCGGAGAAGACAACAGTATCTTCACATTCCTGGGATCAAGGATGGCACAGAAGAGATACAGAAGCACCCAAGGGAGTGTTGAGCTGAGGATACGGTGGGCTGCTGGGCGGTGGTTGAGCCAGTCAAGTAAAGTAAGACTTGGCTGGGAGACTCAGAGAGAGCATTTCCTGTGTCCTCTGGCAGAGTAGATGCTAAAGATACTGCTGAGAAGCACAGGCCAAAGAGTAGAAGTGGTTCCCTGCCGTGTGAGCACGAGTGGTCCCCTGCCTGCCGCGTGGGGAGCCCTGCCCCTGGAAACCATCATTTGTTTGGGGGTGAGGTTCTTTTTCTTCCATGCCACCAGTGTTCAAGAGAAACATGCTCTGCGCAGTTTGCCAGCATCTCCAGTGGAGCCTGAACACAGGACACAGGAGATCCAGGCAGGTTCAGCACCCGTTCTCAAGAGGTGAGGTCAGAGGTTAGATCCCAGAGAATACCAAATTAAAAAAAAAAAAATTCTAATGGGCTCCAGAGATGGCAACAATATCAGAGAGAAAATAAGGCCAGAATGCAGAAGCGCAAGAGGTTTCTTCAGGAATATCATCTTAGTGGGTCTTAGCAGAAACTGTTTTTTTTTCCCTTCTTTAAGGTTTGGGTGTATACCCATGTGACTGTATCTATTCATTTACCTACACATGTATGTGGAAGCCAGTAGCTTCTTTCTTGCTATTTTATTTGCTGAGTTAGGATCTCCCACTGGAACTACAGATCACTATTTTGGCTAGACTGGCTGACTAGTGAGCCCTGGAGGGTATGCCTGTCTCTACATAACAGTGCTGGGATTACATATCTGTATGTGCGGCCATACCCAGATTTTACATGTATGCTAGGGAATCTAAATGCAGGTCGTCATGCTTGTATAGCAAGCTCTTTACCCTGCTGAGCTGTCTTCCTAGCCTATGAACTTACAGATCTCTTTGGTTGTTTTTTTGAGATAGGACCTTACCAAGTAGCCATGTCTGGCCTGGAATGTACTCGGTAAGATCAATCTGACCTCAACCTCAGAGATCTGCCTAACTTTGCCTCTTGAATGCTGAGATTAAAGTGTGCACCATCGCACCTGAGCAATGTAAAGTCCATAAGAGCACAGCCAATGACCTCCATGGTAAGCTAGTTAGGAAAAGCCGTCCCTTAGGGCCCTCACACTAAGCCATTTGCTTATCTTTCTCAACCTAACGTGAGGTACACCACGTTTAGTCCATTCTGAAAAGGACACAGCTTGCTCTATTACCTCAGTGCTCCAACACTGCCTGAGATGAGGAAGACCACAGTTTCCTGCTGGGGGCAAAGGGAATAGCAGAGGCTCAGGCCATGGGAGGTGACTGGACTCACCACATCCGTCCTGTCTAGCACCTCTAGGATGTTGCTTAGAAGCTGGGAGCTTGCCTCGTGGTCCGGTTTGGTTGAGTGGTCGTCCAGCTGGCCACTGAGCTGGTCTGTCAGTAGCGGCAGCAGCACTTCCCTGCACTCTGAAGAAGAAGAGAAAATGGCTCACACATGGCTACCTGCTAGCTCCCTCTAAAATTCCACTTGCTCTAAACACCCTGCAGCCAGCCCAGCCAAAGAGCACATGGATTTAGGTATGGGGTTTCAACTTCAACTAAGAAACTCAGGAATGCTTGCTGTAACACCGTGGTGAGCCACTGTGGCACACGTGTACTGCAGTGGAAGCCGGCTGACTCCTTCCCCAAACGCTGCAGCTTCTGAGGGAGACTCGCTCACCTGCCTGCTGGAAAAGGCTGCTCTCCACTATCTTGGTCATGCAGTTAAGTTTCTGCCGCACCAACTGGTTGTCAGGGATGCTTTGAATGAACTTGCAGAAGAGCACGCTGGAAGAGAAGTGTGGCTGGGTCAGTGTGTTCACATTTGGCCGTCTGAAGGCATCCTTACACACTTCTATGCAGGCATCCTTACATACTTCTAGGAAGGCACCTTTACACACTTCTATGCAGGCATCTGTACACACTTCTTCACTAGAGCTGAGCAGGAGGAGTGGACCCAGAAAGCTCATGGATGACCTAAGACTTGATTTGAGAGTGTCTCTGGTGCTATGAACCCCTAGAGGGTTCTGCCTTAGAATTTAGCACACCCAAACTTGACATCATTTTCCAGACTGGCCTGCTGCTTCAGCTTCTGCAAAATGTCTTTTCTAGCAGTTTCCTCTCCATGGGCCACCATACTCTGCATCCCTAGGCTACTTTCTTTAGCATAGCTCTTTACCCCACAGAGAGTACAAGTCTCTCCCAGGGGCCAGCTTTGTATGTTCTTTAATCTCTTCCTCGGAATTGAGCACATATAAGTGTTCGTTCCCTTAACGCTTCTTAGAACAAAAGCAAATGCAGGGTCCAGGTCTGCCCAGCACTGGGCTGCTTCTGCTAATTTCAAGACACAAATCGTGTTCTGCTTCTCACCTGAGCTCCATGGGATCAAACACCAGTTTGACGTCATTAATTATGCTGGGAAGGTACTTCAAGGCTGCCCCCTATAAGAAGCACGAAGGCAGTCAGTGCCAAGGCAGACAAAAACCAAATACCACTGTGTCCCAGGAGGAAAGGGCAGGACTTGGGGTTTAAATAAGGAACTGGAAGCAAATGCCCTTGCCATGAGATGCTGGTATCTTAAGTGACCTCCCCGAACTTCCTTCTGAAAATGGAGGTCCAAGCCTTGGTCTTCATGACCAAAAGGCTCTGTGCATATTTTGGAGGCAATTCAAGTTCCTTTCACCAGGTTACCATTAAAAGCAAGGAAGAAATAGTAACATTCAAACTGGAGCCCTCAAGAATTATGTGCCTCCCAGTCTGTAAAAACTGTTGGTGTTGGTGGTGACTTTACACTTGAAGGAGGAGGCAGAGGAAGGACTGAGAAGAGAAACAGCCACCTGCGAAAGTAGGGGGATTAGTTTGCCAAAATCAAGAGGTCAAGCAGGATTTGTAACAGCCATTATTCACACAATGTCTGAAGAGGCAGCCTATCTCTGGTGAGTTGACTCTTGAATATACAACTGCGTGTGGGAGTTAAAATGTGGACTTTCATTGTGTGTTCACTTTTAGCAATGCTGTACCGAGACCCCAGGACCTATGTAAGCATCCTACCACATAGCCACAGCCTCGTGCACTTTTCTTCTACTTTTTTTTTCCTTCTACTTCTGCCCATTCTACTAAGCTTCTCATGCTTTTTGTGAGCCTGCTTAACATTTCCCCTACCACCACCACTACCACGTCACGTCTTCATGAGGGGCCTTCAAGGGGTCCCCCAACAAGGTCACCAGGCTGACCTTGATCTTGACAGCTTCTTCCAGAGGCCTGTCCATCAGCGTGTTGAAAGCAAGAAATAGCTGGCGGATTGAGTCGTTAAATTCATCTCCATCTTCACTCTGACCATAAAACCTAATGAGAAAAAGAAAATGGACAGTAGGCATGTGGTCTCAAAAAACAACACTAGAGGTCAGCGCCTTGCTGGTCACCATCTCTAACTATACAGAGACATCTCATAGGGAATCCCACGACTGTTTTTAAGGGACCAAACATCAGCCCAAACAGATTGAAATGACATCAAGACACCGATAAATGCAAAGTAGTCATTTGTATTGAGGTCCTAGCACAGGGTCTACAGCTGGCTAACCAGGACCGTCATCTGGAGCTATCTGAAGAACCTAAGTCTGGAGATGCCTTCGGGCCTGGTAGTTTATGGGTACCACCCGCAGAAGGAAAACAGCAGAAAGTCACTGTGCGGATGCAGTAGGTGGCTCTAAGCATGGCTGCCTTCCTCAGCTCATGACCAAGGACAAGGGGCATAGGCTCCCAGGGCAGACACCTTGCCCATTCTCTTCCAGCATCCCTTCTTTCTCCTCCCTCCCCACGGTCTCAGCCTCAATATGAGCTGAGGTCAAAGACATTGTGAAGAAGATCCCCAACCTAGCCTACAAATCCCAGCTTTTGTCCGCTTTCTCCACCAGAACTCCCAGGTACTCCTGGTCTGCTCTACTGCAGACACCTTGAATTGACAAGCACTAGCTTTGAATAAAGCCTTCTAATTGTCTTCATAAGATATGTGCCATCAACTCAGAGGCCTCTGGGTAGTTTCTCTAGACACAGACATCTCAAGGAGAAGAACGTGAACTAGGCCACTGATGGCAAGGCCACTAAGTACTCAAGAGTAGGTGTGATGGATTCAGAACATAAGAACACATGCAAGCACATACTTATAGATATATATTTCTGCTGGTCTCCTCCATCCACACAAACACACTGACTGATCTCTTTCTAAAAATCCAAAGTCTAAAGATTCTCCAAAACTCCAAAACTTTTATGAATGCTGGCATGAAGCCACATGTATAAAGTTCCCCACCTAACTATATATAAGGGGTCAGTCAAAATGTACATGCATGAAATTTTGTATAAAATTACCTTAAGCCCCAAAGCAGCTCAAAGTTCATCAAAATGGAACACACTTTAATTTTGGGCACAGTTCTCAATTCAGCAAACACCATCACTGCCCACACGACTTCAAGGCTGTCTTTGGCCCTTCCCTTTCTGTTGCTGCCCCATCAAGTCCTACAACATCTAATTAGCTCTTCCTCCAGAGTCAATACACCTCAGCGGTTGCATCTGAGGTTCAGCCTCAGTGTCGCACCCTGAGCCCCCAATTAGGTGGTGCTTACTTTCTACACAGGAAGTGAGAAGATCATTTAGGAGTCAGAGATTATCTCACTAATCAAACTGCAGTACTGCCACCACACTTAGATTAGACCCACGCATCTGGGCTGTCCCAAGACCGGTCTCTCTAAAAGCCATCATCACCATTCAAGCCCTCTAGAGCAAGCAGCAAATAAGTCAACCATTTAAGCCCATGAGTCCTGGTGCCATTGCTGCTTTAGGATTCCCTAGACGTAGACCTCAATGGACCTTCTCCAGTGGTCTCATAATTCACCTCTACCTTCAACCCCAAAGATCCAAAGTTTGGTTATCCCATGACCAACCAATTGCTCACAAAGCTGAACACAAAAGAACATGAAGAACAAAGGGATCTGGACGAGTACTGGCAGCATCCTATCACTGGGACCATTACCTCAAGTAGAGTACCCGAGACTGGATGATGAATCGAAACAGGTACTTCAAGGCTTTCAAAGCAGCAAATAGCAATTCCGTCTTGCTAGGGTCCTCGGCATTGGCCACATAAAAGTTCAGTACCTTGGAGAGTTTCCTAAAAATGGTAAGAAGGCATTGTTGTCAACATGGAGCTTGCAGGCTTAGGGTATGCACCACAGAAGGAACAGTGGTTACCTGGGAAGCACAAGGCTCACCTTTCAAGTACACCCTCTTGAATATACCCTAAACAGGCAAACTAACTGCTGTTTTGTCTTCACATCTGTCTAGCTTTGACACTTCTTTTCTTCTTGAAAATACTGGGGAAACTAATTAACTAATTCCACAAGCCACAAGCATCCTTTGGTGGAACTGAAAAGAAGAACCAAGAGATGACAGATCTGGATCTCCTGGGATGGTTCAGGGATTAAGACACTTGTTATGCAATCAGCAAGCCTGAGAACTGGGGTTTGGATCCCCAGAACCCAAGTAAATGCCAGGTGTGCCAGGTGGATCACCTGTAATCCAGCACGCAGAAGTCAGGGACAGGGGGTCCTAGAAGCATCTAACTTAAAGTAGCTACTTATACATGTTCAGGGCAGTGATCCAGGAAGACTGTTGACATCAGCCTTGGGCCTTCAAAGTTAAATGAACACACAAGCACACACACACACACACACACATCCATATACATGTACACACCACATATACAAACGCACACAAAAGGGGGAAAGGGAATTGAAGAGATTTGCCTTATGGGGTTATTTATTTTTCTGACATGTAAAGCAGATATGTGAAGGACAGATGACACCTGCCTATGGCACATGCCTAAGATCATTCCTTCCAGCCTGCTTTAAAATCAACCTGGTACCAGATAGAGACTTCATGGATGAGAAAAGTGGATTCAGTCTGACTCTATATCATCCATTATTCTGAACATGCCAACAGACAAGTAGCTTCTGGGATTTCATGTAGTCTTACATTTTATTATGACTTGTATATGTATAGGTGCATGCGTGCACATGTGTGCGCACTTGCAGGGAGAGGCAAAAGGTCAACCACAGATGTTGTTCTTTATACAACGTCTTGTTTATTGAGACCTAGTTTCTCACCGAATCTAAAGTCACAGTTTTGATTAGGCTGCCTGGCCCAGGAGCCCCTGCGATCTGCCCATCTCTGCCTCCCCAGCACTGGGATTAGAAGTGTGTGCCACAATGCCCCTCCTTACATAGGTTCTGGTGATTGAACTCGGGTCCTCAGCCTCGAGCAAGCACTTTATGGACCAAGCCATTTCCCCAGCACCATGGCTTTAAGGTAACTCGGACTTTTGAAGGTACCTATATTTCAATTATTTTTGTCTCCCCCAAATCCCGTGTGTGTGTGTGTGTGTGTGTGTGTGTGTGTGTGTGCGTGCGCGCACGTGTAAAATTAGCCCCAAATTCAAGTGCTGCAAATATACCTGGCAGAGAGCACTACAGCTATTCTCTTTTCGGGAAGCATCCGACTTTGAACTTCTTACTGGCCTTGTCTATGTGCTGTTATGGCCTTGAGTCTGTGACTATTGAAAATTCCCTTAGGAGGTAGGTGAGAGAGTGAGAATCTATAATCCCAGCTCTTGGGAGGTAGGGGCAGGAGAATCTGGAGTTTACATTTGCCCAGGGCTCTAATTAGGCTCAGTGCAACTAGAATCTGAGCTAGATATCCTCACTTGTAACTGCTGATCCCTTGGAAAGTCAAGGTGCCGGGTGCAAAGATACAAATGCTGGTGTGTCTGCTGCCTTCTTGACCCATGAGGCAATCACTGATCGTAAGGCTAGCTGGTATGTTGCAAAACATCTTCTTTGTATGTCTTGTGTTTCTGTATCTTCCCAACACAGAATGATCTGACCTGGTACATCAGAGAGCAGTCATCAACATGGTCTGGCATGAGCCACTGTCCAGAGGACAGTTAACCAATCCCAGCTCCAGTCCTGTCCTGATGTGGTCCCACTGCTCTGCACAGTCACTGCAATTCAACAATGGGGGTTGGCAGGCCACACGGGGAGCTGAGTACCATGGGGAGAAACAGTGACCATGACAGGTTGGTTCCTCTAGTTAACAAGCCGCAAACTGCATACTGAAAGTCTGCTCTATGCAAAAGGTTAAAACTATTGCCTGTTGGGTAAAAGGAAAATAAACCAAATTACCCAATGTCCTATAAGCAATCAGTTCCCCAAAGCACTGTGGGGTAGAGCTGAGGGTGTGGCTTGACCTTCTTGGTTTTGCCTGGTTCACTGTCAGACCCTTTGGTGCCTCAGGATTATCTCATTTAATCAGATTCATAAGGTCCTGACTTAGCCGTCTGTTTTGGAATTCTGTGGCTGTCTTCATCTCTCCATTGTAGGCCCTTGGGTTTTGTCCTTTTGGTTTTGTGTGTGTACATGCATTTGTACATGTGTACATACATACAGATGGGTGTGAGCACATAGGTCTTGAGGTCAGAGGTCTATGTCAGGTGTCTTCCATAATTATTCTCTACTTTTGAGTCAGTTTCTCTCTGGAGCTTCCTAATTCAATAAAATTTGATAGCCAGCAAGCCCCAGGAATCCTCCTGTCTCCACCTCTTTCAGGGAAGGGATGACAAGTATGCAATAGCATGCCTGGCTTTTTATTAGGTCCTGGGGATCAAACTCAGGTCTTTGTGTGTGCACAGAAAGCACTTTGCTGACTGCACCATCTCCCCAGCACACACTCTGGGGTTTTAAGAAACATTCTTACCCTGCAGGAAGGGGCTTAGTGGAACACTGTGTCCCACTGACATGTTATTCAAATGGCCTCTTTCCACAAAGATGCTTAGAACACAGTCCCACCCTCCAGTCATGCTGACTACACAACGACCCCTCTTGTTTCTTAAGAGTCCAGCCTCCCAAATGACTCCAATGACACACGGGTCCCCTCAGTCATACTTACACGTGTGCCAAGGTGGCACTGAAGTGCTTATAAATGTAGGTTTCAAGGACAGGGTTAAAATGCTGAAACTTGATGTCTCCTATCAACGAAATGATGAAGACCTGCCGAAGATGACCAGCATTAGCAGCCGCAGTGAACAGTCCCCAGCGCTCCTCTGCCCGTGAGCAAGACTCTGACCTCCTGGTGCCTTTTCTTTCTCCGTCATTTTTACAACATTTAGACAACATTCTACTATTCGAGCTGGACAGTAAGTCTTAGGGTGAGTACTTAACATAGATTATATATGTCCAGCTTACTGCTCTGAGTGTACCAGGAAGCTAATGTCTCAAAGAAGTGCTGTCTGTACACAGATGACGTAAGTCACAGAAGAACACAGGAAAGGAGGAAGGGAGCTAGAGAAAGGGGCTTGTGGGAATTGTAAACTAATGCAACTTTGTAAGAGATTTTTCCAAGTGGAGTATGAGTAACCTCCGGGAGTTTCAGAGTTTGGTCTCCCCATTTCTTCCCTGTATGGTACCTTATGTCTACACAGAACCTACAGTGTCCACAAAGAACCACTGTCCACCAAGAATGAGTATGTACAAATGAAGAGGCACCTGGGATTGCTATCTATGCCAACAGCCAGCTGCCTGCCCTGCTGGGCTTAATCTACATGGTCTCTAGTCAGCCTCTTTTTCCTATAAATCTCAAGTTGACAGCCTTGCCTACCTCTAGCTTGCAACATTAGCTTAGATGCTGTTATGATTTGTATATGCTTAGCCCAGGGAGTGGCACTATTAGAAGGTATGGCTCTGTTGGAGTAGGTGTGTCCTTGTTGGAACAGGAGTGTGACTTTGTGTGTGGGCTTTAAGTCCCTCGTCCTAGCTGCTTGGAAGCCAGTATTCTCTTAGCAGCCTTCAGATGAAGATGTAGAACTCTCAGCTTCTCCTGCACCATGCCTGCCTGGATGCTGCCATGCTCCTGCCTTGATGATACGGGACTGAACCTCTGAACCTGTAAGCCTGCCCCAGTTACATGTTGTCCTTATAAGAGGTTGACTTGGTCATGGTGTCTCTTCACAGCAGTAAAATCCTAACTAAGACAGAAGTCCTGACCCCCCTGCCAAACTGACCAGTTTTCCCACACTGGTAAACATCACACGTTTGCAACCCACCTACCTCTTCAAGCCCAGTCCTCAGGTAAAATCCTGTCCTAGACTCTCCCCAACAGTGAGAAAATGAGGCTGCGTTTAGATGTGTCAGCTTCCTCCCACTCACAGGACAGGTCTGTATTTCCCACCGTCCCATCCTTACACATCACTGCTCTGATTTCAGTTGTCAGAATAGGAGTAAGTAAGCACCGTGTGACAAACATGTCTGCTACGCTGCTTATCACATGTAAGGACACTACAATTCATCTCTGATGGATGAATGCAGCCTCCCTGACATGGCTGGACAAGGACATACATCATTCTTTACTGAGGGCCCCTCCTGGGCTTTGACTAGAGCGTAGTAAAGGAAATTAAAGCACCTGCTGATCTTAACGTAATTAAACCCACTCTTTTCCCTAAGGAGAAAGTGAAAGTATGTCAAAAAGGTGAGACCAAATAGAGAACAAGTGCTTGGGTCTTCAGTTCCTCATCTAACTTCTGAGAGTTCAGGCTAAAGAAATACTCAAGAGACGTATATGAGTAATTTTGCTCAATGATATTTATGGTATATTAAAAACAAACTATCAAAGAATGAACACTGGTCAACATGAGCAGGTGCTTACCAGAGCATCAAACACAAGGAAGTCGTATGTTTCATTGTCTGACATTTCCATCATTATGTTAAAAAGTGCGTCTAGTGTATCCTGTAAAAACTGAAGGTGAGACCAACAGAGAGGTTATTTTGTTTCCAACCTGCTACATGCTTTAGAAAAAAATAAATAATGGGAGTCATTGGGTTCTATAGAACAGATGTGAGACTATTATAATACTATTACTTTTGTAAGACTGGCACACTGGCTCAGCTTATGTAGATACTAAGTTTTGGATTTCCAGTTGGTTTAACGGAAGTTGGTGAACTAATGACACAGCATACTTGTGACTTTGGACATATAAGACGACATAGGGACATACCTTAACAATCTCTCCTCCATCCACTTCCATTAACTTTTTCAGGTTGTGCTTAATGTTCTGAGAATTGGAACGCCAGTTTAGTAAGCCTAGCAGGTCCACTGGGGAAAAACAAACATAAGCCACAGACATTAGAAGACATAGCTACAGAATTTTCTAGAAAAGGTAAGTGCTACTAGGCCAGGGAGATGGCTCAGGGGGTGAAAGTGCTTGCCATGGAAGTCGAAAGAATTGAATTTAGATCTCTAGAACCCAATCTGGCTGGCTGCAGTAGAACATGTCTGTAGCCCCTGCCTCTCCAGTGCTCCATACGATGAGCCAGCCTGGTTTACACAGTAACAGACAAGAGATCTTGTTACAAACAGAATTGAAGGGGGGGGGGGGGTCTGACATCTGAAGTTGTTCTCTGACCTCTACATGTGCACTGAGGCACATGTCTGCCTGCACACATGTGAACACACACATCTCATATGCACACACTGCACACACGTGAACACATACATCTCATATGCACACAAAGATCTTTCAAAGTTAACCGTTCTTAATAGTAATCTAATTTGCCGGATGTGGTGATACAGGCCTTTAATCACAGCTCTCAGAAAGCAGAGTTTGAGGACAGTCTGGTCTACAGAGTGAGTTCCAGGACAGCCAGGGGTACACAGAGAAACTGGTCTTGAAAAAGGAAGAACCAAGATCAAAACCAAAACACCCAAAACAAAAAAAAAACAAAACAACAGAAACAAAAATACAAAGCCCCACTACTTTAAGAAGTACCTTGGGTGTTATTGTAAATTTTGCAATTTATTAGTTGTCATTTAAATCAGAGAAAACCTTGTGATCCTCCTTAGTCCCCTAGGGGGGGCGGGGACAATCAGTAACTAATCTGCAAGAGCATAAAATGACTGACTAGAACTCGTGTTTCTCAAATGATGACATCATCATTGTGAAAGTAAACTTAGAAAGCACTCCTAACTAACCTCCCAGTATCCGACTTCCTGCCCTATGCTTATCCATGTTTGGGCAGATTCCCAGGGAAGGGACAGCATCCAGACACATCGGTGCCCTTTGAGGTCACAACTGTACTGTAGAGGGTTTTCAGAGGAGAAAAACGGGCTTCATGCCACTAAATTGCTTGCTTTAGGTCTCGAGATGACTGAGTGGTGGCAGGAGAGGGGTTTAAGTAGCTCCATCTGATTCTAACCATGGCAGGTCACAAACGCACACACAAAGGCAAAAAAATGGCTCTCGTGATTAGACTTCCTCCCAGATATCTGACTCCATGTGTGCAATTTTTTTTTTTTTTTAAAATCTGAAATCCAAAGCATTTCTATCCAGTTCCAAGTATTTTAGATAAGGGATATTCAAAGTGCATGAGTTGTCACTCTTGTTTAAAAGATGGGGAAACCAGCTTGTACAACCACTCTGGAAATCAGTCTGGCGGTTCCTTAGAAAATTGGACATAGTACTACCGGAGGATCCAGCAATACCTCTTCTAGGCATATATCCAGAAGATGTCCCAACCGGTAAGAAGGACACATGCTCCACTATGTTCATAGCAGCCCTATTTATAATAGCCAGAAGCTGGAAAGAACCCAGGTGTCCCTCAACAGAGGAATGGATACAGAAATTATGGTACATTTACACAATGGAGTACTACTCAGCTATTAAAAAGAATGAATTTATGAAATTCCTAGCCAAATGGATGGACCTGGAGGGCATCATCTTGAGTGAGGTAACACAATCACAAAGGAACTCACACAATATGTATTCACTGATAAGTGGATATTAGCCCAAAACTTAGGATACCCAAGATATAAGATACAATTTGCTAAACGCATGAAACTCAAGAAGAATGAAGACCAAAGTGCCCCTTCTTAGAATTGGGAACAAAACACCCAGGGAAGGAGTTACAGAGACAAAGTTCGTAGCTGTGATGAAAGGATGAACCATTTAGAGACTGCCATATCCAGGGATCCACCCATAATCAGCTTCTAAACGCTGACACCATTGCATACACTAGCAAGATTTTGCTGAAAGGACCCAAATATAGCTGTCTCTTGTGAGACGATGCCGGGGCCTAGCAAACACAGGAGTGGATGTTCACAGTCAGCTATTGGATGTATCACAGGGCTCCCAATGGAGAAGCTAGAGAAAGTACCCAAGGAGCTAAAGGGATCTGCAACCCTATTGTTGGAACAACAGGATGTACTAACCAGAACCCCAGAGCTCTTGTCTCTAGCTGCATATGTATCGAAAGATGGCCTAGTCGGCCATCACTGGAAAGAGAGGCCCATTGGACTTGCAAACTTTATATGCCCCAATATAGGGGAATGCCAGGGCCAAAAGAATGGGAATGGGTGGGTAGGGAAGTGGGGGGCGCTATGGGGGACTTTTGGGATAGCATTGGAAATGTAACTGAGGAAAATATGTAATAAAAGTATTAAAAATTAAAAAAAAATAAATAAATTTTTAAAATATGATTAAAATATAAATATGTGCTAAAAAAAAAAAAAGATGGGGAAACCAAGTCACAGGGAAGTCATCTGAGCTGTGACGGCCAGAGGTAAGCTAGCTCCAACTAGCTTCCAAACACTGAAACAAAATCTGAAGCATACACAGAGAGTAGAAATTTTACCATGCCATTAAGTAGGTGTTAAAGCTCTGTATTCAGTAGCCACATACATTTCATTATTTAATTAAACTCTAAAATTTATATGGATTCCAACCACCAGCCATTTGGGCTGCTTCCAGAGTGCCCACGTTGTAAACGTCAGAAAACATTCGCATGCATAAGAGGTGATGCACAGCTCACTGGTGCCAGCTTCAATTTCTGAGAGGTACACTCAGCCTCTGTGACTACTGTACTTTTAACTCTTATCAGCAGTGCGTTAGATTGCCACCCAGCCCTCATCCCCATAGTCAGGCTTATGAGAGTGGCCCAGTTTACTGTGTCTTCTAGGAATCTAAAAACACTTTCTGGCTTAAGTGAGTAGACCTTCCCATGTGCATGAGCTCTGAACTCTAGTCTGTTGAGTCCAGCCTTGAGTTCAAGTTGAAACGCCATCCATACGCTCTCGCAAGCCAGAATTTGTCAAAACCAACCCTAGGAGTACTAACTCCTAAACAGCAACCAGGATCTGAGTCTTGAGTGTGTCTTCTTCTCTCTGCTGTGCACCATCCTAAGACCACGATCCTGTTCCTCTCTGCCCCAACTCACCCTCGCACTAACAGGCCTGATCCCGTGAGTGCACGCCACCTCAGACAGACCTGCTAAGGTAGGACCCCTGGGCAGTAAATCCAGGGCTCCCTGGTCAGCAGGGCTCCTTCCTTGTAGCACAGGTTAACCGTGTAACTGCTGCTGTTGTCAAACGCCATGTTAAATATAAGAGCTTGGAGGTTTGATGAGAAACAAAATGGAGCCTCGGTTAAACTGTGCTGTTGATTTCATGGAAAACTACTGGCTTCCTGGAGCGGCGGAAGACTAGGAGAAATAGGAACTGGATGTGGGGGTTCATACCTGTATGCTTAGCAACTGGAAAGCTGAGGCAGGGGGATCACTACTAGTTCTAACCAACCTGGACTACATAGTGAGACTCTGCGTCAAAAAACGTAACAGAAACAAGCAAAAGAACCATGACATTAATCCATGTTCTCTGCCATCCCTGTTTGGGAAGAGATTGATTACAGCCAGAATCCGCCCCTTTCTGTTCCTGTATTGTCTATTATTAAAACCAACAAGAAATCCTGGCTCGAAAACCAAAAAACAAACCAAAAACCAAAAAAACAACAAGGTGCTAGCACTGCCTTTGAGTCCCTGAAGGAGGGCAGTCTGAGATTTCTGAATTCTACCTATTCGTGAATATGCTTAGGTTTTATGATATGAAAATGCACTTGTGACAGCTAATTATTTTAACTGTCAGCTCGACAGGATCTAGAACCACCTAGGAGACCAACCTCTGGGTCTACATGTCTATGAGGAAGTTTCTAGGTTGTGCTAATGGAGGTGGGGCACCCCACTTAAAATGTGTGCAGAGTAAGCAGAAAGGGCAGTGAACAGCAAACAGCATTCATCACATTCTGCTCCCTGACTATGTGACCAAGTGGTCCATGCTCTTCTGCTGTGATGGGCTGTCCCTGTGAACCAGGCGCCAAAAGAAACTTTCCTCACTCAAATTGCTTCTGTCAAGCACTGTATATACACAGCACCTGGAAAGGTAACTTATACAGCACGGCCGAGCATCGCTGGAGGAGCAGCATCCTGTCTCAGAAGACCTGACACCACCTGGTCTGGTATAAGGAGTCTAAACAGGGAGCTTAGGAGGACCAGACGAGGAACATCCGTGTCCATGTGGTCCCCACACCTACCATTTTGGGTGAGCTTTGTGGAGCAGATGAGAGTGGCGATCTGAAAGCTGTCCTTCGTGCTGTCTTTGCTGGGTGTGAAGACGGATGGGTTTTTGGATGCTTGGAGTTCTTTTTCTTCCAGCTCTGCTTTGGTCCCAGGCAGAGTCAGATAATATTTAGCATCTTCCATTTTCTTATTATCACCCTGAAAGGGAAGTGAGTTAGAGAGCCTAGAATCAGGGCAATATCTCTCAGGCTAGTAAAAAAAAAAATACCCTCTCCCAAAATAACATGATCATTCTTAGCAGATGTGAGACTTTATCCAATTATATTTATAAATCCCCTATAATTCAGACATTATCTTCCTATAGAATTTGCAGCAGAAGTAACTTTATCATGGAAAATAATGTAGTAAAACTGTTAAGGTAGAAATCAGAATATCCTATTCTCTGTCAGAAGTAAATACATACATTACAGAATAAGGTTGAGTTTGATTCTCTTGAACTTATAAATGGTCACAATGTATACTTTACTGGGCCAATGGAGAAAGAAGTAGCTCTGTACAGATGCTGAAACTACACACAAGACAAAATAGATGCTAAGGAAAGAAACGTTCATTGATCAGGCCCAACTCAGGCCAGCTGCCTACTAGGCATCAGCCGCCCTCTGCCAGCTATTACTGGGGAAATGATATCTCTCAGCATGTACTTCTAACTCTAAAACCTCAGTAGGCTTAGGGCTCGGAACAGTATGCAGAGAATAGACACAAAACAGGAAAAGTAGCAAGGACCAGACAGTAAGGAAACGGTGCCTAGGTAACAATGATTCAAAAAACCACATCTTATAATACCCGCCAGGTTCTAACCCAGGCACACCTCTGCAGTGTCTGTGCCACTTGGATGACAGACAGCAGAAGCAAGAGCCCTGCCCTTTACTAACCAGAACCCAGGCACACCCTCTGCCCCTCAGTGAGGTACTCCTAGAACACCCAGCAGTCATACAACTCACTCTGCTGTGAGAGCGCCGTAAAGTCACTAAGGTGTGACCTGGAGCCCTTTAGACTAAAGGGGACGGACTCGTGTGCCTTTCAGTAGATTTCTGAAGTTTTACACTTAAATCTGAAGGGAGCCTGAAAAGCCACATTGAAAGGGAACAGTGGTAGACTGAGCCATTCCGAGGTCCGGTTCTATGAGCATCACCTTGTACACCACCAGGTCGTGCCTCCCGTCCTGCAGCGTGGTACCGTCTGCGTTCATCAGTTTCACAAAGGCCACCCCAAAAGCTCGCTCTGATTTATCTCTGGCTGAAAAGATAGAAATACCTGCCTGAGCCATGTGGGTGGACAACGGGAGGTTACCGTGACGGCAGTTAATTTCATGTTCGCTCTGGGGTGTGATGTTCAACCACAGTGTAATCAACATAGGTCAGCTGTGAGCTTGTTTATGTCACAGCTGCCCCCAAACTGAGAGTGCCTTATATTTCACATAGGGTATGTTTCCTATATTGCCTGATTATGAGACCACCATCTACTGAGTCAACTACACCAGAACAGTGGTGCCCACCAATCTCAGCCCTGTCAATCAATGGCATGTCCAACATGTCAATGTAGTCTGACCCCTTTCTCTCTCCATGCTGTTTCTACCCAAGGCCCAGACATGCTCGCCCCCACATCTGTTACCTCCACAAACCCTTCCTTCTATCTTCACGCCTTTTCACACACTCCCAAATTAAACTCATTCATGGCAATTCCCCTGTGTGTGACTCATACTCATAACTCCAGCTACTTGGGAGACTGAGGCAGAAAGAATTCCAGTTTGAGGTCACCCTGGACTATATATCAAGACTCTCACTCAAAAATATACAATAACAAAAGTACGGTTCAGGGGATATGCCTTAGTGGTAGAGCATATATCTGTCATGCTCAGGGCTGTGGGTTCAGTCTCCGGCACTCAGAAAAAAAATATAAAAATCACTGGTCTACTATCCTGATACCGATGAATGCTGAGCTAAATTTGTCAAGTATCTATTTTTCAACTATCCACGTTTGAAAAGCATACCAGGAAATAGTACATCTCTAAATGGAATTGTGCCACAGCCCTCCTAATCCTTACATTCTTGAGATGATCTGTGTCGGAAGGTAAATCTTATGTGGCAGCGTGTGACCTCTTCAATGGCAATGAAGACCTGCAGAAAGGGGAGGAGTCAGAAGGCAAGGCTCATTTGGAATCATTCCTCTTAACTGCAACACACATTTTTTTGGTCCTGGACCATATCTGTTTGCATGGTATGGTGTGATGTCTTGACTCTGCATATGTTTTGCACTGTTCAAATCAGGATAATTAGTATATCTACTGCTTTAAGCTTTCACCCTTTGCTTAGGGTGGTTAGATCCAAAATCCTCCCTCTTAACTATTCTGAGAGAAAGAGACTTTAGATTTGGCTTTTATATCGTATCCTAGCACAAGTTCCTTCAGAGACTCAAAGCTTGCTAGCAGGCTCCCTTCTCACAACCACTCCCAAGCCAAAAGCATCTCAGAGGGAGATCGCTCTGCTATGTATCATAGTTTCAGGGTTTAGACACATTATGCACCGGGCATCCAGAGGGATGGATAAGACATAGATTTTGAGATCTACATAGGACCCTTCCAATGGGAAGTTGCATGTAGATATGGTGGTAACTAGTATCTATAAGAGGAGAAAAGATAGAATACCAGCGTGGGGGTGTTCTCTGACAGTAGTCCAGTAAGTTACAGGAAGATAGTGTAACAGCATCAGGATCTCTATTAGTCAGAGTTCTCTAGAGTCGCTAAAAACACATTTCTGAGGAGCTCACAATGCCCAAGATAAGTAGCTTTAAAAGCCATGATGCAGCTAAAAGCGGTGGTATGCACCTTTAGTCTCAGTGCTTGGGAGGCAGAGGCAGGTGAGTCTGTGAGTTCCAGGGAAGCCTAAACTTTATGGCAAGTTCTAGGACAGCCAGAGTTTATAGAGTGAGAAACTGTCTTTTTCTTTTAAAAAGCACAATATAAATTCACATGAATTACACCATAAAAAACACAGACTACAGAAGAATGTAAAAAATAATTGCTACCCAACTGAGATATGAGGACAATGTGTCAGTTTGTGGATTTTATGCTTAGGACCCCGCCGATGCTGACAATGGGTGCTGCAGCAGCCCAGCATTCAGAGGTGACCCCAAGGTGCTCCAAGATTTGAGGGGTTGCTTCTCGTCCCAGGGTCTGCTGCCTCTTCAGAAAGAGGTCATAGCCATGGCCGCCTGTCTAGTTTTAGGGCCACTGTGAGCCCACAGGGGATGCTGGATCTGAGAGCACTTTATAATTCACAAAAGCCTTCCTTACACCCAAGAGCCCAGAACACTTAGGCAGGAGCCAACAAGAACATGTTGGGAAGCTGATGATGGAGTGGGAACATCTTAGCTTGTCTGCAGCATCTTGGCAGCCCACCGCCTTATTATAGCCACAAGTTTTTCTATTCCAGTCTCTATACATTTGTGAACAAGAATACTCTGTCAGAATGTTGGGCTTCGTAAAATAGATGCTCTAAAGACCTCTTAACTACTGGTTCAGCATTTTTAAAAAAAAATTAGTTTCTTGGAGAATCTCATACAATGTATTTTGATTATACCCCCCTCCCTCCACCCCATCCTTGGTTCATTTCTTTCTACAGAAGATCTGAAATGTCCAGATATGATAAGAATGATCTGCGGTTTTAAAAGTGGACAGAGATCTAAACAAGGGTCACAGCTGAAGGAGTTAAGAGTTCTCACCTTGACTGTCTCGTACCAACAGGGTTGCTTGACCTGGTAATACACCACCGACTTGTACTCCGAGACGCCTTCGTACCCAGCACCGGGATGAATGGCTTTCTTTGATTGGAAAGACACAATTAGGAGATGATACTAGGTCATGAAAAATACAGCAGCAGAAAAATGTTTCTGAATGTACAGCATCCAATAATTAACTCAAAGTCAGAGGCATGATGGGGTTGAGAAGTCTGCCAGCAGCCATCCACACTGTCCTGGGAGACTTGACTGTGGCAGCAAGTGTACGCTGTACCCAGTCAGCAGCCATGCCACATAATGTCAATAAACGCCACCTCGGTCCCCTCCGCCCCAAGTACTGCAGGCCACAAGTTGCAGGGTCTTTACTGAATATATATGGTTTTCTGCTTTTAAAGAAACATAATGGTTGGATTATGGACAACAAGGACTGAACGTCTGGAGAGCATCACTCCGGGATATCTAAAGAGCTTCAGGAGCCGGCACTTGGACTTGTACATTCCAAAGCAATCAGGTGGAGGTGACAGAAGCTTCCAGTGGACACCTGGTACCTTCCAACTCTCTCAAGTCAAAATCAAGATGTCCAGAAAGCTGTCAGAGGCTGAGAAACTCCGGACTGTAAGTCAGGAGAGCCGGATCCCCTTCGGCTTGGTCTTTAATGTCTGCAATTCCAGGCAAGAGAACCCTACACGGGGTACAAGCTCCTAATGACTAATACTGGGAATCAGCATTAGCTGATCTACACCGGGGACGCCTTTAGTGTCACAGTGCTCCTTCAGCTACGTGTCCACTGGCTCCACTGGCCAGGTGATAGCAGTGGGCCTGTCAAGGCCCTTGGGACACCTCTGCTATGGTGTTCAAGCTTAGTGGAGCCATACCACTTGAAAATGTCAAAAAGCCTGACATCCTAAAGTTTAAGTGACCCGTGGTATCTCTGCACAGAAAAAAAATATCAAAATATATCTAAATAGCTCCAGGAATAAAAATAGCCTCTGGAAAAAAAAATCACAGGATTATCAGGTTTTTAAATAATTTTTTCCATATGAGAAAGTATTGAGCATGCTGATGCAGACCTGTGATCCCAAAGTGAGAACAAAACCCCAGAAAAGAAGAACACCCAATATGGGGATATTGACAGTAAGTTGGGCCAGCAGTCGGCTGCTATCATAGAGCAGGTGTGAGGTGATGAGATTTGTGGCGGATGCTACGTACCTCTAAAAGGTTGCCTTCCTCATCAAACACAGACATGGTCACCTCCACGTTCTTAGGTGTCTTCTTCTTCCCCTTGTCAAACTCCCCATGGATCAGGGTGACATAAATATCATTTCGAACATCCCCTATAACACGACAAGCCTCCCGTGAGTGCCACTGAGGGAAACTCACTTCAAAGTTCCACGACACAACACACAAAAGGTAATCCAAATCTGCAACAGACTGCTGGTAATGGCCTGCTTATTCTACAGAAGTCTTTTGAGTGCTCTCCCAGCCCACCTCTCACTACAGACCAAGGTGTCTCTGATGTGCACACTGTGTAAACATTACCTTTTTTTAAACTACTTTGCACACACATACAAGCATGTGCCACAGCATGAGCGTAGGGGGGCAGAGGATAACTTCTCTGCAGGAAATTTTCCTCTGCTATTTCTACTGCTGCCCAGCATTCCCACGCTCCCAAGCGATTCTCCTGTCTCTCATCTTGCTGCTGGGATTGCTGCTATGAACCATCGCACTTTTTTTTTTTTTAATGTGGGTTCTACAGATCATCCAGGTTGTATGGTAAGAGTTTTTATCTACTAAGCCACCTCAGGGATCCAATTCTTTTCAATAATGCTTCTTTGTTCCATTTAGGATCCATGTCTAATAATAAGCATATATTAGATATTGCTAGGCTATCCAGCAGGTTTTTAATAGTGCCTTTCAGGTTCCTTGTTTGTGCAGCTAGCTGGCTCTGCGCATAGTTCCTGAGGAGACCCAACCCAGGACCACCAGCAATGTACTCACAGATAGGTGCACTGTGAACACTGAGAAAGAGAGCTAATTGGTTAGAAGGAAATAAGAGAGTGATCTATCAGGGGTGTAAGCGAAGGCAAGAGTCTTGATGGAGGAAGGAGAAGTCTAAATGGCTTAAAGTTGCAAGGATTCTTGGTGCTAAAGATGGGGACCAAAGACCATTTCCCCCAAGCCTGGTGTGTCTGTAGTCAGTGAAAAGCACTTTGCAATGGATGAAGCTGCTCTTTTGAGAAGACACAACAGCCTCCCTTTACGGAAATGTTTATTCATCCATTCCTAGCATTCATTAAAACACCTTCATTCTCAGGTAATGTGTGTGTAGAAAACTACCACTGTCCCTTAACTTCCTGAAGGTGAGAAAAGATCCAATTACTTGCAAAAAAAAAAAAAACCTGTTCTCGTGCACTACGTGGCAAGTTGGCTTTCTAGAGTTTTTTCAAATGTTATGTGGCCAACTGTCCACAAGTTGCATCAATTAGTTCATATGAATATTCATGAACTTCCTCAGAGTATGACTCCCTTTGTCTCCTGCGGATATTAGAGAATTAAGTGGGCAACGCTGGTGAATTCAGGAATGTGACTCCCAGTCCCCAACATGTGGCAAGAAAGAAGAGAGCAGAACAAGAGTGGGAACCATGAGGAAATGGGACGAAGAACGCGCAGTCAGAGGTCAGAGGACAAAAACAGAGTGTCTCTCAGAGTCGGAGCTGAGCACAGAGACCCAACACAGAAGGTGACATGAAGAGCAAGGCACTTGTCAACTAAGTAGTTTAATCTCCTGGACGGAAGACATTGGGCCACCGGGTTGTTTCCTTAGAAGGAAGTCAAGTTGGAAGAAACATCTGTGGAGCAGGGTGGGAAAGAGTAATCTAGGGATGCTGAGATGCTTAGAGGCGTTTTCTTGGTCCTGCCTAATGAGCAGTCTTTGAGGGTGCTGCAACCCTGTCACCAGTTTCTTGATGCCACTAACCCTAAATGATGTCATCTTAGAGACTCATATTGCCTCAACAGTCCAAGTAGAGGCAATCCTTTCTTCCAACGTGGAAAAAACCAAAAAACCAAAAAAACAAAACACAAATGGAAACTCGAGCAAGGTGTGTACCTGGCAGGATTATTTCTGGAAAGCCCATTTTCCGTGCTATTGCTGTTGATCTATCCACCAGGTGTGAAAAGTTCTTCTGCACCTGTGTGAGGTCACCTGGCAGTAACTTTAAGGACACCCAAAGACCTGTAAGGGGAAAACAGGGGACAAACTTACAGTTCTCTGTATAATCTTTGCAACACACTCACAGAAGCTTGTGTGAGACCAATCAGACACCTCAAATAAACACGTAATCATCCCTGGGTAACATTGTTTTGATGATGCTTCCTTCAAACTCACAAGAGGCCTCCTTACCTGAGAAGTCAACAGATATTTGTGACTTCAGTGGAGAACAAATAGAGTAAAGATTATCCCAACTGATACCAAAGTATGTTTGCTCCAAGTGTAAGATAATGTGGTGGTGGTGCCAGAAATAATAGACGTTATTAGAAACCGTTACATACACACACACACACACAACATGGAAATCTAATTAGGGATGTCAGAGGCAGGGCAAATCATGAATGTCAGGGGCTAGAGAGATGGTGCAATGATTAAGACCTCTTGCTGCTCTTCCAGAGGACCTAAGTTTGAATTCCAGTGACAGTGTTGGGCAGCTCACAATTGTTTGTAACCCCCAAGGAACCCAGTACCTCTCTTCTGGTCTCTGTGGGCATTCACACATGTGGCAGATACTCAAACACACAAACATATACATTTTCTTGGTACTTAAGACAGAAGCAACTTAATGTCTTATATTTTAATTAAGATAAATTGCTAATAAAGAAATAAACAGGGCAAGAGAACACTGAAAGGAAAAAAGTGAATAGTTGTTAAATCTCTGAAAACTACAGGATTTATTTATTTATTTATTTATTTTTACTTTATGGGTGCAAGTGTTTTGCTTGCATCATGATGCTTGATGACCCAGCAGAAGGACCATCAGATCTCCTGGCACTGGAGTTAGACTGTGTGAGCTGTCATGTGAATACTGGGAACTAAACTCAGGTCCTCTACATGAACAGAAAGTATTCTTAATTCCTCTCCAAACCCTGAATTAGTCACTTCTTAAACTAAAGAAACAAATTCTAACTGCAAACTAAGTATCAATATACAAATTGAAATACAAAGTCACAAAGCGATGATGGTGATAAAGAAAGACGCTCACAAAGAAATCTGACATGAATACACATTCACAGAGGAGCAGAAGCTCATCGACATTTTGTAAAACAAAAACTGTAAACAAATGCATTTTAGAGAAAACAGAAGAATAATTATCTGTTAGGGTTGGTCTGGTGCTGCTATGTACTCAAATGCTAAATACCGGCCCCCAAGATCTGGTTGCCCTAAGAAGGACGGATGCTCATGGACACCAGCTTTGGTTGTGCAAAACTTGCTTCTGAGTTAATTAGTCAATAAAAGGCTAAAAAGCCTATGATTTGGGCAGTAGTGAGAGAAAGATGGGACTTCAGGATCAGTAAAGGGTCTCAGGAGAGACCAGAAGGGAAAGGACAGGGGAGATCAGGATAGGAAGAGGCCGCCATGAGAGAAGATGGACCATGAACGTGTAGCCAGGGTAAACAGCAAGTATCAAGGGGCATATGGCTGAGATGTAAGTTAGAATAGCTCCAAACCTACCCAATCTAGGCTTATAGCTTGTAAATAAAACATAAGAATTGTGTGTCTTTTATATGGGCTAGCTAGAATATAAGTTCTTATTACAATTATCTTCCTTAAAAAAAAAATCTGAGATGGTAGGATATTCATGTATCTCTTAGACCATCCAGAATGGAGGTGCTTATTTAAATACATGAGGACCACTGTCTACTTGCCACCTTTCAGACAGGAGAGAATTCACACACCTGGCACCCAGGACAGGCAGCACTGCACCATCCGAGTTGAAGCTTGTTCCCACCACAGACCCAGAAGTCCTACCACTGGGAGTCCTGAAGCAGAGTTCCTAAACTCATAGAAAGCTTCAATACAGAAAGTCTCACAGCAGGGTGGCTTACATTTACAGCACTAAGCAGCTAGAAAACTCCCTGAGTAGGAGCCTACTCAAGGAACTGGACCCCACCCCACCCCACCCCCAGCAGGCTAGATGGCAAAATGGAGTCACTCTGGTCATAGCTTTAAAAGGAAACTAAACTGTTATCTGGCCTTCTGAGGTATCAGGAGAGAAAGATAATGTTCAGATGTCCCTAAAAGGCTCCTGCAAGCCACAGGATGCTACTTGCTGTGTTTCAGTCCTGACATTAAAAATAATATGATTGGTTTTCTTACTGCCCCAAACCAACTGATTTTTATCTTTTCCTTCCTCCCTCCCTTCCTTTCTCCCTCACTCCTCCCCTCTTCCTGTCTGTCCATCCATCCATCCATGCATCCATCCTTCTTTCCTTTTCCTTCTCTGTCTATAAACCCACGCTTTCCTGCTCAGCCTCGCATAAAACTAATCCTACTTTATGGAAAGAAGTATTGCTCAGCTGCCAAAGAGAAATAAAATCCAATCAAAATATTTAAATTAAATTTGGCTATAAGTTTGGCTTTGAGCATTTTACACATTAGAATGTTATACAACCACACAAATAAAGAGATATTTGTGCTGAATAAAAAGACAACTGGAAAGGGCTTTTTCTATTTCAGAGCAAGAAAGGAATGGCATTGTTTTCCATTCTGTTCCAAAAAGGAAATCCTATGTAAAATGTAATCTCATTAGTATAAGAATGTTCTACTCTAATCAAAATTGCAATCTTAAGCTAAAAGATCTAAAGAGCAGGGAGTGGGGAGATGGCTGTGAATGTGAAGTTCTTGCTGCAGAAGCCTAAAGACTTGAGTGTAGATCCCCGGCACCCATGACTCACTGGTAGGCATGAAGGCTCGCTATACATCCAGTGTTCAAGAGGTAGAGACAGGGATTTCTAGATTAAGCTATATCCATTAGGGAAATAGTGAGACTCAAGCCTACACATGTGCACCCCTACTCCGAGTGCCCATTCAGATGCAAACATGCATACAAACGTATATAAAAGGGGGGAGCTAGTTATTCGTGTTCAGATTCTTTACTGCTCCTATCTCTTTCTACCTGAATAACTGTGAACACCCTGAAAACTCTGTTTCCCTGCTTGCTTTCATTTTAAACAGTGTCGTAGGGTAGTCATGAAAAGAGGTGGCACCACTTCGAGAGCCTTTCAAGTCTGGCCGCCACCTTGGCACTTGAATTTTAATGTCGTGACCATTATTCCTTACTATTTGAATTTGAAACATTTCCACAAGAATTTCTCTTAGCTGAAGCTATCAAAAGACGGGTACACGCAAGGCAAGTTCCAGAGAAGATACACAAGCTCTCCCAGGTAGCCTACAAGTTCACATCAACGAATACTTGGATCATTCCGTCTCTTTCGAGTTTCGGAAAGCACAGCTAAGGGGTAAGTTTATCGAGGACACACTACATATGCACTCCTGAGTCACTTTCTGTTGGCACATTTACTTTGAGGAGTTACCACTGGGAAGAGAGGACAGAAAAACAGTCTCGTGGGGGGAAAAGTCTGTTCCAGGGAACTTACAAATCCAACCCTGATCCCACTAGAAAAGGTGAAGGTTTTAGATCTTCAACAGGGAGATATCTGAGAAGGGGTAGGCTGTTTGGTATCAGAGTAGTTGGTGAAAGGGCAGGGACCTTGCTCTGCATGTTCCCTCCCCGGTCCCCACCCAAAGTCCCCTCACCGGGCAGCCTGTGTACCTTGTCCTTTGTGATTCACTTCCTTTGCAGCTATGACTTTATTTAGGACCGACGTGAGCGGCTCATTCTCTCCGATCACGTGGGAGGTTATCAAGGGGGACATGATGAGCTGTCTCTGGCGGATGTAGGTCTCCATGGCAATTCTGGTGAAGACAGAAGAGGTAAAAAGGAAGGCAGAAGTAGAGAAAATCTCTAAAGTGTGACCTGAGAACGTGGAGGTTGTGGGGGAGCAATCTGGAAATACAAACACAAGCCTCAGCAGAGGGCTCGTGGGAAACCACTATCTTGGATTATGTTCCCACGTGGTCCCCCAACAGACCGGGCTAAAGTCAACATGGACTCACTCATCCCAGTACAAATGCAGCAAGGCTTTGGTAAAGTAGAATATCTATCTTCTAAGATCTCAGTATGGAGCAATAGCAGCTTAACCCCCCAAAGAGGCTGGCTTCAGCAAATACACCAATGAAAGTCCCCCAGAAAAGTTACCTACAGAAGTGACCTGAAGCTGACCCCCCAGGTAGCTACCTTCTGTCTGTCTTCTGTCCCTGCCATAAGAGCAATGACCAATCCCAGGTTTGCTTTCTGCTTTTGTCTATAAGCCAATCTCCTCTGCCTGGCTCACGGGGACACTTCTGTTCTATGGCATGCAATGTTGCCCAACACTTCTAGTCTAGGATTGGGCAACAGAATAGGAAATAAGGTCAACTATGTAAATTGCTGTAATTTTGTCCCTGGTACTTTCTTCCCTTCATTCTTCCATTGATCATATATGGGTATATATGTATGTATATACATACAAACACACACACACAAACATATGTGAATATCATGTATATTGAGATTATAATTCCAACATTTTTCTCTTCTGTGTTCTCCCTCTAAGTCTTCCCACATACCCCTCCTTGCTAGCTCTCCTTCAAACTCATGGCCTCTTTCTTCACTAATTGTTATTGCATGCACACATGACTATCCTGTTCAGGCCATACAATGCTACCTGGATGTTTTCAAGGCTGACCATTTGGAACTGGAGGGATGATCTGTGTGCTTTCCCTATGGAAGAACAGCTCTCTGGCTCCCATTTTTCCTCAGTTGTCTTTAGCTAGCTCTTTGTATAGTGTTGAGGCCTTATAGGCTTTTGCTCGTCCACTTGGGCATGTCCATTGGTGTTGTTGTCCTTGTTCAGCACATGTTTGGAAAGTCACGCATTGCAATAAGGCTTTAGGGGTGCAACTCTTTATTTATTATGAGGAGACATAGTCTCACAGCAAACTCCCTGGTCCTCTGGCTCTTTCCACCTCCTCTTCTTAAACATGTCAGGGAAATGACAAGACAAAGAAAGTGGGGGTAGGCAACAATGGCCAAGTGTTAAAACGCTGAAGTTCAAGCCGATGACTAAGGAGAAGTTAAGCAATTAAAGTCAGAGGCACTTAGACTTGGCTGCTTGGATAGGACAGAAAGATGAGCCAAAGGACAGGAGACCTGGCTCCCGGGACTAGCTCTACCTGACAGAGTACTCTACAGGATCCTACTCCCCTGGGAGACCCACATCCACATGGCCATTTGATACATGGATACAGTATGTATGCGGGATAGTAGGAAGGTGTTTTTGAGATACTCAATGACTTTAAACTTAGTATTTTGCAGTGACCAATCAGCAAATGAAATCCAGCTGAATTAGCACATCAGGTAAGGTCTACTGAGAGGGAGGCCAAAGGACCAAACACAGCCCCCATTTCTCTTGAAGTTACCACCACCAACTATATTATCATCCAGTTGCCACACTATGGTCTTTAGTCTTCTTTGCCTACCAGACAGCTTTCTTTGTGCACATCCTTTTACCTGATGATAAAACATACTGAACATGGGGCTGGAAAGGGGGAGGGGCACTGTTTTCTGTGAATGACTCTCCCCAGGTGGACTAGCAGAACTCACATATAAGTCACTGCAGCTTAGGGAAATGGGAGGACAGGCCCCAGGGTTGCCAGGGGGAACATAACACCATTATACAATGGCATATAACAAAAGCACATGCTATTCTGCAGGACCATCTCAGAGTTCACTGCTGCAGCATAGGTGGAGGTTTAGAAGTTGGGCAGAAAGGCATGACACTGAAGGTAGAAGCTACCATAAAGGAATATAAAGAAAGGAATTCTTCAGATAGGGTTTTTTTTTTTTTTTTGTCTATGAATACAGAACTTGATATGGTTATATATATGTATGTGCATGTATGTATGTATGCATGTATATGTGTACACACACACACACACACACACACACACACATATATATATATATATATATATATATATATATATATATATATGAGTAGCATTCATGGATATGAAAGTTATATATGTACATGTAATATCCATGATATCTGTCTCTATATAAAATGTTTACTTATTTATTTTTTAGACAACATCCCACTATGCTTCACAGGCTGGCTTCACATTCATAATCTTCCTGCCTCAGCTTTCTAAGTAACTGGGATTACAGGCATCTGTGGGTTTTTTTTCTTATTGTTTTATTTTTTTCTTATTGTTTTGTTTTGTTGTTGTTTGAAAATAGAGATGTGTAACTTTAAAACAGCTTTCCAGAGCTCAGTACCATGTATAGTTTCTATGGTCCTGTAGCATTTAAGATTTTAAGCTGTTCAATTTTCTGCTTAATTACTTAAGAGTGTGTTGGTATACATTATAATGTGAGAGCTCCCTGGATTTGTGTTTCTTAACATTGAGCTAAGATTTAAAAGGCACTTTCTCTTGTACAATTATGTCCTTCTGTCCGTTTGCAGTAGGATTTGTGTGTATGCGTATGTATAAATGGTACATTTTTATTTACGTGTGTAAGTCTCAGTGAGTGTCTGTCACATGCATGGAGTTGCCTGCAGGGGCAGCAAGGGTACATCAGATCCTCTGGCGTTACAGGTGCTTATGAACCATCCGATATAAATTCTAGGAACCAAATTTCAGTCCTCTGGAGGAGCAGCTGGTGCTCTTAGCCACAAAGCCGTCTTTCTAGCCCCATCATTTATATGTAGTTTTTAAAAGGTCTTTTTGGGCTGGTGAGATGGCTCAGTGGGTAAGAGCACCCAACTGCTCTTCCGAAGGTCCGGAGTTCAAATCCCAGCAACCACATGGTGGCTCACAACAAGATCTGACTCCCTCTTCTGGAGTGTCTGAAGACAGCTACAGTGTACTTACATATAATAAATAAATAAATCTGTAAAAAAAAAAAAAAAAAGATCTTTTCACTCAAATATCCCGAGGCTGGCTTCTGAAAATTTTGCACTATCATTCTGCAGTGGCCCATGCAAGTTAGATGAGACACTGTGCTGTAACTGGCATATAACCCCTGACAGGGGTCACTTCGAGAAACTTTTTGCCCTCTTCCTAGGCCACCATTATGTATACTGAACGCCAGAGCAGTCAAGGCTCCCACTAGAACTTGTCAAGAGTTACAGGGATAAGATTTGCTTGCTTGCACTCCTGAGTTGCATGGGTGGCTCCCGTTCCTGCAGCCCAGTATAGAGCCTAGGGCCAACGTCCCAGCTGCCCTGTACTGCCAGACTGCGTCCCCCAGTTCCTTGTCTAGGTCCCATGCATACTCTTCTTGCCTAATCCCTTGTTACTATGAGTACGGTCCCTGGACCAGCACCATTAGCAATACTCAGAAGCTTGTCAGATGCAGGCAGACCTACGAGAGCAAATGCTGATTCTAACAAGATTGTCCTGACAAATGATATGCATCATCCTGTCTGAGAAGACATGTGATTGTTAGTCAAACCCGTTCAACACAACAGAAGACAGATGCATTGCGGCACCTCTGACAATCAGATGACATCATCTCTGGATTCCGGTGCAGATGGATGCGTGTGTGCCCTTTATGCTATATTCCTTCTACCGAGTCAGGAAATGCTCAGTTTACCCTCTTTGAGCCCAACATGAAGCCCCCTGAATAAAGTCTTCTGCAGAGGGGCCCAAGTCACAGTCTTCCTGCAGAACTACCTTCATATTTCCAGGAACAGAAAGGGGTCCCCCGCCCCGCTCTGCTTCTCCAGTCATGCCCCACTTGAATGGCTAAGCTGTACCTCGGGTCACCCCAGACTCGTGGCAGATACTTACTGCTGAAAGGGGATAAAATGTTGCTTTTCTTCATCATCCACCTTCCCATGTACGATATCACTAATATCCATCACTAGGAGA
Source organism: Mus caroli (assembly GCF_978045245.1). NCBI lineage: Eukaryota > Metazoa > Chordata > Mammalia > Rodentia > Muridae > Mus > Mus caroli. The sequence goes on from NW_028227267.1 coordinate 64,107,128, forward strand.
GAGACAAATGCCATTAGAGACACTAATGACTTCCTTCATGACTCCCTGAGATGTATAGAAGAGGATGGTATCAGCAAACACAGAATGCCACAAGAAGAGAGGGACCAGGGACCAAGCAACCACTTACTATATCACGCCCAGCAGGGTAACAAGCCAAGAAAGGCTCAGATTTTCTATATCCAACCCTGCAGGACACACCTTCAAAACTCTGCAAGACTCAGTTGCTGTGTTCCTGGAAAACTTAGACATCACCATCATCATTACTATTATTATGATGATTATTGATAAGCCTTTACTGAAAGCCAAAGAGAATTGATATTTCTAGCAGGTCTGTCAGAAGAATTAAAGGTCTGGAGAGAAACTCAAGATTTGAAGTGGCCACCTGTGTCTTTGATTTGATATCTACACCAGCCTTAAGAGTATCATAGAACAGACTACCAGCAATTGCCCCCCTCCCCCAACAGGCCCACATCCCGGGAGTGTACTTCAGTAAAGCCAGGCCGTAAGCCTTCACTTTCTCATTTAGACAGCTGTGAGGAGCCCCACCTTAAAGAATGGGAAGGGTTAACTTGCTCTTGGTCACAAGTCTTGGTTTTTTTTTTGTTATCTGTGTTTATTTGTTCTGTTTGTTTTGTTTTGGACCAGCTGGACTTACCCCAGGGCCTGGCACATGCCAGGAAAGCAAGGTACTACCAAGCCCACACCCACACAATTAGTTTTAAGTTTTTAGCAAAGCCAGGGCATGAATTAACAATGAGCACTTTAAATCACATAACCATTATGCCCAGCTACAGAGAGGATTAACAAGCAAGCTGCAAAGCAGCTGGCTGATAGGAGGCAAGGCCCTGGTAAGAGGGAAAACCATGGTTAATGAATTACAGTCTGGCCGTAAAACACATTAGCAATCCATTTCTCCACATCCCAGATAGTTTGTCACAGTAATGTCCAAAAGAACTCCAAACAATACAGTACACCAGGCCAGGGAATAGTGCTGCCTGGAAGGGGCACACAGTAGGGCATCACATGCAGCTTGCTGTTACCCCTAATAGGACCTGATAAAAAACTGTACCAAAAAATGCTGAGAAACCCATTTCTTAGGGTTTCATCATCTCATGACATGTAACTTTCGTTAATGATTGTCATCAGGGTTAAGAACGAATTAGAATTCGTCTTCTCTGCATTCACTACCCAGATACACACAACTCCCCTACTCCCCTGCACACATACATATACTAACACAGAAAAGGAGAAGGAAGCCTCAACATACATATGCTAACACAGAGAAGAAGACAAAAGCCTTGAGTTTAAGTGTTCGTTTCTTTGGCCTGTTACCAATGGCAGTGACTTCTAATACATCTTTCTTGTGCAGACAAATAAATCTATTGCTATTGCCATGTAGACAGCTAAGTAGACCTGGCTGGGTTCCTTGTATCTTTTGAGATTCTATTTGAATACTTGATCAAGTAGCAATGCTGAGCAAGGTGGGACGGCTCTTACCCAGAAGCTTAATACTTGAAAAGCTGGGACAGGAGCATCTCTGTAAGTTCCAAGCCAGCCTGGGCTACAGACTGAAACTGTGTCTCAAAAAGTCAGTAAGAAGCAATGCTGCTTCCCTAGACACTCCTTGAGCAGCAGGTTTCACGGGGCCCGTCCAAAAGACATGGTAACTGGTCATGTGGGACAGGACCTCAGGGTTGACTGAAGAACATGGGGTATCTGGCCCTGGTCCCAGGAGCGAATTTTTGACATTTCATTGGTGACTTTCAAAAAGCATTACTAATTCAAATCCTAATAAAAGATCAAATATCTGTTCTTGAAATTTAAGAGGCTACAAAGATAGAGGACTGTGATGGCTTATATGTGTTCAGCCCAGGGAGTGGCACTATTAAAAGATGTGGCCCTGTTGGAATAGGTGTGGCCTTGTGGGAGTAGGTATGTCACTGTGGGGGTGGGCTTTAAGACCCTCACCCTAGCTGCCCGGAAGTGAGTATTCTGCTAGTAGCCTTCAGATGAAGATGTAGAACTCTCAGCTCCTCCTGTACCATACCTGCCTGGATTGAAGATCCAGCTGGGTAGGATCTTACCCCCCAATCCCTTAATCTGTTACCTCCTAGAACACAGGATTCAGTTTCATTTCACTTCCTAATGCCCCTTTAATGCTTGAACCACATATTTTATATTTTTCCTTTTTAAGCTTGGTAAACTTATTCAAAGCATTCTACATGAGCCTTAACTAGTCTCTGGTGGGCTTTTTTGAGGCTTCCTTTGTCAATGCAATTAATCTAAGTCTGTTCACCTCAGCCTCAGGCAGATTCTTTAGACAAGGGCAAAAAGTAGCCACATTCTTCAACAAAATACCACAAAAACAGTTTCTAGGCCACATATTGAAATTCTCCACTGAACCCTCTTGGGCCAGGTCCACACAGTTCAAATCACTCTCAGTAGCAAAGTCTTCCATATTCCAACTAGGATAGCCCATTAAGCCCCAGTTAAAGCATTCCACTGCTTTCCAAATCCGAAGTTCCCAAATCCACATTCTTCCAAACAAAAGCATGGTCAGGCCTATCACAGCAATACCCCAGTCCCTGGTATCAACTTCTGTCATAGTTAGAGTTTTACTGCTGTGAACAGACACCATGACCAAGGCAATTCATTTAATTTGAGCTGGCTTACAGGTTCAGAGGTTCAGTCCATTATCATTAAGGCAGGAACATGGCAGCATCCAGGCAGGCATGGTACAGGAGATACTGAGAGTCCTACAGCTTCATAATATGGCTGCAAGCAGAATACTCGCTTCCAAGCAGCTAGGATGAGGGTCTTAAAGCCCACACCCACAGTGACAGACCTACTCCAACAGGGCCACATCTTCTAATAGTGCCACTCCCGACAATATACAAACCATCACAAGGACTTCTTGGGACATCCTGAGGATTAGTTGAAGCTACGAATTCTCTTTGAAGGCCCTTAGTGATACAAAGTCACCTTTGAGAAAGGAGTCTCCTAAGCATGAGAAACACTTTGCAGAGCACCTGCTAGCAAGCAGTCCTACTATCTGTGAAACATGGTACTGGGCACAAAAGGGAAACACAATCAGTGGCTACACAAGGACATAAGAGTCAAGGCAAGAGAACTGATCATCCTGGGGCATGAATGGTGTGCGCCTAAGACCAACCACCACACCACGAGCCATTGCTTCCCATCTTTAGGGGCTGCCCTGTTATCTCTGTCTGCCTCCAGCCAGTCAGCCACCTTCTTTTCTCCATCTCTTTTCATTGCTATAAGTGGGGTAAAATATACATTACATAAAAACTGCCGTCTTAGCCACCGTTAAGTGGTTAAGTGGAAGAAAGTACACTAACCTTATGTAACCATCACCGTCATCCACCACAAGAACTCTCATTTTCTCAAAGGGAGCCCTATCCTCAAAAAGCAATTTGCCTCTCTCTTCAAGCCCTGCCAGTCCTATTCAACGGCTTCTGAACCTGACTCTTCTAAGCACCTCATATAAATGAATCCTGCAGTGGTGAGTTTTGTGTGTGTGTGTGTGTGTGTGTGTGTGTGTGTGTATGGCTTATTGTACTTAGCTCAATGTTCTCAACATTCAGCAATACTGTGGCATGAGTCAGAAATTCCTTCCCTATTAAGGCAGAATAGAACCTCCTTTCAATAGCTATGCCACATTTATTTATCCATTCATCTACTGATGTATACTTGAGCACATAGTCCCCTTCGGCGCTTGTGAATAATTCCACTGTGAAGGTGGTGTTTCTTTAAGACCTTGCCTTTCAGTTCTTTGGGGAATATACCTAAAATGGGATTTCTGTCGAATATGAGATCAGATGATGGGTCTACATTTAGGTCTTTTAGAAACTGCAGAGAAGGGCGTCCCTAGAAGTGATACCATATTCCTTGGACTCTAGGCTTTCATCATACCTGCTACTCCAAAGGGCCTCCGGAGCCCACAGGTGTGCTTCTTGCCCTCCTTCAGCTCCATGCGGCCCACCCGGACAATCTGGCACACGAGGCTGATGCGTGGCCGGATGAGGTCTGTGCTGCTGAGGTCCTGCAAGCAGAGAACACATGAGAGGCTGGCTGCCCTGTCCTGCCTGGAGCACACTACCCCATGCCAAACCACCACAACAATGCCTCTCTTTCTGCCCATCTAAGAATTACAGAGAACAGGGAAAATTACTCTCTAATTATTTATAAAACAGTCTTCTTTTCTTCCCTGGTTCCAACTTAGCATTTTAAGATTACATCAGACTTAGTCTAACACCCCTAGGTAGAGAGGTAGGGAGGTGGGCAAGGGGTTATTAACCAAGATGCTCTCTGATGTTTTGGGTCCTTCTGCTTCACATCTTAGTATAAGACACATCTCAGGGTCAAGTGACACAGAAACTTGCACGATGCTGATGTTCACTGGGCATCCACAGAAGCCTGAAAGGGCTCAGGGTGGCCTTGATCTTCCTAAGTAACTGAGGTTGACCTTGAACTTGCTGCCTTGACAGATCTTGCTGCCTTCTCCTCTTTCTTCCTGGGATTACAGGTATCCACCATCGCCCCACTCTTCACCCTCAGCTCATCTTCTAAACAATCCCAGAGTCAAGTGTAGCCTAGGCATGGTTTGTGAGGTTCCTTACAGGCCTCCTGAGAGGCCCTTTCCATGAACACTGAATAGCAACAGGGGAGTGTGTGTGTGTGTGTGTGTGTGTAGTTGTTCCTATTTGGAGCTGAGGCTCCTGTGTGTGTTTTTAAGGAGGGGCAAATGAGCCAGAAATGAGCTCATATATCTCATTCAGTTAACATCAAAAATAACCTCATTATATCTCAGAACCCTTTAAGGCAACAGCAGCCCCAGCCTTACTGAATCAAAAAGTACTTTTCAAATAATCATTCCAAATCTACGCCCTGTAATTTGCTAGAGACGCATCACTGAGACAGCAATATACACCAGTAATCCCCTGCCCTGAATCTCTGCTTGAGGTTCTGCAAACCTTTCATTAATAGAAAACAAAGTCACTGGGTGGCCGGTTCTAGAAACCGGAGCATATTGATATCATTACATAATACATAGTCGTTTATAAATGAGTCCTGAAGACTATCTAATGACCAAGGAAATGGCCACCACATTTTATTTAATTGAAAAGGCTAGACATGAAATTTACATACTAGATGACCCTCTGGCTGACTGGAGAGAGGGTGTTGGGGGCGGGGTGGGGGTGGGGGAGGAGGAAAGGAAAGAGCAAGTGCAGCTGTTGTAAGTTAAGGCTGATTAAAACGATAAACCAAAGATTTAACCATGCCTGTAAGAACCAGCCACGTGGTCTGACAAACACCATTATTACAGGGAAATCCTTACTTTGTTTCAAAACTGAACAAATACTAAAGTCTTGGGGGGGGGGGACCATCTCAGAACATTCTATGCCTGCATTTGCAGAGGGTAGAGCCAGGAATGGCTCTGTGTAGGGACAGAGAAGCCTGTGTGTGTCCTGGAGCTGGGAGGCTGACAGAGGTGGGACATAGTTAGGTGTCACTAGAGCTTGGGCTCGGGGCTTTCCTTGTCTTAGACTCGGATAAAGCAGGAGATAAAGCACTTGTGTGGACTGGTAGGAGGTGGAGCTCTCTCACTAGAGGAGCTAGGGACCTAGATGTCAAGGTTTCCCAGGTCCCCTGGTGGCCCCAGAGTGTGTCCTTAAAAAGAAAAGTGCGAGGAGCTCAGAAAGTTCAAACTATGAGGAAGACAGTTGCCAGGTCCAATCTACAGCCCCATACACTGCCATGCTCCTGAGCTGCAGGTTGCAGCACCCGGCAGGGAAGGGACTGGGTCACATTCACCCTCACTGTGACCTTGGTTTGGAAGCTCTTCTTCCAGTTAGGAATTGGCATAGCTGATGCTCTACAACTTGCCTTACTCAAAAGTCTTCTATTTATGTGTTTTGGAGTGCTGGGCCCTGAACCTACGGCCCAGTGCTTACTAAGGGAGTGCCCGTACCACAGTTCTCCACACCCAGCACTTAACTTAATCAATCTATTTAAAACACAAGCTTCAAGGCTGGGGAGATGGCTCAGTGTATAAAGTATTTATTTGCCATGAAAGCATGAGAAACTGAGCCCAGGTCCTCAGAACTCGTGTAAAGCCGGGTACTACTGCACACACACCTGCAACCCTCACGTTCTCAGGTAAGATGGGAGACAGACACAGGAGACTCTTCAGAAAGGCCTCGAATACGCAATGACAAACAGCAAAGTGACCCTCGTCTTAAAGCAATGTGGGAGGTGAGGACAGTAAGAAAACACCCAAGGCTGTCCCCTAGTCTCTGCACGTGAACTATGACACCTGGGAACAACACAGATACAAAAAGCTAAATCCACATATATGCATGTAGCCACAATTAAGGGGTGTGTATGTGTGGGGGGGGGGGAGGCCGTGAATTTTAAAGAGAGCAAGGAGAGATTATATGGGAGGGCCAGGAAAGAGCAAAGCCAAGGGGAGAATAACGTACTTACATTAATCTCAAAAATAAAATAGACAATAAGAGGAGGAAACCATTGTCATTATAATAAAATCAATAAACAACTAACTGCAATGAAATTGAGAACAAAAATGAAATAAATAAACGTACAGCTGAAGCACTGCCTCCCTGCACAATGCTCTGGCAAAGCCCCTGGTAGCACTTCAGGATTGTCCATGTCGTTCATATTTACTGGCTTGTGTCCTTATCGTGTACGGTTGTCTTTTCCACCAGCACAAACGCTGCTCAAGGACACAGTTCCTTTCCCTGTTTTGCTCACAAATGGTCAAGTGTGCACATCAGCATGTAGTACCTACTTTGTGTTCACTAAGTGACTAAATGACTGTGTTACCCCTACTCATTGAACAATGATGACTGTCCTTTCTGCCTTTATGTTTTCCATATATCTAGCACTGTATCCACTGTAAGAAAACATTGAAACAGAAAGTGAGGCCGGGCTAGTGAGATGACTCCATGGATAAAGCCACTTGCTGCCAAGACTGAGGATCTGAGTTCTATCCCTGGATCCTACCCAGTGGGGAAAGAACCTACTTCTGCAAATGGGCTTCTGACCGCCACAGCAACACGCCCATACACATGCGCATACAGAGACACAGAAAATAAACGAATGCAGAAACTTCTTAGGAAGGAGACAGGACTCACGGTGAACACTGCTTGCAGGTTATTCAGCTTCTCTATCTCCTTGGGCATCCCGTTACTGCCCCAGCGAATTAGGTAGTTCTCACTAGCAAGAAAAGAAAAGAATTTACTCTTAATCAGAGGCCAGCTGGAACAGAGGCTGCTCACAGATACACTTGCAAGGGTCAAAACAAGGGACAGAAGTGTCCCACAGCAAGGCAGGACTGGGGAAGCGTGCACACCTTCCCGTGGGGCTTCTGCCTTTGGAAGAGTCCCTGCTATGGGGGACATCCTATACAGTGGCAGGCACTGCTCACGGTGGCCCAGACATGGGATTTTATAAGATTCTTTTGTCTGGGGGTCTTTGTCCTACCTCAAATTTCTTGTATACAAGCTCTGGCTTTGCTAAAGTGAGAGTTTAATTTTAGGGTCAGGCATGGTGGCTCTGAATGGCAATTTTAGCATGCTGAAGGCTGACTGACATTATTTAAAGCTAGCCTGGGCTATAAAGTAAACTGACCAGCCTGAGACAGTCAGTGAAACCCTGTCTCAAGAGGCCACATTTACAAAAGCTTAAATTGTTAAGTCACCCCCAATCCATCTTCCACCATCCACACTATACCTAGGCCCTAGTAATCACCCTTCACTGAAGCTAAATCCCCATTTCCTAAGTTGCTCCGTAAAGAGCCATGCTGGGGCTCACCTATATCCTGACTCTTCCTTATAGTCTTGAAACTTTATGTAAACCTTTTTTTTTTTTTTCCTGAGGAGTTTGGGGGCTCCTGGTTCAGAGTTGAGCTGCAAGCAGAATTTTCAAACACACAGCCCCTAACTACCCAGCTGTCGCTGCTGAACCTGCAAAAGGGCATCATCAGTCATCCCCACAGCCCACAGCTGCCATGAGAGGTTACAGTGGGTAGAGCACACTCCATGGGCTTGAACAAACATAGAACGATGGGCAGTCACCAATACAGCGTCCTACAGCTCAGCCGTGAAACCCCACTGTGTTCTTCTCATCTCTGTCCTTCCTCCTGTACGGTCTTCTGAATTCTTTATCCTTGTCCCTCTCCTAAGCAGTTTTATTCATTCCTTTATTGTTCTTCTTGTTTCGTTCGTTGAGACAGGGTTTCTCTGTGTAACCCTAGCTGTCCTCGAACTCACTCTGTAGACCAGGCTGGCTTTGAACTCAAGAGATCTGCCTGCTGCTGCCTTCTGAGTGCTGTGATTAAAGGTGTGCATCACCATGCTTGGCTATTTTATTCACTCTTAAAACCCTACAGATGTGGAATCTGAAGCTGCACGGTGCCAGAGCCCATGTACAAAGCCTCCAGAGACCAAAGGACTTTATTTTCTACTGTTGGAAGTGACTATACCCACCCTCTACATCTCCCTGTCTCAAACCCAGTGAAGGGCTCCTGGATAGGGCTAGGTAAAGACTGTACTTTGCAAGGCCAAGCACAGGTGACAAGGGTCTCCATTACCTGATGAAGGTGGACTGGTCTGGATCATACAGGGCTATGAACAGCTCCGCATCCTCCCCGATGTTACAGACAAAGTTCTTGAAGTTCACATAGAGGCCATAGGTGTGGACAGTACTGAAGATTGCCTGGCCTCTCAAGTCCAGGTTCTGCAAAATGCTCTGAGCCGGAAAACGGGAGAGAAGACTTCAGCAAATAAATGGGGGTGGAAAGTTGGCAAAGAAATCAACCTACAAACAAGGGACAGCTACCACCACCAGGGAGAAACACTTGCTGAGAACTGAACAGATGAGGACCAATCATCCCTCAGTTCAACAAACACATCAGCATCATCAGGCAGGCCAAGTGGTCCTGTTCAGGGCCTTGAGCCCAGATCATTCAACAAATGCTTTCCAAGAGGCTAAAGAGATGGCTTGATCTATAAAGTGCTTGCAGTGGAAGAATGAGGACCAGGGTTCAGATCCCCAACAGTCATGTAAATCCCTACTGAGCAGAGCAGCCCACCTGTCATTCCAGCCTATAGGATGTAGAGATGGAATCTTGGAACAAGCTGGCTAACTAGACTAACTGCCTTGGGAAGCTCTGGGCTCAAGTGAGAGACCCTGTCTCAGCATGGAAATGGAGTGTGATAGAGGAAGACACCCAATGCCAACATCTGGTCTCCACTTCGCACATACATATTCATGTGGGCCCACACATGTGCAAACAGACATACCTACAAGCACACAAACCACGTGCATACACTTGGAAAGCAAACATATGCTGTCTTCAGGTGATAACTCAGTTTTCAGCAGAATTGTGAAGCTTTTGTGTCCTACGATGGGACTCTGGAGGAAGCTTAAAAACACAAACACTTGACCCACTACCCAACTTTACAGGAAACAAAGGTTTCACAGAAGGCTTTACCCTTGGGTGTGGTTGTCACATATTGTCATGACTGTGCCCCAGAAAGCAAAAGCAACACAGAGACACATCTTTCTGCATCTAAACAGACAAAATGTCAACATGACAGGAGCACAAGACCAGAAGATGCTAACCCATTTGTTCTTTTTCTGATTTTCTTTACCTTTCTTAGTTTTCTTTACTTTCCAAACATGTTATTTAAAAATTGTTTTACTTCGGAAATCATAATATTTATACCAAATACAGAGGATTATAATATAAAAAGTCCTTCTTCTTACCCAGTTCTCTTTCCCAGGGGCAGCTTTATTTTTTTATTTTTATTTTTTTTTGTATCTATTTTATGGGTATGAGTGTTTTGACTGCATGTGCGTCTATGTACCATGTGCATGCCTGGTACCTGCTGAGGTCAGAGGAAGACACAGATCCCTTGGAACTGCAGTTATGACTAGCGGTGACGCATTATGTAGGTGCTGGGAATTGAACTCAGGCCCAGAGAAAAGTTTTAATGGCTAGTTCATTACTAGCCATTCCCAGTTACTTTGTGTATATGCAAGCACTGAAGTGTGTACACCCTTTTGTAGGCATTTTTTAATACAAATACCATTTTACACAAATAGCTCTGCATCTTTCTACACACACACACACACACACAGAGTCACACTCACTCATACAAACACACACACACACACACACACACTTTTGTTCCCTTTCCAAAGGAGAACACACACACTGGCCTCATTCTTTCTGTCCACTTTTAAGCAAGGCCACACGTGATTCTTCTAGGCATTGCTATTCTTATTCTCTATTACTCATTTTTGGCATTAAAAACAAAAGCAAAGAATGAAGTCCTAGCAGCCTGCCCTGCCCCCTGGAGGAAGCATACCTTCTCCTCTTGGATCTTTTCCTCTATCCTTTTAGAAGCCACTTCATGGGCCCTGAATAGGGCGACAGTGCTGGTGTCATCTGGATCTAAGATGTTTCCATTGTCGTCCCGCACGACCAGATCCAGTCCAAGCATTCTGGAGAGAAAGGAGATGGTAAGTAGTTCTCCCCTCCACTGCTAGGTTCTTTATAGATGAACCTGTATCAGAAAGCCTAGGGGACCCAGGAGAAAAGGGCAGGGGCTGGGCACAGCCCAGGAGTTTCTTCTTTCAACCTCTATTTCCTTTCTACATAGCAATCATGCTGTGGAGCTTAGTGGGCCACCTAGCCAAACCTGTGTGCAAGTGCCAAGGAAATCGGCCTAAAACAAGAACAGGAAAATTGGCATTGATTGTGACCAAAGCCCTCTTTGCAGTGATTCCCTGCCTGTCTCCTGTGGTCTGGCATGGCAATAGGCACAGAGCCATGCACCATCCTTCAGAGGTCTCCCTTGGCACCCTTACTCAATACTGTCTGTAAACCCTGGTGGCTACCCGCTCATAATCCATCTCTATGCTGGCTCTGCAGTCATTCACACTCTAGTCTGAACCTGAGCTTTGATTGCTGCTCTCTTGGACCCCTTCACGTTACCATAGGAACTTGATCGAGATAACGGCAGTAAAGTAGCTATAGAACTTCACATGCAGTAAGCACCAATAAATGTTTGCTCCGACTGCAGAGAATGGTACGAGAAAACTGGCAAGGAGAGTTCTCAGGGCTGCGTGGCAAGAGCAGAGACAACCACACCCTTCTCCCAAGGCGTTTGTGCCCAATGGGGACAGAAGTAGGAAGAGCTATGCTTAGTTCCAAGAAGTCAGAAGGGACTGGCAAAACAAAAGTACCTGCTCAGTCCTCAGCCTACATTCAAGGCACCTGCGCAGAGCAGTTACTCAAGAGATAACAACCAGAGCTACCAAGTCCTCGGGAAGAAAGCAAAGATGCCCCAATTCCCTCCACCCTGCTCTACAGCAACTCTGGATGAGAGATCTGCACTGGCAGCTTCCTTCCCAGGGCAGCCAGACCCACAGCCCACCCAGACCTGTGAGAGACAGCATGCTGGTCGAGCTGGGTCACGGATGTACTGATAGAAAGCCTCAGTTTTCTGAGCTGCGCCCAAGGACAGCTGTGGGGAAGGGCTGGCATGTTTGCCATGTGAAGACATTAACATGTTATGCCAGGCCTTGGGGGACCTCCAGGACAATGTTACTGTGTCAAGATCATAAAAGGACGGAGCCTCGTCCTACCTCAGCTGGCTTTACAAAAAGTCCCAAGACCCTGCATGAGAAGCTGTGTACCTGCAGCAGTTACCGTCACCCAGTGTCTATATCATTTACTTTTTCTTGCTCTTATGGAAAACAAAAAACAAAAAAATAAAAACAAAAACAAAAAACTGACAAAAACAACTTAGGGGAAAAAAACCTTACTCTGGTTCACAGCTCAAGGAATGGAAGAATGGAGGGCCTGAGATAGCCCATCACAGGGTCTGAGATAGCCCATCACAGGGTCTGAGATAGCCCATCACATTAAATCTTCACTTAGAACCAGGCATATGATGGTGCTTAGCAGCTAGGTCTTCTTCAGCCCCGAACTCCACAGAGTGATCCTGCCTCCCATTCAAGGTGGCTCTCCTCTCCTCACTTAATCTAACCTAGAAACCCCCTCACAGACACGCCCAGTTGTTTATCTCCTAGAGGATTTCACATCCACTCTAGGAGACGTCAACATGAACCCTCACAGAGGTCAACAGGGGAGAGGATCCACACCTCAGCTGAAAGAGAGTCAGACCCAGAGCCAGGGAGCCAGGGCCTGTGCTCAAGTTAATGGTTTCTCATTGCCTTTGTGGGCTGAAAGGATGGCTGACCATATCAGGGAATCTGAACTGTCCCATTGCCAAGAATGGGCCCAATGCCAGTTAGGAGAGGATGGGGCAAAAGAAAATGGTGTCTGACAGCAAAAATCCATCACTGGAATAAAAACGTAGTCTCAGGCATCTGAAAAGACCATCCCTATGTGCCTGATCACTCCTGACTTCTCTGCCAATGGAGAAGCTTGGGCAGAAAACCCATTTTCCCTATTCTTGTGTCAGTCAATGGGATCAGACGACCCACATGGCACCTGACCTAAGAAGGGAACTGTGATATTTTTCAATGAAATTGTGTATTTTCTAAGATACAAAGACAGTAAATAGTAAGTATTGTTATTTGTCAACTCTAAGATCAAACATTTGTCGTGAGAATAGGGGGCTGCAGAGACATGGGGAAGAGAGGGAAACACCCCTACATGATCATGTGACTGAACACTTGTAGATGGTGGCACTGTTTCTGAGAGCTTGCGAAAGCTTCAGGATGTAGGTTAGCTGATAAACGTGGGCTAGTAGGGATGGGCCTCTGACTCTAGTCTGGTGCACTCTGCTTTCCTGTGTGCTGGGTAAAGGAGCTCCATCATAGCATCCTGCCACAATCTCGTGGGCAGGAACTGCTCTGCAATGCCTTCCCCATTGTGACAAACTCTATTCTCTAGCCAGAGTAAATCATTCCTCCCTCTAGCTGCTTCTTCTATCCAGTACTTGGCCACATACAAGAAGGACCTTGGACTCCCCAAGAATCACTTATACAGGGAAGGAAGTAGTTAATTGATATAGTTGTATAGGAAGAATAATCTCTAATTTTTGCACAGTAGCAAAACTGTGGTTGGCAAAAATTAACTTTATATGTCAAAATATCTAGTAAAGATGATTTTAAATGCGCTTAACACAAGAAATGATGATTGCCTAAGTGATGTGAATGCTATTGAGCCTCATTAATCATCCTTACATATAAGTACTATATGCATGCACCCTGTAAATTATGTATAATGTGTAAGAACCTCATTTATTTTCTGTCTTGATTTTTAGACAGAGTCTCATATAGCCAACTATCCTGGCCTTGAACTTACTATGAAGTCATGCATCCTTAACCAGAACTTCTGATCCTCCTGCCTCTATCTGTAAAGTTCTGGGATCAGAGCTCCCACACCAATTTATATAGTGCTGGGCTTTGTGCAAGCTCAGCAAATATTCCACCAACTGGTCTACCTCCTCAACCCTCCATTTGAAACCATTTAAAGGATTTTCTTTTGAAGTTTCTGTGAATACTATCTAGTATGAAGGTGCCAGTCATTCCCCACATCCTCAGTGCAAGATGGTCTTGGATTACCTGTTCCCATGATCGATTTTGGCTGTGACCTTCTTCTTCAGCTCTGCAAGTTCATCCTTGGGAAGTGTCCCAGATAGGATCTGGGAACGCCACTCGATCAGACTGTATGTCATTTGCTGCAGCTGGCGGAAGAGTGTGACCTTGTTGTTCTAAAATGGGAAAGGGGGAAAAAAAAGGACAGAGAGAAACATAAAGATTCAATGAAGAGAAGGTATCTATCTTCACACCCTCTGTCTACAGGGAGCTCCTTACTCGTGAGGTCACAGTAAGCTGCACACTTGAGGCACATTTTCATGCTGATAAGCTTTTCTAAGCCATTCTTAATTTGTCCCAGACACAACTCTAAAAATGGGTAAAGAGTTACAGATGGACCCTAAATTATAATAAACCCATGGAATCATGAACAAGTCCAAACATCCTGACCATATCCCTTCCTCTGTTTAAAACCCTTTAGACATTCCCACTAGATATAAGAGGGGTCCATGGTAAGTCCTTTAGTGGCTGGTCTGGACCACATTCCCACCTATATATTTCACGTCACTGTTCATCACAGAATCTCTATGCTTCCTTCATGCACAACAGTGGTCACTCCTTCAAGAGTTCCAGAGCCTATCATGGTTTCCTCCCCACACAGCCGCACTGCCCTTCTCCTTTCAAACCTCTTTTGTGTGTACACGTTCATATATGGGGGTGTACGTGCACATGTGTGTATATACACAAGTGGGGTCACCATCAGGGATCTCCCACATTTGCTTTTCACCTGATTGTTTGAAACAGAGTCTCTGGCTGAGCCTGGAACTCAGTGATTTAGATAGACTGGCTGGTCCACAAGCCATATGAATCTGCTGGTCTCCACCTCCCTGCTGTTTACCATCATGTCCAGCTTTTATGTGGGTGACTGCAATCTGAAATCAGGTCCTCTACTTGCAGGGCAGGCACTTTATCCACTGCACCATCTCCCCAGCCTTACCAGGTTACCTAATTCTGACTGCAGTCTCAACTGAGAAGACTTAGCCTGTGAGTTTGCCATGCCCTCCGCTGATTGGAATTTATAACCCACACCAGCGTTCAGAACCCTGGAAGACTGCCCTGGCTAGCTCTCTCCTGGCCAGCTTTCTCATTCCTTTTGTGTCTGTGCCTGCAAAAGACACTGGAGGATGAATTGCAAATGGAGAAATAACTAATTCAGAGATATGGAATATTGGAAAATATAACTTTAAATTTTATTTTATTTTAATCTCTATTCCCGCCAGCAGATGGACACCGAACTGTTACTCCGGGCATTACTAGTAACTCAATGAACTGAGCTAAAGCAAAGTTACAACCAAATTATCATTTGTAGCGCAATTATTTATTTATTTATTTACTTATTTGGTTTTTCAAGACAGGGCTTCTCTGTGTAGCCCTGGCTGTCCTGGAACTCACTCTGTAGACCAGGCTGGCCTCGAACTCAGAAATCCGCCTGCCTCTGCCTCCCAAGTGCTGGAATTAAAAGGCGTGCGCCACCACTGCCCGGCTGTAGCTCAATCATTTTGAGAGCCAAATGCTTGATGTCTGAGCCCTCACCATCTCTGTTCTAAATGGTTAACTTGATCATTATGTACTCTTAAAAAAAAACCATCAGCCAGTGAGAATGATCTGGAAATACAGTTCTTGTATTCCTGGAGAATCCAGCATTCTAGAAGTGGAGGAAAGTAATAAGCGGACACACGTAAGTATCTGTTTATCATATACTATCTTTATCATGTACTATGTTATTGTTTTCCCTAGCAGCAACAGAATTGAACTTAGGGCCTAGAAAAGTACTCTTAGTGCTGAGCTAGCTACAGCCATGCTTATGCTATTATATCTATACACACAAGATAACCTCAGATCATGAAAAGTAAGAAAACGGAAATAATTGAAAGACAAAATTGAACAAACTAGATACAGTGATGCACACCTTTAACCCCAGCACTTGGGAAATGGAGGAGAGAATAACTCTGTGAGTTCAAGGCCAGGCTCGACTACACAGGGTGACCCTGTTTCTAAAGACAAAGTGCAATATATACACATGATGGAGGGGGACATCTTAGACAACCAGGAAAGTATACATATATGAAATGAATCAAATAAAAATGCGTACAGTACTGCTCATTACTTATGGCCTGGGATGCTAATGTTTCCTTGTTTGTAGGTAAAAGTCATGATACTGTTATAGGACTTCTGAGGTTCATTTACAACTCACTGGTTGTGTGTCAACTATTATAAGCGCTCAATAAATGTCTAAGCCATTACAACCTTGGTTCTACTGCTCCTTTAGATAGAGAAGACATAGGCAGACAGACAGACAGACAAGAGAGGTGAAAGAGCAAGGGTATGTTCTAATGGCTGCCACTATTTCCCTCTTGTTGGTCTTCTCTAACAACTCCAGGAACACATTCCCAGGCAAAGGCAACAACCAGAACAGAGCTGAAACCATCCAAGATATTCCTGAACAAAGCATAGGTCTAAGAGGGAAGAGGCCTGGGCCTATGGGTGCGGCAGCAAGGATAAGATTAGTAACTTTTGATAGAAATTCTAAACAAGTTCAAAGTTCACAGGAACACAAAGGAGAGGGAGGAGGTGCCATTCAGCAGAGTTCTCCAGGGGCAGCGCAAGTCGAAAGGCAATTCCTGTTCCAAACCAGGAAGGTATTTACATCTCTGTGCAATCTCCAGAGCCAGGTCTTAGGAAAGCACAAAGAAATATTTAAAGATCATGTATTCAATCCACTAGGTAAAACCCCTGCCTTTCCAGTTCAATTCTGCATAGAACGCTCCCATTCCAACATCTTACAAACTGAGGAGGGGAAGGGAGGCGAATTAAATCTACAGACTTTGCCTTTCAGAACTGCTAGACAGTAAAGAGATATTTTTTCCTTTCCTGTGACTCCTCTACTCCTGTAGTTTTTAGCATCTTCTAGCTATAATTAAGCTATTAATTTCCATACTCTGAAACAAGAAAGGGTTCAAGGGGCCCAGGGAATCCTTAGCATGAGGTGGTGCTTTGTTTGGGGTCCATGTTCACAAGTTCTTGGTCTCAATTATATCAGACATTATCCGAGGCAATTTAATTACTGCCTGTCCGTATCAGCCTTGTTCGACAAGTCCTTCCCCCAAAGAGGGATGAAGACAGCCATTATTCTCCTGCTCGCTGTGCCAAACTCATTCTCAATAGACGAGCTGGAACAGGCCAAAGGAAGTGAGCTCCCCCACTTACTTCAAGGAGGTGGGCTTTGTTCTGACTGCTCTGAGCTAAGCTGTCTACATCCTAGATGCCTCTCTCAACTCCTCTGCCACCTCATGCATTTTGGGGGTTAAGCATGTGAGCGCAGAGGAAGATCCAGCACTCCCAAGTAGAGTGGGTCTGTTATATTCTTCTGTGCCTCTCCTGTTGCCCTCTTCAGTGGTTTGCATATAGCTTGTTTTCCCCAAGGGGTCCAGTGCTGGAGGCATGGTCTGCAGAACCATGAAGTCAGCAACTTTATGAGTGGCTCAGGAGGAGGTAATTAAACCACAGAGGATGTGGCCCAGTGAAGGGGATTGAAGTTGGCCTCCTGGACTAAGCTAATTCATTTTTCTAAAAAACAAAACAAAACAAAACAAAACCCTATTTATTCTTTGATAACTTCATACACATATACGGTACATCTCAAGCATATCCTTTCTCCAGTCCCCTTCCCACCTTCATGATTTTTGGTGATTTGTAAACCCACCTATTCTAGGTAACACAGCTTGCTGAGCAGTGCTCTTGGCTTGATCTTGTATAGGTTTGGGACAAGTAGCTACAGCTGCTGTGAGTCCATGAGCACCATAGCACATCCAGAAGAGGGCATTTCAAATACTCCTCTCCACCATTCTTAGATTCTCTCTGCCCCCTTTAACATGATGATGTTCCCTGAGCATTGATGGCAATGGGAGTAGGGTGTGTGTGTGTGTGTGTGTGTGTGTGTGTGTGTGTGTGATATAGTATAGATAAGAGTATAGGACAGTATAAACTTATAAATAGATATAAATCTATACTATAATATAGATGTCTCCTTTAGGCTGAGCTCTCAATGACCGCCGACTCTCGGCTCTTTGACTAACGGCTCCTGCAGACGGCAGCACTCTGGCTAAGGTGGAGAACTTAGGCTCATTCTCAATAGAGCTGTTAGGAGAGACTGTGGACCTGGACCCCTAATCACTGCTGCCTCACCCTGGGAGGGACCCTCCTTGCACACAATCCTGTCATGAAGTACTCTTCCTTATATGACTGGGCAACAGGGATAAACAGATACAGCTGTCTGATCCTGAACCTTTGGTTTCCAAAGCTGGGAGCAAAACAAACCTTTCCTCTTTATGCAGCAACTGAGTTCAAGTGTTTTGTGCTAGGAGCAGAAAATGGACTAAAAGAGCCTCCTTCCTGGCCTTTGGTTCCTACAGCCTACCTAGCCCAGGCCTGCCCTTTGCAGACCTCTCCTCCACTATCTCTAGTCTTCCTTTCACCAGGTTAGTCTTTTCTGCATTATCAGCCATTGTCACAACATTAGATAACTTCTTTGACCTTCTCTGAAAAAGTCAGCACAATCCTGGGGTACAATAAGAACCTGGGAACAAATCTGATGTTTGCTTAAATTTTTAAAAGAACAGACCTGGTTTGAATTTCAGTGAAGAACGGTTGGTCACCCCCACAGAACACACCCCAGATACTATTTTCTACCAGACGGTATTGATATCCCTGTATTTCACTTGGTGTATTTGTAATCCAGACGCTTATCTTTGTTTTCCTTCTTTGTTAAAATTTCTGGAGATTTAAAACAAAGTCACAAGAAAAGACAGCTTTGCCTCCCATGGTGACAGGAATGTAGAAGTCACCCAAGGAGTGTTTCAGAAATTTGGAGTCTGTTCAGATCATGACTTTGATCAATTGGGTCCCAAGGGGGAGAGAAGAAGAAGGCGAAGGCGGAGGCGGAGGCGGAGGTGGAGAAGGAGGAGGAGGAGGAGGAGGAGGAGGACGTGAAGGAGGAGAAAGCAAAGGAGAAGGCGAAGGAGAATGTGAAGGAGGAGGAGGAGGAAGAGGAGAAGGATGATGATGATGATGAGGAGGAGGAGGAGGAGGAAGAGGAGAAGGATGATGATGATGATGATGATGAGGAGGAGGAGGAGGAGGAAGAGGAGAAGGATGATGATGATGAGGAGGAGGAGGAGGAAGAGAAAGAAGAGAAGGAGATAGAGATTCTGCTCACCTCCTCTTCCATGGGGTTTTATAATTTAGAAGGAAAAGGAGAACATATGGGAACTTGGCTTCTGTTTCTAATTCTATCATTAATTTGCTATGTGACTTTGGGCAAAGATCCCTGCCTAAAGACATCTTCCAGTCTATGACGGAGCTGTTCAACTCAATTAATCCTACAAAACAACTTCCTGATTGGCTGCTTCTGGCTGTCTCAGTTCTTTGCCTTGCTCTGCACAGACTCAGTAGGAATTATACAAACATTCCCTGAGGATGGAGCTCTGCAATAATCTCAGAAAGTCTTCCCTGTAGCCGTTAACTCCTGGGTCCAGAATGGGTGCCACCTGACGATCCAGCCACACTTCCTACTCATCCTTACTTCCTCTTCCAACCCTGGAAAAGCTCTGCCTGCCTGGCAAAGGTTTGATTTTTTTTTTTTTTTTTTAAGGAAGACATTCCAGCATCTCCATGTCACATCCTGTTCTAGCATCTCCATGTCACATCCTGTTCCAGCATCTCCATGCCACATCCTGTTCCAGCATCTCCATGTCACATCCTGTTCCAGCATCTCCATGTCACATCCTGTTTCTTGACAAAGCCATATGGAAGCAGGGCTTGTAATTCAGAGATCACACGTCCTGCCTGAAGAGGAAATCTGTTTCCAAAGGGAGGCCAGCTCAACTGTACTTTAAAGCGGGCTGTGGCAGCCCATGGATGTCTGACGGCTCAGAGGCACCTTTCATCTACCTGGATATACAGCCAGCCATGGGTGTGGCGACAGGAAGAAAGAGTGACTCCCTGTGCCCTACACCTTCCCTACCCCCACCTCTCTATTCCACAGTCCCCTAACACGAGAGCAGGTACAAGGGTTTCTTTTGAAGCAACTTTGAAAAAGAAGATCAGTTTTTCTTGGGAATTCATGTTAATAATTAAACTCCCTGACTCCACAGTGCGTATTAGCCACCCTCATCCCCAGGCTCTTTCCTTTCTTCAGGAAGCAGGAGTGTTCTCCAGCTCCAAAACTTATAGAAAGAGTCGACTACCTCACAAAAACTTCACTGGACTTCTTCTCTAGCAGGAAGCGGGGAGAGGCAGGTGGATTTCTGAGATCGAGGCCAGCCTGGTCTACAGAGTGAGTTCCAGGACAGCCAGGGCTATACAGAGAAACCCTGTCTCGAAAAACCAAGGAAAAAAATGTATAACATGTATGACTAGTCAGTTATGGTGGTACATACCTATAATCCAAGCATTCGGGAGGCTGAGGCAGGAGGATCAGGAGCTTGAGACTTTTCTGGAGTGTAAAACTAACTGGATAGAGTTAATTGTTAGGTTAGGTCTCATACAGATGCACCATGTCTAAGTCTAACCACATAGGAGTGGGACTCATGGCAGCGGGAAGAGGTGCAACTGAATGAGAAGGGGCCAGAGATCCCTGGTCCTGTCTCGGCTGGGGAACACAAATTTGAGACAGCAGAGGAAAAGAGATAGGAAGCGTAAATCCGCCTACCTGGAGGGACTGAGATATGAGAGAGCTGAAAGAGAGCCAGTCACGGCATAATCTCTGTCCCTTCAGTTCCAAGCTGCAAGATGAGGCAAGGCCACAAGTGGGTAGACAGACAAATTTTAGTGTTCTTTGGGCAAGTGCCACAGTATGACGGAGATGCCCTTCTAAACTCAGGATTCTTGGCGCTCTGGAACAGCATGCTAGGTGCTGTCGAAACCCCCATGGACCAGCTCGGTGCACTCTCACAGTGAATGCTCAAGGCTCACATAATAGCTAATTTCAATTTTAGGGGAGGAGATGAAAGCCCAGGAGGTCAAGGACTTTTCTTAAGCTGAAAGATCTGATACAAGTCTTCCAAATTTATGCTCGTTCTGTTAAAGTGCTGTTTGTGTTCAGGGGCTATTATTAGGTTTGTATATTTTTCTGAAGGTAAAAATATATATTCAGAACAGGAGAGATGGCTCAGTGGTTAAGAGCACACAGACTGTTCTCCCAGAGGTCCTGAGTTCAATTCCCAGCAACTACATGGTGGCTCACAACCATCTGTGATGGGATCTGATGCCCTCTTCTGGTGTGTCTGAAGACAACTACAGTGTACTCACATAGAATAAATAAATAAATCTTTAAAAAGAAACAAAAAGCCAGGCCATGGTGATGCATGCCTTTAATCCCAGCACTTGGGAGGCAGAGGCAGGCGGATTTCTAAGTTTGAGGCCAGCCTGGTCTTCTAAGAGTGAGTTCCAGGACAGCCAGGGCTACACAGAGAAACCCTGTCTCAAAAAAAAAAAAAAAAAAACCAAGGGACTGGAGAGATGGCTCAGCGGTTAAGAGCACTGACTGCTCTTCCGGAGGTCCTGAGTTCAAATCCCAGCAACCACATGGTGGTTCACAACCATCTGTAACAAGATCTGACACCCTCTTCTGGAGTGTCTGAAGACAGCTACAGTGTACTTGCATATAATAAATAAATAAATAAAACAAAAAAACAACCCAACAACAACAACAAAAACCAAAAATAACAGAAAAACCAATATATATATATATATATATATATATATATATATATGTGTGTGTGTGTGTGTGTGTGTGTGTGTGTGTGTGTGTGTGTATGTATACACATTCATTTATTATATACATATATGTGTGTGTATATATATGTATATATGTTTGTATGTATATATACATACACACATACAGTGAGGGAGGGAGCCCTCTAAGAACTGCTTGGTCTATCCAGTCCCAGTGTCTAACTTCCTTGGCCAATCACCAGGTGACCTCCCTGATTAAGACCTGGAAACACCCAGTGACTAAGTGATCAAGGGGCAGTTCTGCAGGCAAAGCTTACCAGGGAACTGCTGTGAATGTGTACTCTACATACTGGAAATGTCTGTGCCTCCTGGACTTGAACATCAACCAAGAAGGCTTGCTATCTACAGTAGCTTGCTCCCCACATGCTCAAGGCCACTCTGCCCAATATGATTACAGGAGAGAAAGGCATCGAGCGGCCTTGGGTGCGTGTGGCACACAGAAAACAGCTCCCGGATTGCTGGCAGTCACAGCTGGGTGAGAGAAGACAGCTCTGAGTCAAGGTTGTCCAGTGGGAGGGCATCCCCCATGGCTGCTGCTTCCAGCTGGGGCAGTGTCAACCATCACAGGTCTCCACCAGGGAGGCCTTGACTGCTTATCTGCAAGCAGGATGATTTCGTAGCCACAGTTCCTGTCCATGCTCTCATAGCTTTGTGAAGCTAGGCTATGAAAATACATACTCAGAAAGAGACTCTGGATGTCTTGTTTAAGATCTTGGAGCTAGTTAGGGCAGGGCACGAGGAGGACATGCCCTTTCCCAGCTAGAAGGCCAGTGTTTGGCTCCTATAGCTTGTTTCCTCCCATAGAATAAGGTCAACACCCACCAGAAAAGACAGCTGAAATAAAATCAGTAACAATACTCTCAGGAGAAAAGAGGTCCCATGAAGGAAGCTCTTGGGGACAGGCAGCCTCTTCTCTCTCCTCTCTGGATGAGGGATCTCCTCTCCTCAGTGTAGACAAGTCTCCCAGGCAAGCCTCCCCTCTCCTCAGTGTAGATAGTCTCCATTCCCATTGTGATATATTTCTGATCATTTTACTCTGTACCATTGCTAAAACCAGGAGAAAATCATCTTTACTTTCTTGAATAATCCAGCAAGTTCATAGCTGGGCTTAAATTGATTAGTTGATTGCATTTATTCCCTCTAGAAAACAGTCTCAAAATGTAAATTTACAATGAACGTAGACAGAAAAGAACAGAACCAGGAAGCATATCTAGAGATATGCAGTTTCTAGGGCACCCTACAGTCTTGTAGAAATGCCTGTTCAAAATCTGTCAAAGGAATTCCTGCAGATGTGATTTGGTGGTAGTGACCTTGCCTAATGTACACAGAAGCCTGGGTATCATCCCTAGCTAGAATCAAGAACTAAAAAAACGAATCTGGGCTGGTGAAATGGCTCAGTGGGTAAGAGTACCTGACTGCTCTTTCAAAGGTCCGGAGTTCAAATCCCAGCAACCACATGGTGGCTCACAACCATCCGTAACGAGATATGACGCCCTCTTCTGGAGTGTCTGAAGACAGCTACAGTGTACTTACATATAATAAATAAATAAACCTTAAAAAAAAAAAAACCTAATCTATGGGAAGAAAGATGTCAATGTGGTAATGTATGCCAACAAAGCCCAAATTTATGTTTATACAGATAAAGGAACACAGGGGCCGAATCCAAAAACAAAATGGTAAGACGTACATCCCGGAGGACAGATCTGGAAACTAGGGATTAAGATTAGAGGGTCTCTTTCCCTTTAAATACTTCCCAGTGAAACATGGGATTTGAAGTTTGCTACTTTAACCAAGAAAGAAAATCAGAAATTCTGCCTGAGGTGAATAGCCCATGCACTGGGGGAGGGGTTGGGGGCATGGGGGAGGCTGGAGGTGATGAATAACAAACCCATTCTCTGTGGACTCTTCCTTAGTGGATAAGCAGGCACAATCAGCCAACAATGACAAAGCTCCACCCACTGTCAACACCTTTCACAGCCAATCAGTAGCAGCTATCAGGTGTTTGACAGTTATCTCCTCAGATGTCTAAGATGAAAAAAATGTGCTGTCTTCTGAGAGGGAATTAAAAAAAAAAAAATCAATTCATTCACTAGGCTTTGCACTTAAAAATTCAATTCTCTACTAAATTGGGGGAGGGGGAGGCTCACAAAGAAAATGCTCAAAAGTACTTATCAGTTCGTCACACTGCGACTACTCGGGGTGGGGCATAGACAGTACAAGTTCTCAGGACCTTTTTCCTCATTCTTACCCTCATGTGTGTGTGTATGTGTGTGTTTATGTCTGTGTGCACATGTGTGTGTAGTTTGTGTGTGCATATTTGTCTGTGTGCACATGTGTATGTTTGTATGCACATGTGTGTGTGTGTGTTGTGTGTGTGTTGTGTGTGGTGTGTGTGTGACTGTCTGTCTGTCTGTCTGGGTATAGAACCCTGGACACACCATGACAAGCACTCTACCATCGAGCTACACTCCTAGTCCCTTATCTTAGTTCTTTTCCTTAGAAAACTAGTCTTGATGACTTGTAGATACAGAGAGGATATACAGAGGAAGATGAGCAATGATGTTGTCTATTAGAGAGAGTAAAGGCCTTTCTGCATACTGTACTTACATATGGCACAAATAATAACAAAAACTCCTTCCACAGTACAAGGGTGGGAACCGCTAATCAATATTTTAAAGAACTCTTTACATAGAGTGAATGAGATCTCTTAGGGATGGATGGCACTGAAGTCTAAATATGAAAATTGTTTATGCTTCATCCTCTGCCTTCTACAACAGCCTGAAGATATTTTAACACGGCCTCCAGATGGATTTTTATACAGACAGAAAGCTTCACAGATGAGATGAGAGTTAGGGTAGACCTTTCCACACGTTATCATGAATGTGTTCAAAACACTTTGGACTTTTGAGCATTCCGAGTGCTTGCATTTTAGATTGGGAATGCCTGTGGCTTGCCTGTGATACAGTTGGGGTCATGTGCTGGATAGCTGACTTCCAGTGCAGTGATGTTTAGAGGTGCTGGGATCCTAAGGAATGGAGACTGGCAAGCGAGGGCTGGAAGCATCACCCACAGTAGCTATCATGAGAGGGTTCTCATGCAAACAATGAGGTGGCTTTCCGCGCTCTGGTTTCCTGTCACACCATGTTGTCCTTTCACATAAGCTCCTGCTACTGTTAGACAATCCACCACAAGGTACCCATTGGAGTTAAGCTCACTTCTACGAGCCTCCAGGACTATGGTGTGGAGCTGTCTCTTTTCTTTGTAAGTCACCCCGCCCCCACCACACACACACACACACACCAGGTATTTCATTACAATATAAGAACACTCAGCCCACACTCACCTAATTCATTTCTCCACTCAACAACTTCCAGAAAGAACATTAAGGGACAAACCCATGCCCACGCCATTTTTCACCCATCAACCTTGCTATATCCACCACTCAGCAATCAATTAGCCAGAACAGAGTGCTCTCAATGGAAGTACAAGTTGATCAATGGCGGCCACAGGGATGACAGCTGCATCCTTCCCCTCCCAGAGTGCGTGATTTAGGGGCTCAGAGTCAGTGCTCTCATCAACCAAGTCTGAAGAGATCAAAAGATCACCTTCAATATGGGCATCATGTCCCAAGGGCCGGACCACGCGTGCAGCAGCTAAGTGTTTGGGAGGTCAGGAAGAGAGAACATTCAGGGTGAGTTGGTTGAGAACACATTTTGAAGAGGAAAGGACACAAACGAAGCTTTGAAGGGTGGGTAGGCAGAAATACGGCATGCTTTCAACACAAAGGGCTCACGATTGCTAAGGCTATATGACTCATCCTGGAATACTCGGCCCCAGACTCTTACCGCTGATGCTGGAATGAGCTTGGTGACTGCCTCACTACACAGGAACAAGAATGGGGGTATCACTGTGACTTAGTAAGACTGACCACATAAAGAAAAAGTAATGGCTGCTGGGTGCAGCTCTCCAGCCCACAACCTCATGGACTTGTTCACAAGTCTAATCAGAGAATATATTTTGCTCACCATATGATTTCCTGGTCACCCACAGAAGCCTGGAAGTCCCCCATCTAGGCGAGAGCCATCGGTGCTCACCAACAAGCTCTCCAGCGAAGCAACAGTAGAAAAGGGTCTCTGGCTTTCAGGATTAAGGAAAGAGCTTTCTAGACAGAAGAGGCCGCCACGCTAGCAACGAACTTTGAGCATCTTGTGCATTTGCCAAATAGCCATTTCTAGTCTGATGATGCTAAATGCTGAGAGTCCCAGGCCCTGATCCTCACATCACAGGGTGGGTGTGCTTAAAGAAAAGATGCCTCCTGGCTCCATTTTAGACAAAGCTGAGTAGCTAACATGACAGTGGTTTTCTTGGTGAGACACACAGTTTGTACACGTGTCTTCTGGCCTCTCTCCCTCTTCCCATGAAGCAACTGGTATTCTACCATGAGCCTCCCCATTAATATTCTTACGGCCTCCTAGCTATCCCACCCCCAGGGCTTCTCCTCTAAATATTACAAGTAGATTAAATTCCCACTCTTTTAAGATCCCCCCCCCATTCTATTTATATGTTCACTTGGGGCAGGGCATGCATGCCAGAATGTAGATGTGGGAGTCAGAGGACAACTTATGGAAGTTAGTTCCCTCCTTCCATCATGTGGGTCCAGAGGATTCAGCTCAGGTTTTTTTCCTTTTTGGGGTGGAGGGGGGGGTGGGGAGTGGGAGTTCAAGACAGGGTTTCTCTGTATAGCCCTGGCTATCCTGGAACTTTCTCTGTAGACCAGGCTGGCCTCGAACTCCGAAATGTGTCTGCCTCTGCCTCCCAAGTGCTGGGATTAAAGGCGTGTGCCGCCACTGCTCTGCTAACTGCATGTTCTTTATAGCAATGTTGTGAGGCTTTGTGGTTTGAGGCACCCAAGAAGGCCTGGCCAAGTATTGGCAGCTGTAACTCACTATTGATCACACTCAGTAAGACTAAATGAATGATCACCCTCACTTCCCTCCACAATTCCATCAAGGGGCCCAACTCTTGGGGAAATGAGAATCAGCTGGCTCCCAGCATGGTGGGAAGGTTCACTCAACTCAATGCAGAAGATGGCTCTGCATCCCAACAGTTAATCAGACTGAGCGTCCAGAAATGACATCCAAGGCCACCACCAGGGGAGCCCCAGGGAAAGCTTACCACATAGAGCTTGCGCCAGATGACGGCCCATTCTCGTAGTGTGTTTGTGAGCTCCTGAACCAGGGGCAACTCCCCGGGAATCACGGTCTCATGCTGCCTACAAGGAACCAAAAGGATGCACACTTTACTGCACAGGATAGGAGCTGCCTTTCCTGACCACCACACTCTTGACAATCCAATGCTGGAACATGGCAGCTGTGGTTTGAAAGAAACCAATCTGCCCCTGGAGGGGGGCATATACTTTAGAGAACTGGAACACAGGTAAATGTGAGCAAAAAAAACCCAAAAAACAAAAAAAAAAAACAAAAGCAAGGAACTGGAAACAGCATGGTCCACAAACTAAACTAAGTTTTTGCATGGCACGGGTTAAGGCCAGACTCTACTTTCTTGTGTTGACACTCTCGGAAAGTGCCAGCGACCAAGCCAGGTTATTGCCTGGTTCCGTCTGGCAGCTGCTTCGTTTCGTGGAAAGGTTAGCGCCATATGACCTCTCCCAGTCGCCTGAGGACTGATCCATGCTCTCCTCTAGAAAGAACGAGGGCTTCTTCTCACCTACTGCTCCCCAGCATGGCAACTGGAGACAAACCAATTTCCTCACTCACATTAGGCATAACTGTGTTTACTCACATAAATCCCCCCCATCGTGTTCCTACAGTTATCAATAGGAGAAAGATAGCAAGGACATGCAGAGTGTTCAGGTTGAGTAAGACAATTTATTAAGACAGATGTGACTCATGGAACATTTCTTACATGCTAACTATGGAAAACTACAGTGGTCCCTGACTTAGGGGCCTCTGATTTTGCAACCTGAGGATGGCTGTAATGGGGACACTCACAGGTATTGGCTTTTTACTTTCAGCATGGTGTTGAACCCACTACATGAGGTACGGGCTACTGTATCTTCCAATAGGCCTTGTGTTAGGTGAATTCTGCACAACTGTCAGCTGATGCAAATGTTCTGAGCGGCAGGGCTAGGCTATGTTTCATAATTTAGGTGAAATCAATGCATTTCTTCTTGTCCTTTCTTATTAGCATATATTATTGCACAGAATGACAGGCTTTCTTGAAACACTGGCTTGTGAAACTTTCAACTCTGGAGAGTTTATAATGATGTAATCACAAGTTCAGGAACATCTGTATTTGCTGACTCAATACTTTGAACACAGTAAACTGGGCATCCAGCCTTTCACTGGCAGATCCAGTTAGAACAGCACTCTTACTTTGCCTTTACAAGTGACACTCCGTGGCTGCCCAGAAATGGCCCACTGGGAAGAGGATTCCTCTGGGGGTGGGATGGGGTGGAGGAGAATATTCCAAGTGATGGGTCTACTGTGGAAGAGCCATGAGAACTTGAGCACATCTCTACCTCTTGTCTTAAAATGTGGGTTGAAACTTCTCAATCATGTCTCTCTAATTCAGAGGTTCCAGGATTCTGGGACAGCCTCTCTGGCACCAGCCATGGGATCGAGTTCTACTTCTTAATTCTCTCTTCCTGTTTTGAGTGTCCTGCTTTTCTCAGGCACCACAGAGTCCATGCTTTGCAGGACAAATGACACGGGCAAAAAATGAGTACTGAGACTGAATGGATGCTGTCTACACAGCATGTTCCCACATACTGCTTCCCTAGCGTCTCACGCCCAGCGCATCATCGGTGCACACCATCAGTGTCTTCCTATAGGGAGCTGTGAAAATTCTGAGGTGTACTTGCAACTACGATGTATTCACGGTTCGGAGCTGAGGGAGGGCAGCTCCCAAGATGTCCACATGGATTCACATTCACAGACCCAGTGAGCAACTAGCAACTCCGAGAGGAGATGAAAAGCCCTCAGAGTTCATCACTGGGCTTTACTGTCCTGGGGGAGGGTGTCAAGGAGGAACAAGGGAAGAGAAGGCAGAAGGAGGAATTTAATGAGGCAAGTGAAACCAACGGGAGGAAAGAAACATCAATAGGTGAAGGACATTCTTTCGTGGTCACCTTACATCTCCATCACTTTAGTGGTCTTCCTGGATGGGAACTTACCCTCCATCTTCCACTGTTGCCTCTTTCAAATGGATGTATGTTTCAGGAAAAATGCCCTGTGGAGAGAGAACTCTTGTTATACGGACATTAAAAACAGTCAAGGGCATGAATACTGCAAGGTGGGCCTTGAACACCTTGGCCAAAGGAAATTCCCTACTGAGTTGACAGGACCATCACTTATAATGACCAACAGAGTTCCAACGGAGGAAGGATGGGAAAAGCTGAAATAGGGGAAATTAAGGTTTTGGTTCAGGATGCACAGGATGTTTTGAAAATAAAGAGTCACAACACCCCCATCAGCTGGGAAACCCAACAATGGCAAGGAGAGTAATACTGAGGACGTAGAATCTGTACAGAGCCTACGTGCGTGCCACAGTGCATCCATTAAGGGGCCTTGCATCGTGAGACAAGCAGTTCATACTTTAGCTTCCTACACTAATACCCATCAGTGCCTCCACTGAAGACCAACTTCACATCACTTTTAGCTACCTGGCCATTTCATCATTGCATAGTCTCTGATGGTTCTCCACTTTATAACCCTAAAAGGCATTTCTATATCAGTACGATGACACTGCTCACTAGAGAGAGTGTGTACAAAAAAGTCCCAAGGGAAGGGCTGAAAACCACTGGGTGGGAACCAGAGAGCTGCCGGAAGGAAGAGATTTCTCAGTAGGCAGGAGCCATCCACAAGAGTTCTCTTGAATATCAAAAGTTCGTGTCTCATGGTGCAATACTCTCAAGAAACCACGTAGGGACAGAGCCACTGGGTTTTGCTTTAGACTAGTTTACACGGCAGAGTAGGTGAACGAGCTGGCATCTTGGCTCAATTATTCCTAGCCTTTCTTATGGAAAGGCTGGCATTCTCTCTGTGGACATTACAAGCCAGGGATGGCTGACCATACAGGTGGTAGTGGAGGCAGCCCATAGTCCACAGTGCACCCTGTCATCCTTAGTAGGACAAGGAACCAGTGAACTCAGACAGAGGCTGCTCCGGTGGCCAGTTTCATGGGCTGTATTTGTCTATGTAATACTTTCTCCCTTTTCATCCTTTGCCAATCAAACAGTGAATGGCCAGACCAGTAGGGAATCAAGCTGATCTCAGCATGGTGACGACAAAGGGGATCCTGCAAAAGGCCCCATTGCTTCAGCTAGACTGAGTGGCACATTAGTGAGGAGCCACCATCAGCTCTCTCCATTGATGAGACCAACACCACACATAAGGTGACCTTGAGGTTCTCCAGGTGCACAGGATAGAGTGACTGGGGAGTGACTAAGCAACAATCAAACCAACACAAATTCAATGTCACACTGAAGCCATGAGGCCATGGTTGATATCTGACAGAGGAACAGCTCTGATGGTGACAGGGAGGGAGCGAGAGTAACTAAGTCGTCACCTTCACATATCAGACATTGTCACAAGGAGTTTGCGTGTACTTGGCTGTATTTGTTTTGAAAATGCTCTGAGTCAATCCACGACTGAACACTTGCCCATTGCCCTGCCCATTTAATAAGTATCTGCCCAATTACAGAACTTTCATGTGTAATACCTCTATGTTTTTATTCTCAGCTTTCATATGTTTAATTGACGGTATTTAAATGTCTTCTTCCTATTGAAATTATCTGGAAGCAGTCATATTTTAATTTTTTTTTTAAAAAAGCCCTTCATTGACACATAAAGAAACTAGATCTAGAGAGATGGGTTGCTTGGTAACCAGCGTGAGGACCCGAGTACCATCCCCAGGCTGCACATAAAGCTGCTCATAGTGGTCAAGATGGTCATCTCAGAGCTAGGGATGCAGGGCTTGATGGCCAGCCAGCCTAGCTGAAGCAGTGAGTACCAGGCCAGTGCGAGAACTTGTCTCAAAATATAGCATGGTGGATGACATCTAAGGAATACATACTGGGGCCACACACTCTGGCTTCCACAGTTACGCATTCACACATGTGAATATAACGGTAAATTTTAGTTATCTAGCCTTTTACAATAGGAGAGTGAAGAATTCATGAAGAGAGAGGGGGTTGGGTAGGAGCAGTGAGTTTAAAGTAGTAGTTATGGGCTAATAAGCTGGCTCAGTGGGTAAACGTGTTTTCTGCCAGGCCTGACAACGTGAGTTTGAACCCCAAGGCACACCTGATGGAAGGAGAGAATTGATTCCTCCAAGTTGTCCTGTGACCTCCACCTTCAGGCTATGGCACATGAGCGCGCATGTGCACGTGCACACATGCATAGACACAAACATAAATGAATGTGCTGTACGACATTGCCAAGGCTAGGCATGTAGCTCTGGGACAAAACAGGAGTTTAAGATGTGAGTGGGGGGTTTTAACTGAACTTGCCTCGGTCTCCAAAGTAGCTCCGATGACAGGTGTGCACTGCTAGCCCAGCTGTTCTGGACGGTTCCTATGATCTATCTTGAGTTTTCTGTTCACTTTTTTACACATTAAGAAAGGAAAGGGCTGAGAACTAAGTGAGTGGCCTGGGAATTCTTTGTCTCTCTCAAACAAAACCCTCCAATGTAATACTGCTAATCCAAAGGAAAAAATCTGGCAAAACATCTGGCAAATCAAGGTGGTTTAAAAAAAAAAAAGCTGAATTCATAGTCTGGTGATTGGTCCCCGCTAAGCCCTGGGAGTCAGCCAAGCCAGGGGTACTCGGAAACATAAGCCAATGGTGACTTAGCCTGATGCTGACCACTGCAGACAATTTACTCAGGCATGAAGGCGTTGACATTCAGAGCTCACTCATTTTGTCATCCCTCTGTGCTGTCGTCTGCAGCATCATTGTGTCGTGGTGGCACCAGGCCATTTATCATCATGTGGTTTCTCTTCTAAGGTCAGAGCCAACCTAGGTCTCGCATTTCTGACATGCAGCCAGCCCATCTTTCAGCTCTGCCTTGCCTTTCTCAATGCAACCTACTCACTAGAATAAAATGATTCTATTTTATTTCAACCAATTGTTTCTCCCCCATGGTATCTTGTCCACACACCCATGATCCTGCCAGGATTAAGGATGAATTTCTTCGAGACTCCAGTCTTCAATTTGTAAAGCCACCAGTTTCCTTTTATCACGGCTCCAAATGGCTAGGTTGGCTTAGAAAGGACACCAATAATTTCCAGGAAAACAATGGGCCTTTCAATAGCTCTTCCCTTATGGCAGGAAAAGGAGGGACCAGCACGGGACAGCATTTCTTTTTTCTTTTTTCTTTTTTTTTTTTTTTTTTTTTTCTGGCTTTTCAAGACAGGGTTTCTCTGTGTAGCCCTGGCTGTCCTGGAACTCACTCTGTAGACCAGGCTGGCCTTGAACTCAGAAATCCACTTGCCTCTGGCTCCCAAGTGCTGTGCGTCACCACGCCCGGTGGGACAGCATTTCTATCAGGCTCATAATGAAGGGGTATCACAAACCCAGCAAAATTCAAGGCTAATGCCTTTAATTCCATCTTTGTTTCTTGGATCTCCTCATGGAGAGATAATTTAGTTTAAAAAACAAATCAAAACTCATCAATGCACAGCCAAGACATGTCTCTCTCCCTTGCCCCAGCATGCTCAAGACAGAGTTTCTCTGTGTAGTCCTGGCTGTCCTGGAACTAGCTCTATAGACCAAGCTGGCCTCACAGAGATCTGCCTGCCTCTGCCTCCAGAATGGTGGGATTAAAGGTATGGGCCATCACACCTGGCCTCAGGTTTTTCTTCTTTAACAAAGGACAGAGGAGCTCTTAGTGAAATAGTTTTCTCCAGAAGGTGAAGTTTTTTTTTTTTTTTTTTTTTTTTTGGTTTTTCGAGACAGGGTTTCTCTTTATAGCTCTGGCTGTCCTGGAGCTCACTTTGTAGACCCAGCTGAAGGTGAAGTTTTTAAGCTTACAGGTTTTAAAGAACATTTTAATTAAGAACAAAACAAGCGAGCCGGGCGTGGTGGCGAACGCCTTTAATCCCAGCACTCGGGAGGCAGAGGCAGGCGGATTTCTGAGTTCGAGGCCAGCCTGGTCTACAAAGTGAGTTCCAGGACAGCCAGGGCTACACAGAGAAACCCTGTCTCAAAAAAACAAACAAACAAACAAAAAAAAACCAAACAAACAAAAAAAAGAACAAAACAAGCAAAAGTCCCAAGAATATGACACACACATGGTTCAGGTGATGCTAACTGGACCAGTTAGTATTCCAGTCAGACTCCTTGGAATGTAGTATTCGAATTAGTGGTGGTGGGCACCACTAACTAGAGGGACCCAGACCTTAGGAAAGCACAGAATGCCTTAGAAGCCAAGGTCTTCCATGCTGGAACAAATCCTTATGTAGGGTAAAGGTCTTGAGACATTTTTTTTAACAGTATCTCCTGGGTTTGGTGGTTGGTTCAGTTGTTGTTATTGTACTGGTGGTGTTGGTGAGATCAAACTCAAGGCCTCTTGTATGCTAGGTAGTGTCTGCCGTTCAAATAATTCGGAGCTAGGATACCACTAAGTTACTCAGGCTGGCCTCCAAATTGCCTCAGTCTCCTAAGTAGCTGGGATGACAGGTGTGCCCCTCCAGACCCCCCCCTGCTTCCCCCCCTCAGTCTCCTAAGTAGCTGGGATGACAGGTGTGCCCCTCCAGACCCCCCCCCTGTTCCCCCCCCCCTCTGTTGTCCTTGATGTCTCTTAGGATTTGTGTGAAAAAGTTCTCTGTTCACTATTTTTTGCATATTAAATTTAAAAAGGAAAGGTCTGAGGGTGAAGTGACCTGGGTGGTCTTTGTCTCTCACAAACTCAGAGCAAAAAGTTGTTAACTTGAGGGGGTTGGGGGGGTGGGGCACAGAACTCTGGTGGAGGCCCAGAACAACCTTCAGCACTTTGTTCTCTCCTCCCACTGTGAGATCCCAGGTTTGAACTCACAGGTCATTGGGTCTGTGAGGCGTGTACTTTCACCCGCTGAGCTATTTTGCCAGCCCAGTCAGTCATTCACTCTTGTTTTCTGATATACAAAACAAAACAAAACAAAAAACCCAGCATCAACTGTGAGTAAAAATAACTAGTGACAGGGCTAAACCCACATGCAGCAGGAGTGGGTGTACCTGGCACCAGCTCCGCCCCAATCCCCTGGGCCTTCAATCTAGCCCTATGATACCCACATCATGACATACATCTCACTGCTACACTGATCTCTCCTGGAACACTAGGAATGCTGAAGCCAGCAAGAGAAGAAGCAAAAACAACTCAGTTGGAAATGGCATGTGGCACTGGGCTCTGACTGCGGGTAGAAAAGCTCAGCCATTAGGGCATGGCAGGGACAAGGGGACTCACACCAGGGGGGACCTGGCACCTGCAGGGACAGCAAATGTTCTTTTGTTAGATTATGAGATCATCGAAGTGAGTAATGTGTGTGTGTGTGTGTGTGTGTGTCTGGCTGTGTGTGTACACAAGTGTGCAAGCACTAAGCTTGAAGAGTCACCAACTTCAGCCACACTTGCCTTTGGGTTTCTGTGACCTCTAGCTTGAAGGCAGGCTCTGGGTCCTGAGATCTGGGGGTTTCCCTGGCTAATGGGCATGGACTATGTCTGGCTTGCAGTGTGGTCAAAGAGTAAGAACCATGAGATTTTCTACCCTCTACTATGAGCTCTCCAGCTAACTGAAATAATAAAGCCCTATCGACGCTGTTCTTGTCGAAGCAGAGTGCTGGCACATTTCGAAGCTCCATAAGCAACATCAAAGGAAAAGTGCTGACACGGGGTCAACAGCGAGCCAGGGGCACATTAACACAGCCAGGAGACGATCTTCAGTTTGATGATGAGCTGCCCTGACACTGTGAAAGGAAACCATCCAGGCCAGTGTTTTCCCCAACTCTGCCCATGGTGAATCACAACAAACACAGTTATAGTCTAGTACTATACAAAAAAAAAAAGGCAATAAAAATCATGAACTAGATAAACATAAATATCCGAATATCCGAAGTAAACGTGTCACAGGTGTCCCTGTTCTTCAGTTTTGTTTTTCTGTTACACACCAGGGGGAAATCTACTAAAATGACTCCAAGTTACTCCCTGGGCCTCGTAGTGTGAAATCACCAACCACTCTGGTTTGATGGCATGAGTCGGGTGACATGACCCTTCAGTTCTGACAGTGTATGATTGGAAAGAAGTAAAGGATACAGGGAGAAGTGGGTCCTGCCCCTTCCTCCCTGACAGAGGTCCCTAGGGCACTGTTACGGTCCTGCTGCCTTATTCAGCTTTAAGGGTAGACAGGAGGAAGCCTTCTCTTGAGTCAGCTGCTAGGAAAAGTATCCATGGAACCTGCGTGACTGCTCTTGGGGGTGCTGGGACTCAAATATTTGATTTCAGATCAAAGGAAGAATCATTGAAGGGAAAGCAAACCAGCTGTAGAGGCGCAGGTCAAGGCGTCCCACAGCACAACACAGAGCCACAGGCCGTCAGGGGAAGAGAGCAACGGAACAATGCACATACCTTTTTAGATCTGTTCTGGAGAGCGTATCCTCTGTACCAGCCTGTGGGGGGGGCAGGGTAAGAAAGGGGAGAACAGAAATCATTTTATGTTTTCTGGAAGGACAAAAAGGCATCCGCAGCATACATTCACATGTTCTCTCAGCAATCCTGAGCTGGAAACCAAGAGTTCACTATCAATGAAAGCTAGAGCAGTGGTTCTCAACCTGTGGGTTGCAAAGTCCTCTGGGACCCTTTCACGGGGGTCATCTAAGACCACGGGAAAACACACACATTTACATTAGGACTTGTCACAGTAACAATATTACAGTTATGAAGTAGCAATGGAAACAATTTTATGGTGGGAGGAAGGGTGTCACCATAACGTGAGAAACTGTAT
Organism: Mus caroli; assembly: GCF_978045245.1. Taxonomy (NCBI): domain Eukaryota; kingdom Metazoa; phylum Chordata; class Mammalia; order Rodentia; family Muridae; genus Mus; species Mus caroli. The sequence goes on from NW_028227267.1 coordinate 64,142,600, forward strand.
ATTAAAGGGTCCCAGCATTAGGAGGACTGAGAACCACTGCCTTTGACTGTGAACCATCCCGTTTCTTACCCAGTAAAGATCGGCTTGAAGGCCGAATTCTCTTATTAGCCACAAGACTTACAAGTTTGCCCAGAGGGGGCTGAGAGATGACTCAGCACTTAGGAACACCTGTTGCTCTTGTGGAGGTCCTGGCCTGAACCTCCCACGGGCTGAGATGACAATTGTGCACCAAACACCACACTAAAGCTTTAATTCTTTCCTAAATTTCCATGAAGGGATTTATAGAGACATTTTCTCATTTATCATGGCGTATACAACTTAAGGTGTCCACAAATAAGCATTTTATATTAAAAATGACTGAACACATTTTTTTAAATATATATAGCCATGCCCGCCTAAGGCATCAACGTGCTCAGTAGTCAGCTTGCCTCAGGAAGCCTACTGTAAATAGAATCCTGTAAGTAGACAGTGAATAGACCCAATTTGCAGTTGGGATCGGAGGCATGTGGCAGTAGGCCTCTAGAGCTGGCTCAGGTTTGTTATATAAGATCAATCAGAAAATAGTCCCATACTCTGTCCATGTTATAAGAAGAAAATGGGGCTAACCTCTCTGGGTACAGATTGAGTAATGATTTCACAAATTTTAAGTTATCAGTGAAACTAAAAAAATTAAGGAATTTGCTATGTGTTGGAGAGGGGGTGGAGAGGTGGGGCTTTGGCATGGAATTATAGTCTGCATCATGGGACATGGTGAAGAAAACACTGGTCTCACTTTAGGAAACCAATGGGCAGGAAATCAGGCTAAGCCTTCCAGATACATTGACCATTCCTCCCATGACTCAAGAGTCTATGTCCCTCCATAGTCATGATTCTGCTAAGATATGAAAACAGTTTTGGGCAAATGGCTGGCTTTGCCATCACCGTGGATCAAGGGCAGAGCTGGAGGCCCCACTGAGAAAGAGCGGGTGAGGCAGTTTTCACTTCTCAGGCCCTATAAAACCAAGAAGTCACAGGACAGACTGACCCACTTAGCCAGAAGAGTGTATCTTACATGCCTGTAAATGGTGTTCTACACAGCCATTCATCACAAAATTATGTTTCCTAAACCAGTCATCTGGGGAGATGGAGGGACAATTTCATTTTAACCTTCTAAGAGCTTGTCTCTAGAATCACAGTGTGTGTATAACTGCTAGGAACAATGTGCAAAATTATGATTCTGGACTTGTCCAAGTGAATACTCATTTTCTTTGGCAGGAGCCATGGTAAGCACCTAATCTACAGCTGCGAGTTTGACGGTATTAATAATGGTCACAGCTCTAAGACTGCATGCAACTACTAATGATTGCTAATAACTCCAAAGGCTATGACCATGGCGGGCGCACAGTTGTTGGAGAGTCCTATATTATGAAACTGGATTGCAATACACCCAAGAACAGTTTCCTATTAACCGTCAATATCTAATATAAAATCACAATTAAAGACAGTTTGCAGTTGTGATCATTTGTATATGTCTGGCTCAGGGAGTGGCATTATTAGAAGGTATAGCCCTGTTGGAGTAGGTGTGGCCTTGTTGGAACAGGTGTGTCATTGTGAGTGTGGGCTTTAAGTCCCTCATCCTAGCTACCTGGAAGTCAGTATTATGCTAGCAGCCTTCTGATGAGGATGTAGAACTCTCAGCTTCTCCTGCACTATGTCTGCCTGGATGCTCTCATGTTCCTGCCTTAATGATAATAGACTGAATCTCTGAACCTGTAAACCAGCCCCAATTAAATGCTCTTCTTATAAGAGTTGCCATGGTCACGGCATCTGTTCACAGCAGTAAAACCCTGACTAAGACAGCAGTTAACCTTCAGACAATGCAGGGTGTATCAGGAAGTGATCTGTAGTCTCAAGAAGAGAGCAAGAAGAATGAAATGGCAGGTATGTTCCCAGGTAATTACAGTGAGAGCAATGGGCCAGAGGGGGAGTCTTAGCTACATTTTAGTAAGACAAGGCTCCAAAAAAATAATTTGCAGCCATCATAGCAAAATGGGTTGCACTTCTGGGGTTAGAAGTCATTTCAGTGTCTTGGGGACTGCCCCAGTCCAGGATAAAAGCATTTCCTCTCAAAGCTGCTAATTCCAAGGTCAAGTTGGCGCAATTTATCTAGCTCTATATAATCTTCATCCACAAGATTATCATCAGCCCATTTCATTCACCTGTCTGGGGATGGTGCTGTGTATTTTCTGGCATCCACCTAACAGTATCCCTACACAGGTTCTTCTCCCTCTGTAGTAGTTCAATAAATTTCAATAAATATTAACTGTGGAGAAGGAGAGTCGTAATCCTGTAGATTTCATAAATGAGTTGAGCGAGGACACAATACTAAGAGCATGCACTCAGAGGCACACGTGCAAGGTCTGGGGACATGGGTACTTGATTAGATAAGATGATTAAAGACAGATCAGTGTAAGAAACTAAAAGGAGCCAGGTGGGGAAATGACAAGGAAAAATCTCCCAGACAGAAGCAAATCTAATGAGAAGACCATGAGGCAAGAACTCTGCCCAAAGACAGAAAAAGCTCAAATCGAGAGAGAGCGACTGGGAGAAGGCCCCAGGAGGGTCAGACAGGAGTGTGGGCCACCATCCTGGACACCCATTAGTCTCACCAGGGAAACTTATTTTACTTGGTTCCTGAGCGGCCTGGGTCACCTCCCCAAATATTCTCCATCAAGCTCAGAATCAGAGCTTCTCAAAGGATCCCTAGGGAAATCAATGCGTCGGCAAAAGTGTCACCTCAGGCAAAAGTACCAATACCGTGCGAAGCCTGAGCTTTAGCCTGAGTAGGATGGTAAAGAGGGAAGGGGAGAAAGGTGCTTACATGACATCAAGTCTTGTGCAAATAAAAAAATATAAACAAACAAATAAATAAATAAAGGCAGGCGTTCTAGCGGCCATACAGGAACGGATGAAGGGAGGTGAGAAGCAGAAGCAGGGAGGAGACTGGTGGCTACACTGAAAACGGGAAGCGACGAGAGGACCAGAAGACCGAGCCTATATTTAGAAACAGCTTGAATTGCTCATGGCTTCACTGGCGATGAGCAAGCATAGAGGAAGAACGGGTGTTCAGCTCTTGGGCTTATGCAAATGGTACACAGTGTTATCCTACGGTATGAGAAGGGTCAAACAGGGAAAGCCTTGGAGGGTGGTAGAAGGCACAGGCAGCATACCCTGACCCATAGGCTTCCCTACCTGAACAACAACTGAGTCCTTATAGGTATGACATGAAACCCTGTCCATGCGCACTGCAGAGGGGAAATAAGAGGGGTCAGACCAGCATGGCAGCTCAGAGCCCAAGTAGGATCATAAAGACAACCATCACTTAACAGTTGACCATGTCACTGAGAGGGAAGCATTTCTGTCAAATGCCAAGATATGAAACAAAGGTCAGCCCATAGAGAATCGAGGTAAGAGAGATTAACTCTAGATAAGAAATGTGACCAGGACCCTGCCTCTTACCACCAGAACCACACAGGCACAATAATCCAAACAACACATGGTAGAAATGAACAGCTACAATTGAAAGTCAGATACACGCGGAGTTGGTGAGGCATATGTGAGGGGTAGGTTGCAATCGTCCATAGCAAGGGCTTGGTTAATAGAATGGAAGATGGAAATGCCAATGCTTAGTTGGATAAAAGACTAGAAAGAGTTCAGAAAGAAGTGAAACACCTCCCGAGATGAGGAGGTGTTAGATGGAGCTGCTGGTTTTCATTACGGACTAATAAAAATAACTAGGAACAGAGAGATGGATCAGCGCTTAGTTTATGGTGCCTGCCAACAAGTCTGACGACCTCAGTTCAGTCTCTAGAACCCACGTGATGGAAGGAGGGAACACACTCTAGCATCTTGGCCTCTTACCTCCACATACATGCTGGGACACATGTATGCCTACACAAATAGAGAGGCAGGCAGGCACACAACCAAATCCACACACACACACACCACACACACACACACACACACACACTAAAATATAATTTAAAGCTTTTTAAGCATTTAAAGTTATATGTCTTTAGGACTGGTAAAATTTACAACTGACATAAATATGGATAACTCCTGGCAAGTCCGGCAAAGGTAAAATGAAAGCAATAGGTAACAGGTCTATTGTGATAGTGTGGAGCTGTCTAAAGAGGGAGATAAGACAATGTTCAGGGGTGGGGATGGGGTCCTAAGACAGTGTGGAGGTTTGAATATAAATGCCCCCATAGCTCGTGAGTTTGAATGTTTGGGTTTGCAGTCGGTTGACTGTTTGGGCAGGATTAGGAGGTGTGGTCTTGTTGGAGAAGTGTGTCACTGGAAGTAGGCTTTGAGGTTTCAAATGCCCATGCCAGGGCCAGTATGTCTCAGCCTGTGTATTATGTGTAATGTTTCTCTCTATTCTCTCTCTCTCTCTCTCTCTCTCTCTCTCTCTCTCTCTGTGTGTATGTGTCTGTCTGCTCTCTCTCTCTCTGTGTGTGTGTGTGTGTGTCTGTCTGTCTCTCTCTCTCTGTCTCTATCTACTTCTCTCCCTCTCTTCCTCCCTCCCTCTCCAACTTGTGGATAAGATGTAAGCTCTTAGCCACTGCTCCAGTGCCACGCCTGCCTGCTGCGACACTCCCTGTCATGATGGTCATGGACTTACCCATTTAAATAGTAAACAAGTCCCCAATTCAAGGATTTTTCCCCCCAAATAAGTTGTCTTGGCAAAGATATCTCATGACAGCAATAGAATACTAAGACAAATACATTAATCCTGCTTGTATTTCCTGATGATAGGCACTTGTCAAAGCTCCTTGAATTACAACTTAAAAAGAATGAGTTTTATGTAATTGTACTTTCCATTTTAAAAGATACAATTGGATAGCACCATTTACCCACTAGAATGACTATGGTCAAAGAGACTGACTGTCCACAGTTAGCAAGGATTAAGAGTAACTGGGCTCTTGTGCTGGTTGGTTTTGGCAACCTGACACAAATCTAGACATACCTGAGAAGAGAGAATCTTACGTGAAAAACTATCTCTGTAAGACTGGCCTGTAGGCAAGCCTATGTGATATTTTCATGAGGGTGAGCCTAGCTTACTGTGGGTGGTGATACCGCTGGGCAGGTACTTCCAAGTTGTGTAAGAAAACACGCTATGCAACCCAGTACACAGTGTTCCTCCATGGCCTCCACGTCCGTTCCTGCCTCTAAGTCCCTGCCTTGAGTTCCTGCCCTGACTTTTCTTCTACAATGGACTGTGATGCCTTAACAGAAGATGAAATAAACCCTTCCCTCCCCAAGTTGCTTTGGGTCATGGAGTTTCATCACAACAATATAAACCCCCAACTCTAACAATTCTCTTTTACCATGCTGATAATTTCTTCTAACGTCACAGATATCTTACAATTTAGCAATACTCCTATGCCTGGGTATTTACTCAAGATAAGTGGGAACTTACACTTGCAAGAATGCTTTACAGGAGTGCTCACTGATGCTTTAATTCTTTCAAGCTTAAGATGAAACTCAAGGAAAGGCACAAATCACGGCATGCTACTGTAATGAGTACCACTCAACAAGACAGAAAAGTTACTTCCGTGTAACTTTATGAATGAGTGAAAGAATCCAAACAATTGATGTGTATAACCCACTAACATAGGGCTGACTAGCAGGCAAAAACTAACAGTTGGTAATGAGATAAGAACAGCGGCGAATGGCTGGGGTGTTGGATGTAAGAGATGAGCTCAGGGTGCTTTGGAGTGAGGTATACAGGCTTTGTCATCTGATGAGATATATTCTACTGTGTATCTAGGTGCATGTTACAGCATATACATTTGCTCTGGTATTTGATGTCTTTAGAGGAAAGCGAAAGGAAGGAAAAATTACCAAGTGAGAAGTACTTTATAAATGAGTCACCTCTAACAGAATGTTATCACTCAGACTGGCTCAGAACTTCAATTTGGCATTGCCTCTAAAATGAGTTTGAGCCAGGTACAAAAAAAATAAGGCACCTTTCTCCGTGACTATACTTTTGTCTTGTGTCTCTTCAGCGACATTATCCCTCCTAATTACTCCTGGCAGACTCTCAAATGGATTTTGAATGAGTTTGTACTACTATTCCTTGATGTTCCAGTGTGGACCGCTATTCATTTATTCAATCGGCAGGGCTAGGAAACCAAGACATGGAGTATTTCTCGGCCCTAATGTTTACTTCATAACGCAAAGGAGGGAAAACAAAAGAATTCACAGTTACACAGAAACAAAATTTCAAGCAGGGATTCGAGGCAAGAAGGAATGAAAGCATATGTGGGGGAGGCAACTTCAGCGGATAAGGGAAAGCATGGTTGGAAATCTCTGAGGAGACCCATCAGGGCTGAGGTTTATACTGCACACGTGACCATTCATTCATTATACATAAAACACTTCTTGAAGTGGATGTATCAGACATCATCTTTAAGGAGGAAGTAAACAGATCCATAAACAAGTAACCAAATACAAAGGGCCCTTTAATGGAGCTGACTGGAGACTCTGGTGCACAAAAGAGTGCGTTATGAATGTGCTCCAGACTCAGGCAATTACTTGGGAATGCTGAAGACTTTCCAGGCAATGAAGTATGGTTCGATGTGTGACTTACAGAGTGTTCCACACAAGCACCTTTTATTCTGCCATCACGCGATAAACGTGCTCTCCTGCTCACGCGCATATAAAAGATCAATAAATTATGTTTATCCTCTCAGAAATGAAAGGCCAGAAACAGGGAGGGAGCTGCTGTTTATATCTGGTCTGCATGACACATGGGGCAGAGAGGAGGCAACCACAGAAGAGGAGCAGGTGCTTAATCCTGTTGTTTTCCCTTTAACTGTCTCAGGCCTGCTAGCTTAATTAGGCCAGAGCCAAAGGTTGCACCCCTGTGGACCAGGTAAACCTGTCAGTTTCCAGGGCCCGAACTCAGTGAGTTACCCTTCAAAGCAGCCGCCTTGCAGAACCTCAGGGGATCCTGAGCCAGCTGGGTGCCAGCCCTCTCAGGATGGAGGACATCTTAGTATGAAATCCCTCATTACAGAGGACAGTGGTCCACCTTCTGCCTCCCAGAGCCCTGAGCCTCAGCTGTTCACATCGAAAGGCACAGGGCTTTCACAAATAAGCTGCAAGGTGAAAGAAAGAAAGAAAGAAAGAAAGAAAGAAAGAAAGAAAGAAAGAAAGAAAGAAAGAAAGAAAGAAAGAAAGAAAGAAAGAAAGAAAGAAAGAAAGGGAAAAGGAAAAGGAAAAGGAAAAAGAGAGAAAAAAGAAACTCACAGGATGTAAAGATGATACAGGAGGTCAATTCGATACTGTTGCATCTTTGCTCAGGATCAATCTATCAGCCCTTTGATAGGCAAGGCTGACAGCTGATGCTGGAGTTTGAAGGACTCAGAGCACCTGGAAGCTAACAGCTTCACTACATAAGAATAAACAAGCAATCTGCATAGATAAACACAGGGTTGGTTGGTTGGTTGGTGTTTTTTTCCCTTGCATCAAGCCACTGCTGCCTTAGTCTTGCTGTGAGGACAGCCAACTGGATACTCAGAACGCAGACTTTCAGAGGAGGCAACCTTAGTCCTGGGCCTGATCAGCATGAGAAATATGCATACTATCTGAGCAAGAAACAGTATGGCTTTCTACTTGAATTCCATTTGGTTTTGAGACAGGGCATCATGTAGCTCAAGCTGGCTTCAAGCTTGTTACATAACCTAGGATAACCCTTAACTCCTAAGGGTTCTGCTTCGAGTTCCTGGAATTATGGGCATGCACAGTCATACCCAGCATCCAACTTTCTTTCTTTCCTTTTTAAATTTAGTTAATTAAATTTGTTTTGACAATTTCATGTATGTATATAATGGATTCTGATTACTTCCACTCAACTTTTTTTTTTTAATCCTTGTAAATTACATATGTGCTGTGTCTGCATGTAGAGCTATGGATATGAGTACTGGGGCCTCCAAAGGCCAAAGGCTTTTGCTCCTTTGTAGCTGCAGTTATGTTTGTGAAGCCACCTGGTGTGGGTACTGAGAACCGAACTTGGATCCTCTGTAAGAGCAGTAAGTGCTTGAAGCCACTGAGCCATCTCTTTAGCCTCTTCAACATTTATTTTTAAAGTTAAAAAGAATTCTTGTTTTGCAGAACCTGGCATACATCAGGCACTCGGAAACATTTGGTGACTATGTTAACGCAGTCTCTTTGGCCTCAGGCTATTGGAAGGAGTGTGAAATAAAGTCTGTACCTACAAACCACACAAATGTAATGTGAGAGTGGGTAGAGCTGGCACGACTGCCAGCGACAAGGCCTTGCTCCCTCACTAGCGGAACACATCTGGGCTCTGGAAGTCACTACCAATCTAATGCAATGAAGCTTCAATCTCTTAAAAGCCGTTGTTCAAAAGATCACACTCACATGCACCTTGCTTTTAAGGCCATTCCAGTATAAACTCTAACTCTGGCTCCAAATTTTTTTTTTTTCTGCTTACCTAGCAAAAATCAGAAATCTCTATTTTCTACTAAAAATAACTCCACAGACAAGCAGAGATATCTGCTCCAGATGTTAGGATAACTCCAGAAGGAGGGCCAAGTCACTGTGAACAGTCAAGAGGTGACACATCCAAATGTGTCTAGTGTCAGAAAAGTGGCATGCTTTGCCTTGGGAGCTGTCACAGAACTTCTCCAGGTGGATCGGCACATTCACTCTGATTTCTGCGTCCTTAATCCTTAAGTGAATCTCAGTCCAGGGTAAGGGGACCTGCTATCTACAATGCTTTTTTTTTTTTTTTTTTTACAAAAGGTGAGTGGCCCGGCAATCCAAGGCATGGGTGGGGCACAAAGAGCTTGTCCTACTCCTTCATGCCTCTTTCCCATCCCTTGATCCAGGCAACATCCCTGGAGAGCAAAATCAGCTGGGCAGGTAGCTCCTGGGAGCATCCCTCTGTGGCACTGCAGAAACTTCTTTGTTTCCAGATTCTCTTGTCTCTGAGGACTCACAGGCAACTGCCCAAATGGGTCAACGCCAAGTCCTAGTGCGTGATGGCTAATGGAATGAGGGTACTACTCAGGAAGGAGTTGTAAATTCTCCATCAGAAGGTTGGACAGACGCCTGTGTCCAAATATCATGTGTAAGGGTGTATTTCAGGAACATATTCAAATGGTATCTTGAAAGGAGAAATAGGAGAAGCCATTCTCTGTTGTAGAAGGAAGGCTTCATCTGCAAGGCTCGGGGAGAGCTGGGTTAGTAAAATCCTCGCCACACAAGCATGAGGACCTAAGTTTGCTCCTCAGCATCCTTGTGAACTTCTGGCTGTGGCAGTGTACACTTATACTCTCGACACTGGGAGGAGGAGATAGGAAGTAGCCAGCCAGCCATCCTAGCCCACCACCCAGCCAGCCTAGCCCACCACCCAGCCAGCCCACCAGCCAGCCTAGCCTAACTGGTTAGTCTCAGATCCCAGTAGGACACCCTGTCTCAACAAAGGAGGGTAGCACCTGAGGAATGACAGAGGTTGGCCTCTTTCAAATGTATGTGTGCAAGTATACCTACACACACACACACACACACACACACACACACGTTCAATCTGAGAGAAGACATTTCAGTAGCTGTAACATCTAATTAAGGTCTCTCCTAAACATACTCCTACTACCACACATGTCTTTATTAAAAGCACAATTCAGGAAAGAATGTTCTCAGAGGTGTGACTGATGACAAGCCACACTGAAGATAAAGGTCAGGCAGATGTGGGAAGTAACCACGCACTGCACGCACGCACGCACGCAAGCGCGGGGGCACACACACACACACACACACTCATCAAACCACCATAAAGCCTGACCTGCTTCCAAAGCTAAAGCCAAGAGTCTGCACGCAGAGCTTGTCATCAGATTCCGAGCTGCTGGGCTCACTGCCATTTATGTTTGGAAAGGCAGCTGTTTCTACAACTAGGTCACAGTGACAGTATGGATTAAGAATTATAACAAACCTCCCGGGATCTTGACTAAGATGGCAGCAGAAGGGTTTCAAATATATGGAGGGTCCTAATGCATCTTTCATCTAGTAAATTTGAAGTGCTTAGTAAGATGTGCATGCTTTTATTGTACAGGTTGAACAACCCTTTAAAAATCCAAAATGCAAGACCCTAAAATTCAAAACTTGTTGGACTATGGAATGAAAATTCCACTCCGGACCATGTGACAGGTTCCAGTCAAAAGGTGGTACACACACAAAACACAAAAACTCTATTAAATTACCTTCGGGTTTTGTGTAACAGGTGTATATGACACAGAAATGAATTTAGTGTTCTCACTTGGGTTCCCAGAATGTTTTATGATATGTATGTAGTATGTAAAAACACCAAAAAAAAAATTAACCCAAAATCCTCTGCTTCTAAGCATTCTGGATAATGGGTGCTCAGCCTGCATATGGAAATGGGCTTTCTGATTCGGGTGGAGTTACACTGGCCTCGTTCCATATGAAAGTAACATGTAAAGAAAGGGAAGCCCCGAAGGCCCACCCTTCTTACTCCTTTCAAAGTTCCCAGGGCTGCCTGTTGCCCCTAGTTCCTGTTCAAATATCTATGTTAGCCTCTGAGTCTTTGACACCTACTCTGAATACAGAGCTTTACTCTGTGCCTGCTTCTCAGAGCTCAGGTCACCTTTGAGACTTTATTTTACTTGGTGATCTCAGAGTCCCTACTAACATCAGCCACCCATGCTCGTGAGCACTTGAGTGGTTTATGGAACCAATAGTCAATCAATGGATATGAACTCGGCCCAAAAAGCCAGGGCCAGAAGTAGAGCAAGTCCTGGGCTTGAAGCCATTTGTAGTAGCATTAGATTAATCACAGGATAGAAACACACTGTGGTAACTAGATGCTGACACCTTATGCTTATAATGTAATATTCATATTTTTTCAATGCACCACTTCCAAGTCAATGAGTCACTGGAACATTTGAGATGCCGCGACAGCTGAAGCACCTTGTCCAGGGATGGCTAACTTAGACAAGAGTTAATCGAACATAGTCTTCCGTCGGTCTCTTCCCTCTGTGATCTCAGCAACATCGCCCTGTTCTCCCCCATAGTAAGTGTCTGGTTATTTTTGTATTTATTTTCTTGTCTTGAATTTCTAGGCAAACCCCATGAGAGGCAGCAGCTGACCGGTCTCTCACTCATTTGGGCAGAGGTACCATCTCCTGTGCTTAAACGCACCGGGCACGTGGTAGGGTGAAGCAGGCATGACTGAAAAAACAAGGTGACTGTAGCTGAAGTGCTCGGTGTCTGTCCACAAGCTCACAGATCTGGGGCAGAAAAGACCATTCATGGGCGAGGACGCGTGTCTTGTTGCCGAATACCTTCCAAGGTTTAAGAAGCAAGGTGGCAGCACCAGCGACAGGCAGACCAGTGCCAAGGAGGAAGGACAAGGGGCATTGGCTTCAGCTAGCATTCTCTTCTCTGACAGTCTCTGAAGGTAAACAACTCTCGGGGAACCACAAACAAGAAGCAGTATACTGCCTCTCCATCAACTCACTTCCTTCTTTCATCTTTAAGTAACAAATTAAGCTGGGGTGGGGAGTGGTCACAAGATCCAAGGGACAATACTGAGAGCAGCTCTCTCATTAAAGACTAAAGTCTAAAGTCAAAGATTAAGCTGGCTTGGAGTCTCTCAAACACTTAAATACAGAGTCAGAATACGACAGCAGACCGATCATGGCTCCTGGTGTCTACCTACCTAAGGGGACTAAACACACATCCTCGCAAAACTGGCCTGTGGGTGTTTACAGCAGCCTCATGGCTGAAAGATCTAAACAGCTCTCATATCTACTTGATGATGCATGGATGAGCTATGGTATATCCATGCAATGAAAAGGAAAAAAAAAAAAAAGAAGTATTAATGCTTATTATAATGTGCATGAAGCCTGAAAACACTAAACTAATCAGAAGTCAGTCACAAAGCACCACACACACTGTCTGGCCATGTTACCATAAAAGTCTAGCACAAACAAACTCACAAAGCAGAAAGCAGGTTATGTGTTTGCCTAGAGCCAGGCAAACGGCTGGCAAGTGGTAGAGATGGGGGTAATGGATGTAGATCGTGATTGGCCCAACTCACTGGGTAGTACACTTAGTAATAAGCACAGAATCGTGGACAGTGTGGACAAACTGTGGGGTGTTTGAGTTATATCTTTTTTTTTTTTTTAAGATTTATTTATTTATTATATGTAAGTACACTGTAGCTGTCTTCAGACACTCCAGAAGAGGGAGTCATATCTTGTTATGAGATGGTTGTGAGCCACCATGTGGTTGCTGGGATTTGAACTCTGGACCTTTGGAAGAGCAGTCGGGTGCTCTTACCCACTGAGCCATCTCTCCAGCCCCTTGAGTTATATCTTAATAAACCTTCTGTTTCGGATTAAGAACAAAAACATAGGCAATAACCAAATCCTTGTGCGGCTGCCGAGGGCAGGAGACCGGGAGGGCCTCCAAACGTGTCACAGTCTCTTACCTCACCTGCATTCACTCCAGGCTTTTGCTGAGGGCCAAGAGCAAGTCAGAAGCCAGGCTGAGCACCTGGAGATTAAGCTGGAGCCGGCTATGACTCTACAGCAGTTACTGCTCTTGGGGAATCACTCACTGAACCACAGGGCAGGAAGCAGCCACGGAGTGTCCTCCGTGGCATTCTGTTGTGGGTTGTGGGTTGTGAGCAAAAACGTTAAAGAAAAATGTCTGGGAGGACTCAGCTCCATGCCAGAACAGTACACATAGATCAGGTATGCTTGTCTCAGAGGTGGGGTGGGGCAAAGGGAGAGTCCCCAAATCACTAACAGGAAGCTGCAAGACATAAACCCCCAGAGGCCAAGAAATGGTGCCAGCCTTGCCCGGGCATTCTCTCTGGCAGTACTGTGGGCGTTTCCATTCTGTTTATTTGTTTTAAAAGAAGACGGGAGCAGGGAGGGTGAACCAACACAAGTCATTACTGGGCATTTCCTGCAGGTCTTCTGTTTGCAAAGCACTCCTGCCCCCAGTCCTCAACCGCCTAAAGTAATAAAGGAATTCAAGACTCAAGCCAAGAACTCCAAGTACTAAGCAGATACAAGAGCCTCCCCTTGAGTGTCGGGCACACCAGGCACTATTTAAAAAAACGAATCCCATAAAAGAAACACTATTGGAAGGAATATAATCTGATGTCAAAATCCGTGTGAAATTGACATGCGAGTTGGAGGTCATGAACTCTGTATGTGTTCTGTCTCCTCACTCACGCCAGGACACTTTGAAAACACAGTGGGTGACATCCTTCTCTGAGCACCCAGCATTCTACCACTGACATTCAAACACTCCATGGCAACAACTACAAGAGAATTCTCTTGTTGGTGGCTGGGCCTGATCATCCCCAAAATGCAATGCCAAGGAGGCTTTCCGAATGGTGCTCAATGGAGCACTCCCTGCAGTCACACTGTGTAGGAGCTACAATATACTAGAAGCACCTTGGGTTGGGATCTGGGGGCCCAATCACATAGGATTCAAAACAGATGGGACTTGTGTGTCTGTGTTTAAATTAAGTACAATAAGAGCATCCCTAATCCAAAACTGCAAAATTCAAAATTCTCCAAGACTCAAAATGTTATGAACACAGACGTGACTTCACAGGTGGATTATACGCCATGATGAAATTATTTAAAATACTGTATAAAATTTTCTTCAGGCTATGTGCATAAGACATATATGGAAAAAAAAGAGATGAATTTACAGCAAGGCACTATTCAATATTTCACTATGCATATTCCAAAATCTCTGTGAATAAAACTGTCTGAAATCATAGACTTCCAGTCCCAATTACTCTGGATAAGAGATCCACCGATGTATAAGGATGATCAAACTCAAAACTACTACTAATATGTCCTCTAGGGGAAAATAATGCTTCAAGTAGCGACCACAAAATATATTAGTGCCACATAAAAACATTCAAAACCAACCTATTTTGAGAAAACAAATCTTAAGAATGCACTTTAGGGATGGCATTAACTTTATGTCAGATCAACATCAATACTCCATTCTTCTCTGATGTGATCCATAGGGCAATTAGGAAGCCCTCCTCCCACCCTACCCCCATATGCATCTCACAGAGAGAGAGAGAGAGAGAGAGAGAGAGAGAGAGAGAGAGAGACATAGACAAGAGAGTTTACTAGTAAAAAGGGAAGAATTTCCACCCAGCATTTGTGGTAGCTTTGTGCCTGGGGCATTTGCTGATGTAAGAAAGGATGCCTGAGTGGCTTAGAGTAACCTTTCTAAAAACCTTATATGGGGCCGTCAGGACAAAAATTAGAGAGCTGAGCCTCACAATTCGTTGGCTGTAATTTTGGTAAAGCATAAAGCTGTAGCATGGGTGAGGACAGTGACTAAAAGGCTTAATAAGCAGGAGTTAAAAGAGATGTTTAGCACAATTCTAAAACAGTAGGCCTATATATTCTAAAAACAGGTTTGAGCAAAAGAAAGTCCCATCTCTATAGAGACAGAAACGACGATCATGATGGAAAACTCAACACAGGAACCGAAAAAGGCAGAGAAAAGTTAGCATACAGCAGATTGAAAACCGGGTCTACATAATCTGGATCCAAATGTTACCATGGAACTTAGTTCTCAACGATCCTTATGCATACATTTCTTTGAGCCCACGTGGAAGTTATCAAAGTTAAACATGTGCTTTGAACCTACACGGTGGGAAAGTATGTCCGCGAAAACCACAGTATACGTTTACCTGCCCCTCTGACAAAGGACTGACAGAGCAAGGTCTAAGGGGACTGTGGTTTCCAGAAGCAAGAGTCCTAAACCATGCATGACAGGTGGTGTGAGTAGAGCACTAACTTCAAACCAATGGCTAGTGCGGCCTGAAGGTGGCAGGGCGGTAGTTAAAGCAGGAACACGGATGGAAGAGTCCACATAGCCCTCTCTGTCTCCTTGCTACCCCTGGGAGCCTAACAGCTACCACGGAACTGTACAGAAGGAAAAGTGGTGCGAGGGCCCAGCTCAAAGGGAGGTAGCCATCACAGCAGTGCCTCATGCAAGCAGAAGGGTGACCTAGCTTCACTATGGCCAAATCCTGATCCCTTTTTCCTAGGCTTCCCATCTTTCCCCCTCCTAACCTGGAGATCTGCACAGGCTTGTAAGTGACACTTTTACACGATCCCCACATTTACCCATGCAGAGTGTCTTTCTCAATAAGCTTTGCTCTAAGAGAAAAAAATATCTGCCTAGCTCCCTGTCACTGTCTCTTAATCCCAACTTTCATGGGTTATGATGGACTGGGCTCAAAGGTTTGTTCTCTGTCTTGCTCCGTGACCTCAGTGGCTTGGATACACTTTTGTTGTACCAGGGTTTGGGTCTAGAGATGTGAATTCCTGGGGGAGGTCTCCTAGGATGGGAGGGGTAGATGCAGGCATGCTCTGTGCTTTGCACAGTCTTAGGAATTGCTCCAGTTAGACAGAACCACTTCCCAAGCCTGAGCTGGCTGGAGGAAACAGACAAACACAAGCAGGACCTGCCGTTATCGTCCTGACCTAATTCTCTCAGAGTCTCAGTACTGCCACAAAGCTCTGCCCTCATTCTGCCCCCCAACCCGGAAACGCTAGGCACCAAGTAGAAAGAGACCCACCCTGAAATGGTGATGCTTCCTTCCAGCTACTACAGGCCTGATGTTCTGAGTGTGTGTGTGTGTGTCCCTAGCCTGCTCTGCAGCTAACTCTTTTGCATCCGGTGACGAGAATCTTGACTCTGGTGTCCGGGCATATCCACATTCCCATGAAGCGGGTGTGTTGAAAATTACCCTCCGTATAGGGCTGTGTGACCTTAGGTACTTCCTAGGCTCTCACTGTTGGCCCTGCAGCAGGAGGAGTAGAGCACATGGATCCTAACACTTAGTGCTTCATTATTAACGAATTCTTCGTGGGCCCCACCCAGCAGAAGGCCGATACACTCACCCTCATACATCTCCAGGATGTGGACGGTGTCACCGATCTGCAAGGAGAGCTCCACATCTTGAGATGCATTGTAGTTGTAGATGGCTGTTAAGGAGAGGAACAAAAGGGGTGGATTAGAAAACATGCACTTTTTAAAAAGTTACTGCCCAATATATTTGTTCTCACTTGCTTTTCTGCTATGGTGATAAAATCCTGACCAAGTTTATAATCTATCATCTAGAGGAGCCAAGGCGGGAGCTCAAGGCAGGAACCTGGAGGCAGGAACTGAAGTAGAAACCACGAAGGATCATTGCTTTCTAGCTTGCTTCACCTGGCTTGCCCGGCTACTTTACTTAAACAGCCCCGACCCACCTGCCTAAGGATGGTACCACCCACCGTGGGCTACCCTCCACCAGCCAACAGATCGGACAAGCTCTCAGACCAATCAAACCAAGAATTCATCAGCTTAGGCTCCCTCTTTCCAGGACTGTCAAGTTAACAGCCAACACTATCCATGACAGTATTTAATAAGCCAGAGCCACCTCTGTTGAATGATTTCATATTATCCTCTGTATGTAAAGCATTCAACAGAGCTGTATATGTCCTCAATATGCTGACTGGTTGCCTAACACATACCACATCCTGTGTCAGATAAAAAAAACATAGATGTAGCCTCTGTTCCTAGGAAACATGATAGTCTAGTGGGAGGAAGAAAGATATCGAGTGTACAATCCGGATCCCAGAAATAACTCTTTAATTGAACTTGGGACAACACTACCGAAGAATCCAGGCTAGAGAATACAATGAGAACCTCTGTAGGTCAGTCCCCTGTCCATGAGACAACAGCCAACATGAAACTCATTTAAGCTTACAGTCTTCAGGGCACGGGGGAAGTGGGGGGAGGGTCTCTTGGCTTTCTTGGCAAGGTGCTCAGCAGTCATTTGAAGGCATTTGAGTGACATCTACCTCTATAGGTCACAATGCGGGGATGGTGCCTTTTCCCAGCCCTCAATACCCTGGGGACAGAGTAAACCTAGCACCCCATAATCCTGAAGATCATGTTAAGTCCCCAGAACAGAAGGCAGCAGACTAAATCACAACAGAACCAGGGGTGACCAGGCCAGAGCTTTGCATAGGTGCTTTACCATAACTCCACAGGAGTGACTAAGAGGCATATGAAAACACACTCAATAAGGTTAGTCACAAGGGGAATGCAAATCAAAACCCCCATCAGATGCCACATCCACACCTCCTGGAACAGCTGCATTTAAAAAGATGCTGGCCAAGACAACGGAGCAGCTCGAACTCACCACCTTGGCTGGTAGGACTGCAAAATGGGAGCCCCTTTAGAAACAAGATCGACAGTTTCTTAAAAGTTAAGTAAACTTACTAATTTATTTAAATTAGTTTAAATGTAAATTTAATTAATTTTTATTTTTAATAAAAATTAGATTTATAAATTAATTAATAATTAGATTTAAATAATTAGACTCAGCAAACCCACTCCTAGGAGAGCAACAGAAAGAAGAGAAACCTACACACTTACACAATACCCTTAGCTCAATGTCAGTAGTTGCTACATTGGGAAGAGATTTCTAAACCAATCTGCTGCAGCTGTGGGTGCTGCCTCATTAGGATCTTTGGTTACCTCAGGGTGTTTTTCTACAAGGTGAGGAAAGATTAGAATGTGTGGAAGCTGAGACGTGCTGTGCCAGCCACCATTAGGAGCCGGCAGTAGCATGGGCTGGACTCTCCTGGGAGTCTCCAGGGGGCATGCAGACCAGTACACACCTTCATTTCAGAACTCTGGGCTCCAGAACTTGAGGTAACACATTCCTGTTGTCCCCAGCCACTGAATATGCCACCATTTGCTATAGCAGCCACTGGAAACCAACGTGGCTGTGCTAATAAACAAGATGAAACAGGTCAGCTATGGCTGGATACACAGCTATGCATGGTATAGTGTGCTGCGATGTCTGCACCAGGTGAACTGCACAACCCCGCCCTGTGAGGATAGGAAAACTCACTGATATCCAGTCTCTTACAAACTGTGGTGCGGCACAGACAGAGCCTAAGCATACCCTCCCCTACACTGTCACTCCAGATGACTGACAGACCTAAAATAATGTTGGTGGTAGTAGGTAACGGTTACATTGTATCACATCAGAACTACAACCTGTGAAGTTTCTGCCCGGTAAACCTGAGGACCTGACATTGGAAACCCAG
Organism: Mus caroli; assembly: GCF_978045245.1. Lineage (NCBI taxonomy): Eukaryota > Metazoa > Chordata > Mammalia > Rodentia > Muridae > Mus > Mus caroli. The sequence goes on from NW_028227267.1 coordinate 64,160,797, forward strand.
CCCCCATTTTTATGCCAGGTTTGGGCACACGTGCATCTGTAACCTTGCCAAGGGATATGAAGGCAGGAAGATCCCTGGGGCTCCCGAGTCGGCCAGTCTCTCTAGTCAGTGAGCTACAGGTTCAGTGAAAGAACCTGTCTCAAAAAATAAAGCGGAGAGCAGTGAAATAAGAGACCTAATGTTGACCTCTGCCCTCCACACACATATATCCTATATGCATGCATATACATGTACCCATGAATACATACATACAACACACACACACAGAAAAAAATGAGAAAATATATCTACACATATTCAATAGACACAGTATCTTTTCTGAATAGTTTTGATCTGAAGTGAATCACACCTTGTTAAACAATATCGAGTCCCCTTCCCACCATCAAACATATTGACTGGTTGCCTATTTTGTATCACAAACTGTCTTAGAGAATAACAAACACAGCGATGTGGCTCCTGAGCCCTAGTTAAAACAGATAGAGGGCTGACAAGTATGCTAAGTAAAAGAAGACATAGGCAAATATATTTATATTCCATGTGTCTCAGGAGATGACAATCTGTCAGCCATTACAACAATTATTTGCTGCTCTAGCATATGGGTATGAGAATGGCCCCCTGAGCAATCTATCCATTGAGGAACTTGTTAGGGAGGTGAACGCACCTCAAACTGAACTGTGGCGACAGTTAAATGGTTCCATCATTACTTACTGAGGTCACTAGACTGGGGGCTGGGAGGAATGCTCAGTGGTTAGAGCTCTTACAGCTGTTGTAGAGACCTAGGTTCAGTTCCCAGCACCCATATCAGGCATCATAACTACAGTTTCAGGGGACCTAACACCATCTTCTAGCCACAGATACTTGCTTGCGTGTGGGGCACATAAATTCACACAGGCACACACACACATACACACAATTATACATAAATAAAAACAAGCATTTCAAAAAAAAACCATTGAGCATTGAAAATACATGGATATGACTGTATATTATGTTTCAGAGAAAAGGTTCATTAAATAGATTTATTTTTTGTCTTTATTAACGGGTAATCCGTATCCACTCCCCCAAAAAAGTACCAACTTGGGAGACTCAGCTATAAACAAAGAATTCCCTGTAGGATTCATCTCTGCAGGTCTGAACAGCAGGATGATCACTCAGTCCATCCTCATATCCTACTCACTAGGGAAGAGAGGTGTCCCATCATTGCCTGTGGCTGGGCATATCCTGTTCTTCCCTCCCTGGGCTGCAGCCCAGCTCCTATCACAGTAAACTTGTCAGCATACACCCCCCACCCCCGCCTCCGGAAGAGAATGAGCACGCCCGCGCCCCCCCCCCCCCCGCCCCCGGGCTCCTCTCAGAAATGGCCTCTCCCTCAGGATGGAGGTCACAGTTCCGAATAGTGTCCTTCTGCAGGGTACTTGGAGAAGTACCCTGGCAGCTGTTTTCTATTGCGCTTTCAGAGTAGGCTGTGGTTTTTGAATAAGGACTGGTTGGGGAAGTGGGTTAGGAGAAGTGACACAGAAGGCAGGAGGAGGGAGTTCAAGCATCCCAGGCCTGTTGATGAGTTCCCAGCCTCCAGCTGCTGCTATTACACACCAGTGCAACTCCATCTGACTGCTACAGTTTGCTCCAAGGGTTTACCCCTAAAGGATATGGTGGGTTTGCTACTGAAAACATGGCCCTGAGATTCCCGACACCACCTTGACTCCATTCACAGCTGTCCCCTAAAATGCTTCTTCCTACCACCCCTCCCCCACGGAAACAGGAAGTAGTGAGGCCTCTTTGTCACAGGCTGGGTAATGGCCATCTTCACTCTTCCTGATTCTTAGTCACGGGAAAGTAAGCAGAGGCTCTCAAAGGCAGTCTCCTGCTGTCGGCTCCAGGTAAAAGCACCTGCCTGGGACTGATGGAAATACAGGTGTGCATATTCGCACGTACACATGCACGTCTGCATGTACACATGAGTACACACACACACACTCACAACCAAAGACCAGCAATCTCCAAATGTTCCAGCCCTATAATTAAGGCTGCACTTTTCCTCTACCATCTGTCAAACTCACCCTCTTCTCTAGCCCATACTCTCAGATGCTCAGGGGCTGGAGAGATGGTTCTGCAGTTAAAGAGCACCAGCTGCTCTTCCAGAGGACCTGGGTTCAATTCCCAGCACCCACAAAGGGACTCACAACCACCTGTAACTCCAGTCCAGGGGCTACTAGGCCCTCTTCTGGCCTCCGCAGGCACCCAGCACATATGGTACAGAGAGACACATGCAGACAAAACAGCTGTGCACATAACATAATTTCTTTCAAAGAGACTTATAATCTCCTTAAAAATCGATGTGCAACTCCTGTCTTAACCACCGCCTCTCTCTTCTTTAGAACAATCCAAATCTCACATCCACAATTCGACTCCACAAACAGCCCCTGAGCACCCCTCTCCACCTTGCATGACGTCTCTCTTCTCTGAAGTCCCACAGCTTTCCCCTTCCAGAAATCCCAGTTAGCAATCCCAGATAGTCCTGTGCATCTGTCGGCCACAATGAGGAGGTGAGGCCCTCCCAAATGTGGACCTGTCTTCAGACTGCCTTCGGTCAACTCCTCGTGAGACAGAGACTTAGACATAACCCAAAGAGTAGTCCAAGGTACAAATGACAACTCTTGACTTGCTTACATATTGTTTTATTTTGAGTATCACCATAGGCCATGTTATCCTCCTAACGCTATATATCTATATATCCTAACGCTCTGTATCTTTATATCCCCAGTCTCCATCTTCCAGGGCTGGAATAGCAGGCTTGTTGCCACCCACGTTCAGTGTATGTGATGTTAGGGATTGAACCTAGGGCCTTTGAGCATGCTCGGCCAGCATTCTAATATCTGAGCCATGTTTTCCACTCCTTATTCTACATTTTAAGCATATAGTTTGTCTTTTTTTTTTTAATATCCTATTAACCTGTCTTCCCATCTCCATTCCTCCATCCCTAGCGCCCTTCTTCCTTTCAAATACTCTACTTTCACATTACATATACGTGCATGTGTGTGTATATACATACATACACATATGCATTTAGAGTACAGCATCTGTCGCATCTGTCATTCTCAGGCTGACTGACTGCTGATGCAAGGCTCTACACTTTTATCACCTCCCTGCAAATACATAATTTCATTCTTACTTTTTAATGGCCGAATAAAAACTCCATTGAATATGCACACATTTTCCCAAAAAAAGTATTTGTAAATATTATTTATAACTCTTCTATAAAACACACAAGACAGTCCAGTCATTCGTCCTTCTTCCCCCAATGCAACCGTGTTTCTGCATCTCTCCAAAATGTCACCTGTGGTTTCCCATTGCACAGGAATAGGTTATCAGAAGTTACCCCCCAGATACTTGATCACACAAGAAAAAAAAAACATGTATAATTCCTACTGGGGACAGATTTCTTCAGCAGTGTTCTTCAGAAATGGGCCAGAACACCTGTGCTCTACCCCATTCATGTCTCTGGGTAAACGTGTAAACAAGACTGCAGTCACTTACGATCTGGTCCTTCCAACTCAGATCTTGAGAGCCCCGCCCTCCACTTCCCTCACCTGAGGACACCTCAGATTTCCCCTGCAGCTACTCTTACACAACTCTGCCAAACCACACAGCATGCAACAGGAAAGCCGAGACTAAACACTAAATTCAGCCTGGCAGCAGCAAGGCTCTCGGTGAGAGAGTCCAGTCACCTCTGCCCAGGATGGTCAGTAACGGTAACAGCGTACCCTGGAATAGTCTACAACCAAGATTCCTCTCACTAAACGGAATTGCTAGCTCTAAAGCCATCCTTTACCATACAAACCCATGGCTGGTGATCACCCTGTGATAGCCTGATACTGTTTTAAGCATTAGGAGAGAAACTAATGTTTTCATTCTAGAACGTGAATAACTGTTACAAAGAACTGGTTACAAAGAATTGTTACAAAGAATTGTTACAAAGGACTGGGGAGATAGCTCAGTGGTTAAGAGCAGTGACTGATCTTCTAGAGGACCTGGGTTCAATTCCTAGCACCCACATGACAGTTCTCAATTGTCTGTAATTCCAATTCCAAAGGCTCCAACACCCTCACACAGACATGCATGCAGACAAAACACCAACCAGTGCACATAAAATGAAAATATTTTTTTTATTATTGTAAATATCAATGCCTGTACATTATGTGCATTATGTGTCCTTGGGGCTTGGGGAGGTGGTGAGCCTCCATGTGGGTGCTGGGAATCAAACCTGGGTCTTTCATAATAAGGAGAAGTGCCTTTTATCACTGAGCCAACTCTCCAGCCATTATTTTAAAAAGGAAGGAAGGAAGGAAGGGAGGAAGGGAGGGAGGGAGGGGGAGGAAGGGAGAGAGAGAGAGAGAGAGAGAGTTAGTTGAACAAACCCTGGGGATGTAGCACTGGTGGCAAAGAGCACTTACACATGAGCCCTGGGTTCAACCCCCAGCACAACATAAACTAGGCATGGTGGCACATGCCGTAATCCCAGCTCCGGGAAGGCGATGGCAGGCGGGAGAATCAGTTCACTCTTGCCTACTCAGAAAGCTGTGGCCAGACTTGGTTACAGGAGAGCCCTTCTCAAAACAAAACAACAAAACCCCAGAAAGTGAAAAGGGACAGCGAGGGACAGAGCGAAGCTAGGATGTCCTAAATTAAACAGAGCAGAATTCGAGACTCTTTTTTTCTTCCCTTTTTTCATTTGCAAACAGCATGCCTTTCAAGGACTTAACTTAATCTAGACCTCAGTTTCTCATCTATAAAACAAGAACCAGACTGGATGACTCAAGGGCCGTTAGCTCCAGCTTCCTGATTCATGAAGTGACAATCCAGGCCAGAGAGCCGCACTGCTTTGAACTGGCAGGCACCACCGCAAGCTCTTGTTTTGTCTGAGGAAATTAAACAAGAATAGGGAGTCGGCTGCGTAAAAATTGCTTCCCTGACTGCTTTGTACAAGGTTGGGAGAGACAAATTGCTGGAATTCTTCCCTAAGCAGCTTACGGTTTATACCAGGAAAGTGTAGTTTTTGCAGAGCCAAACAGACAAGACAGTATGTCTACAAATGTAAAATAAGTTTGCATCCCACCAAATCCTAGATTTAGCTTTTTCTTTGAAACGAGGCTTATAGGGGGGAGGGGGGGGTCTGAAGATGAAAGAAAATTGAAAGTTGCATAATAAGCAATCAAAAGAACATTTTTAGAAGCTGCAAATAGGACCAGTTTTGAAGAAGGGAAGTCTGTTGGCCACGAGCTATAAATCTTTCTAATGAATTGAGATCTTTCACGAGTTCCCAAATTATAGTCCCCCAAGGAACAACTGGAACCTTTAATTTTTTTATAGATAGAATCTACAGAAGTGTCCAGCCAAGCAAAGGATACGGTCCCAAGCTGAGTCCTTCACTAGTCAGAATATTAAGGTGATTAATGGATTTATTCATCTCCATTTTTGAACCTGATGTATGTCTGTCTGTCTGTCTCTCTCTCTGTATGTGTGTGCATGTGCATATGCCAAGGTCTCCTACCTCGGTCCCCAAGGCAGGATAAGCCTGTACCACTACATTTGTTTTGTTGTTGTTGCTTTTTTTTTCATTATTATATTTATCTATCCTGGGTTTGGCCATTAGTTTTATCAAGACTAAAGAGCCGCAACTATCTTTGACATTCATTCTGGCTTTAATGCACTAATGTTCTTAAAGGCCAAATGGAATTTTTTTAATCTTAAATATAACATCACAATAATGGTGAGAAAATGATATTCGACAACAGGTATCCTACCAAGAAGTACAAAAAGTCCATCACTTCATGCCAACAATCAGGTTTCAAAGTGGCCTATGTGCACTGTGATAGCCATGTCGCATCCTGCGCTGATGTGCCGGAGCCAGGGGCTTCCAATCAGATGCCTGCTGCAGTTCTTTACAACAGGGCCCTCGCCCAAGAGAAACAGGAGCTTTCAGGTTTCTCATCTCTCAAGCACTCAGAAGAACAGTGGCTGTCACAGTGACAAACTTACTGGCTATTATTCCGCAAGCTTCTTTGTTGTTGTTTTTATTATTACTTTATGTGCATCCGTGTTTCGCCTCCACGTATGCCTATGTGAGAGTGTTAGAGGCCCTGGAACTGGAAGTATACACAGTTGTGAGCTGCCATGTGGGCATGGGGAATTGAACCCAGTTCCTCTGGAAGAGCAGCCAGTGCTTATAACAGCAGAGCCTTCTCTCCTAAATTCCAGAAGTTTCTAATCTGAAGATCCTATGTAAATGTATAGGTTGAATGTCTTGACCTTGATAGAGATTAGCCCAACTCTAGATTACCAGAGCTGGTACCAAAAGCCTACAAGTCACCTCACCTAAACTAACATGGGATTAAGTTCAATCTTTTATGAGAGGAGAGCTGAAACACAGCAATTCAAAATTACAGAACAAAAAAGTCTGTGGGACACAGGGACTTTTCCCCCCACAGCTTCCTCAACTGAAGAACAGAGGTCACAGCCCATTACTCATACGGTTTGTGGAGCCCAGAAAGGGGAATCTGTGCGGTGGCCCTCGGACTATGACTAACACCTAGCAGGCATGGACTCTAGGGCAGTCACCTGCCCTCTCCTTTGTCCCCTTCCTTTCCCTGCTCAGCTTCCTACTTAAAGCACAACAGCACCTGTAATCCTTAAGGATGGACGCTGTCTTGCTCGCCTACGTCAGCAGCCACCGAAAGAAAACTGCCAATCAAGAAGCACTGGAACAATCAGGGGAGGAGGTGATCTTCCAAGTCCATCCTGGGTTGCTGGACAGTGGCCTGCATTTGATGGGTATGGGGGTGCGGGTTGCATTTTATTGTAGGAAGCTAAGTGTTACTCGGAAGAAGCAGCACTTCGATCTGGGATGATGTCTGAGTAGCTAAGTTCTCTTCTCTGCCTCCTCCTATCTCTTCCAAGCATTTCTGTAATGACTCAATGGAGGAGCCACGATGTGAGTCAGAAGGGCCAGCAATACTCTACATCAGACCTCTCCATCTGAAGATCACTGGTTTATCTGTCTGTCTGTCTGTCTGTCTGACTGACCTTCTGTTCCTTTTCACTGAACTCCTTCCTGGTAATCAAAATAAGAGGAAAAGAGAGGGGGGAGGCTCTGATTCTAACTAAGACAGTTTTAGGCACACGTGAGAGAGAGCAGCCCAGAACATCCAATCACAAACGCTCTCATAAGACTGCAGGGGAGCCAGGCGTGGTGGCGCACGCCTTTAATCCCAGCACTTGGGAGGCAGAGGCAGGCGGATTTTTAAGTTCCAGGTCAGCCTGGTCTACAAAGTGAGTTCCAGGACAGCCAGGGCTACACAGAGAAACCCTGTCTTCTGAAAACTTAAAAAAAAAAAAAAAAAAGACTGCATCAGAGAAACCAGGCTCATTAACATATGCCTGGAGTCTCAGCACTAAGGAGACATGATCAGGATGACTGAGTGACCTGAGTTCAAGGCCAGCCTACTCTCTACACAACAAGAATCAGATTAGCCACTGCTAGTCTACCTAGTGAAGACTTGTCAAAACAAACAAACAAACAAACAAATAATAAATGATTGCTCCTGACATAGGTTCTTGTTAAATGAAGATTAAGTGATCTATGCTTAAATCAGTCATATCTAAGATTCTTTTGAGTTTGCGGCATCCAACAGAAAGCATAAGTGAGGAAGAGAATAGGAAGCTAGAAACCAGGATAATAGAATCTAGGAGAAGCACCGTGAATGGCAGTCAATGATGTGGGCGGCTACTTTTCTCCGTATGGACAAAGACTCTAAGACAAATGTCATTTCAATGAGGAAAACAACGATCCTCAACCAGGCTACCAAATCTGTTCATTTCCGTTATCTACCTGCACGGGTGAGCATTCCAGTAGCAGCTTTTAATCTGAGTGTACTTCCTAGCAGAACTTGCAACCCCACGGCCCATCCAAGGGCAAGGGATGCCCTGCAGTCCCAGGATCATGCCTGGGAGGATCCTAAAACTGAACCTCGGCTTCTTTGACCTTACAGATACTAGAGCCCCAACTGACTGACCCTCAGTGAGAAAATACAGATACTTGTGTGTGTGTTTATGTATGTGTCTGTGTGTGTGTATGTCTGTGTGTGTGTATGTCTGTGTGTGTGCCTGTGTGTGTGCCTGTGTGTGTGTGTATCTGTGTGTGTGCCTGTGTGTGTGTGTCTGTGTGTGTGCCTCTGTGTGTGTGTGTATGTGTCTGTATGTGTGCCTGTGTGTGTGTGTACACATACGTTTCATGGAGGTCAGAAGCATCAGGTCCCCCTGGTGCTGGAGTTAAACATGGTTGTGAGCTGTCTGAGGTGAGTGCTAAGAACGCAGGTCCTCTGCAAGAGAGGTTTGTGCTCTAACCACTGAGCCATCGCTCCAGCTCTGTAAGTGATCATTATAATAAGCTAGAATACACATCACCCTGCATTTAACCATACTTCTGAACAGAGAAAACAGCAGAGGCATAAAAACAAATGAGTGGATTAAAAAAAGATGGGTAACAGTGCAGCCATCAAGCCTGACCACGAGGCCTCAATGGCTAGGACCCACAGAAGAGAAGGACAGAACCAACTTCTGCAAGCTGTTCGCCGCTCTCTACTCATGGACGGACACGGACACGGATGGACACGGACAGACACACAGACACACACACATACACAACATTTGAGAAAAATAAAAACAAATGAGCAGCTACCATTTGTGTAAGAAATAAGTGATCTGTAAATCAGAAAGTAAGCAATTATCAGATCCATTGTTGTATACGAGCTCATTCTTTTATATATTTATCATATATGTCTGTACACACATATATTTAGCAATAAAAATAATATATTTGTGTGTTTGTGTGTGTGTGTGTAATTTTTTCAGTTTCACCTCTTAGAACCTAAAGGCACATACAACACTCCCATCCCACATACATGTTTTACATCCCACAGACAATATTTCACGATAATCCCCTTACATTTCAAAAAGCTTCCCATGCAATCCATTTTCTACTTGAATACATCTAATGGCAACCAAATGTAACATTAAAAAGTTTTGCAATTTCAACATGCCTCTTGATTTATCCCCAAAGCAATAAAGTATTTTTAGGCATGAATACTCATAAAAGGAAAATATAGTTCATAAAAAAAAATGTGACCACCAAACTTATAAAACCAACTAAATGTGAATAGGAAAATCACATTTCTACAGAGAAATCTAAGCTTGATGGCTTGCTTGTCTTCTGGCATTTAAAAATAAAAGCCAGCCAGGCAGTGGTGGCGCATGCCTTTAATCCTAGCACCTGGGAGGCAGTGGCAGAGGCAGGCAGATTTCTGAGTTCACGGCCAGCCTGGTCTACATAGTGAGTTCCAAGTTCCAGGACAGCCAGGGCCACACAGAGAAACCCTGTCTCGGAAAAAAAAAAAAAAAAAAAAAAAGCCACTCTAAAAATCAGTGGGAAATCTGTTATTCTTCCATATTACAATGCTATACTTCATTTTCTTTTTTTTTCTTTTTAATATTTTTTATTACGTATTTTCCTCAATTACATTTCCAATGCTATCCCAAAAGTCCCCCATACCCTCCCCCACATTTCCCTACCCACCCACTCCCATTTTTTTGGCCCTGGCATTCCCCTGTACTGGGGCATATAAAGTTTGGGTGTCCAATAGGCCTCTCTTTCCAGTGATGGCCGACTAGGCCATCTTTTGATACATATGCAGCTAGAGTCAAGAGTTCCAGGGTACTGGTTAGTTCATAATGTTGCTCCACCCATAGGGTTGCGGATCCCTTCAGCTCCTTGGGTACTTTTCTCTAGCTTCTCCATTGGGGCCCTGTGATCCATCCAATAGCTGACTGTGAGCATCCACTTCTATGTTTGCTAGGCCCCTGCATAGTCTCACAAGAGACAGCTATATCTGGGACCTTTCAGCAAAATCTTGCTAGTGTATGCAATGGTGTCAGCGTTTGGAAGCTGATTATGGGGTGGATCCCTGGATATGGCAGTCTCTAGATGGTCCATCCTTTTGTCTCAGCTCCAAACTTTGTCTCTGTAACTCCTTCCATGGGTGTTTTGTTCCCCAATTTTAAGAAGGGGAACAGTGTCCACACTTTGGTCTTCATTCTTCTTGAGTTTCATGCGTTTAGCAAATTGTATCTTATATCTTGGGTATCCTAAGTTTTGGGCTAATATCCACTTATCAGTGAGTACATATTGTGTGAGTTCCTTTGTGATTGTGTTACCTCACTCAGGATGATGCCCTCCAGGTCCAAATTCCTAGGCAAATGGATGGACCTGGAGGGCTATACTTTATTTTCATGCAAGTCAATTGGATGAGACATGGGGTAGCACTGAGCTACAGCCATTGGCAGCAATGGAAAGCCCAGCAGTATCAAATCCTGCCTGCACCCTCTACACCACCATGGAGGGACTTCCTACGGGCCGGGCAAAGACATCCTGTTTCAGGAGTTGTGTATATCCTGCATACTTCCTTCACCATTCACACCTCCAACCTATCTTTCTACTCTGCAGGGACTTTCTAGAAAAGAGAGAGTAGGGAACCAAAGTAATAGGAAACTAAAGGCAGTTTCAATAGAATGCTGGGGACACTTGGCTTTGGTCAGTCGGACTCCAGGGTGAAAGAGCTATCTCAGAGCTTCTATCACCATCCTATCTCCAAGCCTTCCTGCCTTGTCTGAATGCTAGATAACTCCCCTGTGGTCTTGACCATCCTCCGTCCACTCTTCCCACACGCATTTAAAAAAAAATCACATAATGGGCTGGTAGAGACGAAAGAATATTCCCAAAGCACTCACCAGGAAAAAACCGGTCATGAGAGGCCCTACAGCACTCTTCTCCACACCCTTACTTTCTAAGAAGTCTTAACCCTCAGCCCCTAAACATCCCGCTCTGTACACTCCTGTCGTTCTGGTAGCTCTCTGCACACTTCACACGAGGCCTTATTTCTCAAAATCTCTCAATACTTCCCTGCCTCTGTCTTAAGGACTTCTGAATCTCCTTCATTTCTGAGTCTCCTTTTGTCATTCCCAAATAGGGCTTTTGCTATATCCCTCCATCGGACCTAATGCTAACCACAAATTAAATTTACAAAAGCCCAATTCAGCCACAGCATGCACTGGATGACAATGCTAAGCTACCTAACTCAGAGCTGAGTCAACTGTCTTAGTTACTACTGCGGTAAAGAGACACCACGACTAAGAGAGTATTTAATTGGGGGGTTGCTTACAATTCCAGAGGGTGAATTCATAACCATTATGGCGGGGAGCATGGTAGGCAGGCAGGCAGGCAGGCATGGCATGGCATTGGAGCATTAGCTGAGAACATACATCTGATCCACAAACAGGAAGAAGAGAGACAAAGTATGGGCCTGGCTTGGGCCCACCACCAGGGAAGCATCTCTTCCCACAAGACCACACCTCCTAATCCTTCCCAACAGTTCACCCACTGCAAACATTCAAATGTAGGAGCCCATGGAGTGGGGGGTGGAGGGGAGACATTCTTATTCAAACTACCACACCAATGAAACCTGCTGTGTGACATGGCCTCCCCAGGTCCCTCGTGGGGATCCACACTGCCTTCAACCAGTCCTCACATTGGCAAAGTCTATTTGCTCATTCATTAACAGATGTCTAAATAATGACTTACTGGGTAGAGAACAGAGTAGGTGTGATGTGCTCCCACACCATAAGTGAAAAAAACAAAACAACAACAACAACAACCCCAAGATAACCAGGGATTTAATGTGAAAAGAAAAATCCGTAAGTGATAACGTTTTTTGAAAAAAAAATTACATGATAATATTTTTATAATTTTGGAAAAATCAAAATTTCCTCACTGACAACCAAGTGAAAACAGCTAAAGACTACAAGTTCAGTCAGATCAAAATTAAAACGCCCACTGGATAAACAGCCTACAGCAGGAAAATTCATCTCAGAAAAATATGTGACAAAAGATAATAAATCATCCATGGTCAAAAGAGGGAGAAGAAGGAATGCTATCAGATCAAGGAGCTTACAGGAGAATACACACAGGTCAGTCACAGACGCAGCAATCCCAAGAGACCGTCATTTTCACAATATGAAGCAAAGTAACAAAATGTTTTAAAATGTAGCAACCAAAGGTGGGAGCAAGTATATGAAAATGCAGCAGAGATACATCAAAAGGACTCTGCATCCTCCCAGGGACATTTGCCCACCTACGTTCATTGCTGTTCTATTGATGATAGCCAGGAATCAGAAACAACCTAGCTGACCCTCCTCAGAGGAATGGAAAGAAACTGTGGTACTCTTACTTACTGTGGTACACAATGGAGCACTACTTAGCTGTTAAAAATGATGAAGTCATGAAACTCAGAGGCAAGTGGACTGAAGTAGAAGAAAATCATGCTGAGTAAGGTAGCCCAGATGCAGAAGGACACATATGATGTGTATTTGCTCACATATGGATGATAGCTGTTAAGTCAATAATAACCAAGCTATAATCCATAGAGACATAAAGGGTAAGAAAAATAAGGAACTAGGGCAGACAGATAGCTCTCCCTATAAAGGGAAATAGAATAGTTAGTTATAGAAAGATGGGAGTCAGGGCTGGAACAGGAGGATCAACTGGGGGCAGGAAAAGGAGGGAATATCAGGAGAGATAGCTAAAATTAAGGGCTATTTGGGGGGTGTAGTATAAAAACCCAATAGAGTAAAAGCTTGTGTGTGTGTGTGAGTGTGTGTGTGTGTGTGTGTGTGTGTGTGTGTGATCTAAATGAAATGGCAAATAACAGGGGAGACAGAACCCCAACTAGACATCGCTTGTCACCAAAGGAAGTTTCTAGTACCAGAAATGGATTACATTTAATTGATTTGTTGGCCAAAGGGGTTCCAAGAGAATCCCCAAATGACCCAGACTATAGGTTGCTCTCCACAAATTGACGGAAAGGCCCCATTGCTAACACCACAACCTACCCAGTTCATCGAACATGGAGAAGAAGTCCAGCTGGTACCTACCTAGAGCCTTCACCCCTACATTCTAGTGTCTTTGATCCAGGAAGGTATTCTGCAAGCTATCAAAAGAGAAACATAAACATCAACCCAGCCACAAATCCTTTCATTCACCATGGTGTCCTGCCCCCATACATAGTGCAACAGTGGCACACAGCTTGCAGGGGTAACCACCTACTATCTGATTTGTCTGAAGGCCCACTCCATGAGATAGAATCCATATCCAACACTGCTTGGGTGACCAAGAACCTAAGTCTAGATAGTCCAGGGACCTAGGGTGACAATAAATAATACTAGCCAAAACAAAATTTTTTTTAAAAAAATCAAAATAAAACAAAGCAAACACAAGCACAGCAGATGGGAAGAGATAGAGATCCCAAGGTAGACACTATGCAGAGAATGGACCTTGGAACACTCAGTCATAAATAAGATATTTCCATCAAACCCCTCCCCCCGAGAGCTCAGGAAACCCTGTGGAAGGGGAGGTAGAGAGAGTGTAATGGCCAATGGGGACAGAGGACACCAAGGAAAGAAGGCCTTCTAAATACAGTAGGACTGATGAACCTTGAATTCACAGACTGAAGCATAACAGGGCTTCCACTGGTGTGCACCAGATAGGGTCCTGAAAGAAGTGTATACATGTCCCCATCCCTAACCCAGAAGGGATGTCACCAATGGAGAACCACTTGCAAATGAGAATTTAGTTTTCTCCAAGGGAGTCTCACTGAGGAAACAAACTTCTCTCAAGGGGAAGCTGCATGCCCAGCAGAAAGTGGCTGACAGAAGATTCCTTGGGTCATAAAGTCATGCCAGGGATTCTCTTTCCATATCCTTGAATCTTTATTCTTTAATATATATATTTTTTTTCTCTATATGCCCTACAGGTCCTTTGCATGCATGCATGCATGCAGGTGTTTGTGTGTGTGTGTGTGTGTGTGTGTGTGTGTGTGTGTGTGTGTGTGTATGTGTGTGTGTGTATCAGTTCAGTGTTTTTATGGGATTCCTGAGTGTGCCAACAAGTGGGTCTCTGCAACTATATCAGTTTTTTGCCTTTCCTTGGGCTCTTCTCCTTCTGTTTGCTTTGTCCTGTTCCAATGTGTTAGTCTTTCTTTTATTTCATTATTATCCCTTAGAAGTCTGCTTACTTTTAAATGAGACACACAAAGGGAGTGGACATGGACAGGAGGAGAGGTGGGATAAGTAGGAAGTGTGGTTGGAGGGGAAAATGTAATCAAGATGTGTTATGGGGGCGGGATCTATTTTTAACCAAAGGGGAGGGGGACTTAAAAACACAACGCTGCCCATAGGATACTATCCAGGATCTTGCCGCCTACCTCAACCCCAGGTGTGTGTGAACACAATGGATCCATATGTGTGTATATGTGTATGACTCTGCGTGTGCTGGGGATGAAACCAAAGACCAAGACTGAACCTACTACACAGAAGTTCTCAGAAGTCCGTTCTGAAGTAAGACAGAGTATTTGAGCTCTGTGACGTATGAAAAATAGGAGAAGGGGGCACATGCATGCACATGCACATGCCAGCCACATAAAAATCAACCTGGTCATGAAATGGAACACAGAAACTTCCAGAAGTTCTTCTGCTTTGTAGTCCTTTTCAAAAGAAACCACTCTTCTGACTCTACAGATGGTGACCACTTCAAGCTTACTTTAAACCTTTTATTAACCTGTTTTAAACCTGTTTACTGAATTAGAGTTATTGATAATTTGCATTAATTTTTCCAAACTAGGAAAAAGCATGCTATAATATTTATATGTATCATAATTCCTTAAAACATGTCTGTCTGTCCGAATGTCTGCCTGCCTACCTATTTATCAATCATCTACGTACCTACCCATCCATCCATCCATCCACCCATCCATCTACCTACCTACCTACCTACCTACCTACCTACCTATCTATGAGGCATGGCACAGTGTGATGTGTGTGGAGGACAGAGGACATCTTCTATGAATCAGTTCTTTTTAGGATCTGGGTTCTGGGAATGGAACTCAGGTCAACAGACTTGGTGGTGGGCATCTTTACCAGCTGAGCCATCTTGCCAGCCCACTGGTTTTGGTTAAATGAATAAATGAGTTTCAAAAGTACCGAAATCTGTGTCTAAGTCTATATAATAAATTGTTAGCATGTGTTCAAGATAGCAGAGAAAGCATGATCTACTTCTTTTCATGTGATTATTTCTTTGATTATAAAAAGCACTTCATGGCATACAAACACACCTCAGATTATACAGGCTTTACACAAAATAAATAACTAGATTCCAGCTGGCTCTTCTAAAAAGAACTGAGCAAAATGGTTGGAAAAAAATGCACAGAGGGCAAAGCATCTGAACCCTGACAAGACCTGCTGGAAAGGAAACTGTCAGGGATTTTCCAAGACCTTCTGTGCATTTCCACAGACTCGAAATAATCTAATGGGCACAAAATTAGTAAAGGAATCTGAAGAAGCAACCTAGAAAAAAATACATATAATTATGGAAATTTTTGTTCTGTGAGGAATGGTGTGTCAATAAGCAATGTTGGTACTGTGGGCTACATATGGGACAGGAAAAAATAAAGGAGAATTCCTCATTCTATATACAAATAAATACAAAATAGAAATAAATAAATACGTAATAAAGGAATATGTAAAGAATGAGTAAGGGAGGGAGGGAGGGGGGACGGAGGGAAGGGAGGGACGGAGGGAAGGGAGGGAGGGAAGAAGAGGGTCCATCTGGGTACTCAGTCACAAAGTTTGGGAACCACAGTAAGTGGCTTCCAACAGCAGTCTTCAGTGCCAGCCCCAGCAGAGAGGTCATCGCGCAGGTCTCTCTCACAAGCTGGCATTGAATGCCAACAGGCTCTCAATGTTGTGGGGAATAATCTGCCCAGCAATTAACCTTTGACCTCAGTAGAAATGAGAGCATCTGTGTGAGGAAACACAAACAGAGCTGTTTACTGTTAGGTGGCTTGTAGTGGTTGCAAAAGCAGAAACACATCCCGGCATCCCTGAAGTCAAGAAAAGGAAGTGAAAAGTGCCCTGGTACCATGGAGAACAGTCATCGTGTATGGGGTGGTGAGTCAGGGCTCTAGGACTGACCAGGAAAGGTGTCCATGATTCACTGTTAAATGGATTAGGAGTGGAGGGGAGACAAGTTTCTGAACACTGTGCTAGCGTCTGAGCCCTTTCCAAATACCTAAAAGAGCAAACTGCAACACTTAGCTACTTTCAGGAACGAAGAACGGGTGCTCTCTGCTAGCCCCCTTTTAAACTTCATTTTACATCTTTTCAATTTTGTAATTGGCTGGGCCACGATGGTGCTTGCCTTTATCCCAGCACTCAGGAAGCAGAGGTAGAAGGTTCTCTGTGAGTTCTAGACCAACCGGGACTACAGAGTGAGCTCCAGGACAGCCCAGAAGGACAGCGTAGAGAATTCACTATCTCAAAAAGAAAAGTAATTAATTTGTAATTGGGGGCTGGAGAGATGGCTCACTGGTTAAAAGCACTTGTTGTTGCTCTTGCAGAAGACCCAGGTTCCATTCCCAGCACCCACACATTGCCTCACAGCTATCCAGGGGATCCAAAAATCTTTTATGACTTCCATGGGCACCAGGCACACACATGGTGCACATACATACATGCAAAATAGCTATACGCACACACACACACACATACACACACACACACACACACAAGTACATAATCTGACAACGTTTTCAAAAAAATAAAATAAACTTCTGCTCAAAAACACACAACATAAACATCACCACCTAAGCAGCCGTACATGCCAGTAGGTTAAGGGTATTCACATGGCTGTGTAAAAGCAGGACCTTTAGTAATGTGTGACTCTGCACCTAGGAAACACTGCCTCTGTGGCCCGCTCTCCTCCTCCCTGGCTCCTACTGCCTTTTACTTTCTGTCTCTTTGAATCAGAATATTAAACGCATCTCAACACAGTGGGAAGCACAGTGCAGTTTTCATTGGCTTACTCGCAGAATTCACGTATCATGTCATCCAAGGTCTCCCATGCTGCAGCATGTACCAGAAGTTCCTTTGTACACAGCTAAATAATTTTCCATCATACACGCAGGCACACACAGACAAACACAGGGTACACACACACACACACACACACACACACACACACATACACAAATGTGAGAACCAAAATGAAATGCTGGAGGCAACTGTTTATGCTTCAGTATAAAGTGGATGTGCTAATACATATGTTAATTTATTTTTTCAGGAACCACCATAACTGCTTTCCACAAATGTAATATCATTGTAGTTCACCAATTTCTACCCTTTCTGCCAATATTTCTTTTCCTTTTTCTTTTCATCATTCATTCATTCATTCATTCATTTTGAAACAGGGTTCACTAGATAGCCTTCATTCCCCTAAACAAGTTTGTTTGACCCAGCTGCACCCCCGGCACCTGACTGGATGTAGTCGGAGGTACCCATGCAGGAAGAACATCGGGATGTACCCTTGCCCTTTATTGGACCGAATGGGAAATACAATGGCCATTGAAACTGCCTTTTTAAGCCTCTGCAAAATGTAACTTGTGGCCATTTTCTGGGAACCCAGGAATGGACCTGGCCAGAGTCCATCATACTGACCAATATTTAATTAAAGCTTGCTTCAAATTTGGCTCAAAAATTGTGGAACTATCTCCCTCTCACAATTCTCAGCATGTATCTGAAGTTCCTTTTTTTTTTTCAAGGCTAAATAATTTTCCATCATACATACTGGCAGCCACACACAGGCAAACACACACACACATCTACTTTGTTTACCTATTTATTTATTGATGGACAGTAAGCTTAGTGATTGACATGGATATGCAACCACCTCTATGAGACTGTTTTCATTATACCCAGAAGTGGATGTGCTAATACATATGTTAATTTATTTTTTCAGGAACCACCATAACTGCTTTCCACAAATGTAATATCATTGTAGTTCACCAATTTCTACCCTTTCTGCCAATATTTCTTTTCCTTTTTCTTTTCATCATTCATTCATTCATTCATTCATTTTGAAACAGGGTTCACTAGATAGCCTTGGCTGCCCTGGAACTCTGTGTGTAGATGAGGCTGGCCTTATACTCATAGAAATCCACCTGCCTCTGCTTCCCGAAATGCTTGGACTGAAGGCATGCGCCAGCATGCCTGTCTTCTTTTCTGTCCTGTTGAGAGTAGCTGTGTTAATAAGTGAGAGTTGATACTTCATTAAAGTTTGGTGTTTTGTTTATTTGTTTGGATTTTAAGGCGTACATGTACACTAAAGATATACATGCTTTATCTGCATGTATTTCTGTGCACCGTGTGCATATATGGTACCCACTGAGGTCAGAAGAGAGTGTCAGATCCCCTGGAACAAGGTTGTAGGAGCCTCTGCCGGAAGCCAGAAAACAACAACAACAATGTGAGAGAGGAATAATTACTACGATATTAATGTGGCAATATTAGGATTCCTGGTCTTCATCCTATTAGACTAGAGAGTAAAGAAAGAATTTAGAGATCACTTTATTGATTTCCATGGAAGTTCTATGAAAGAGTAAGCATTGGGAATGTCATCTTTTGATTTATATTTGAGAAAATATAAATCTGAGTCCAGCAGATCTGGTCATATGTTTCTGAAGAAAGCTATCCTACACCCCATCCCTGGAATATATATGACATGACCCATGAAAATACATTTCTACTTATTCCCAAGATAGGCTTGGAACTATTTATGAGTGACAAGGCATATACCCTTGGGCTTGTTGTCCTCTCAGATCTTTTCTGAAAAAAGAAGGAAAAATTGGTATCCAGCTTGGAATCCAAACCAAAGACCCGACAGAGTTCTGTGGAGAGATTATTCCTGTTCAGTGATGTTACAGGGCAGAGCAGCATGGAAAAAGCAGAATATCCCAATGTACCATTTCTTTCCAAGGGAAGAGCATCCTCCAAACATCAGGATCTCTAGAAGGAAGCCAGTGCTACCTGCCACAGCGAAGTGTGGAGAAGAAGGATGGAGAGAGCCTGCTTTCCATTCTATGTAATGTACTCTACATTCTATCTAGGAGCCTATGTCTTCCCATAAGCTTCCAATGTTCTCTGACTATACTTCCCCATGGGATGCCCATCAGTCTCACACGGCTATAAATTTAACTGATTAGAGAATTACGAAAAACGATGCCCAGCACTTTGTGCTTCAAGGGCTCAGCAGCCATTTGGTTACTTGTAGAACATTCCAGACTCTGAACATTCCCATGAGAACAAGTTCTATCCGACAGTCTGTCCCAGGTGGCCGTCCAACTCAGAAGATCTTCTCCAGGAGGAAGACAAAGAGGTTTGACAACAAAACTGATATAGGCCACTACTTCTGCAGGCCACTGGAACCTTTTCTCATGCCTATAATTCTGACAACTGCTCTCTGGCTTATTGTTACAGCTCCTAAGGTTGTTCAACTGCTTTGTTTAGGCGCTCCTTGAAAAGGTTCCTTCATCCCCATCCCCTGATCCTCCAGAATCCCTAATTAGCAGAAGGAAAAAAAAAAGGGAACCAGTATTTCCCAGATCACATAGGTAGCCTTGTAATCACTAAGACTGACAGAATACTGATTGGAGAAATGACGGAGACGGATCTTCATCCCTTGAAATAGGTCCCCAACCCATACATTAAAGAAAAAGACCATAGGGTTTGTTAGGTAGAAGGAAGAAGGGAACAAAGGAAACAGATGAATCTGGTAAAAACAAACAAGGAAAACTGAGTAATGATTATGAAAAATTAGCCATGGGCATTGGAAGGCCCCAGAGAATAAAATATCATGTGTGTGTGTGTGTGTGTAAAATAAAACTATGGAAAAAGGACATCGAATCTAAAAGGGCCAATCTAGAATCTACTAAACCATAAAATAGACAAGGAAATATCAAAACAACGACCCAAAGAAGGAAGCTCTGAAATAAAGAAGGTAACACTCCCCAGCACAGATTCCTAAAAGGCAATTCATACCAAGGCTCGTCACTATGAAATGTCAGGACACGCTAATAGGGACGATTCTAGGATCTCTCCTAGAAGGTAAATCCTAATCAAACCTGAAGGAGTTAGAAAAGCCAAGAGTCACTCTGAATTTCTTAAAGCATCTTTGCTACCACATAGCAAACTGTACAGTATACAATTTGGCAGGAAGAGCCTTTTTTATTTCTTATTTACATTTCAAATGTTATCCCCTTTCCCAGTTTCCCCTCTGGAAACCCATCCCATCCTCCCTCCCCCTGCTTCTATGAGGGTGCTCCCTTACCCACCCACCCACTTCCACCTCCCCACCACAGCATTCCCTTACACTGGAGCACAGAGCCTTCATAGGACCAAGGACCTCTCCTCCGATTGATGCCAGACAAGGCCATCCTCTGCTACATATGCAGCTGGAGCCAAAGGTCACTCCACGTGTATTCTCTAGTTGGTGGTTTAGTCCCTGGGAGCTAGGAAGAGCCTTTTAAATCTAGAGTTCTGTATCCAGCCAAACTATTATTCAAATGGGAAAATGAAATAAAAATCTAGCCATGGAAGATCTCAAAAAGGTTATCATAAAAGTTTTCATCAAAGAGTTAAAACAAGATATGGCGAAGACAAGCTAGTGAGTAACTCTAGCAGGAGAAAGACACATTCCAACACTGGAGGCGCCAAAGGACCCCCAGAATGATGGGGACAGGAAATCTCAAGTGACCATGGCCAGACTTAAAGAGCAACTACACCAGACTAGGACAAAGCATATGACCTTCAACAAGCTAACCCACTATACAAGACAAGTCCCACAAGTTGCAAACTCAGGAAACTGAGGTGAACAGGAACCCCAAAAACAATGACTACAGCAGTCATAACTGAAGTCTGCAGAAAGCTTCCATAGTTACTTGTTTAAATGCAAACTATTTCTTTATTTTTTGAGGCAGGGTCTTACTACATAGTTCTAGTTGGCTATCAGAGTTTGCTATATCAACCAGGCTAGCCTCAACCTCTCAAAATCCCCCTGCCCCTGCCCCTGCCTCTGCCTCTCTAGTTCTGGTATTAAAGGTGAGTATTACTATGGTCAACCACAAAATATTGTTAAGTATCACCTCTTGGTTATACCAAGTTACATATCTATTTCCAGTGTTTGAAACAGCTAAGAAAATAAGTTTTAGGGGTATTTCATGCACACACACACACACACACACACACACACACTCACTGACTATATTTACATAGTTTCCCCCCTCCCCCAACCCTTCCATGTCCTTTCCAACCCTTTTCAAATTCATGGCCTCTTATTCTCTTGATGCTTTATTTTTAATTTACTTTCTAGTTGAGAAAATTCATTTTCCTCTTACTTTTTTTTTTTTTCCAAAGAGTTCTAGCCTGGAGACCAGGATGGCCTCAGCCTCCACCAGAGTTGAGATGACACAGTGAGCCATCACACCTGGCACCGAGTGATGTCAAGAACCTTTTCTTTATCCAAACTGAGAAATTTGTATCAACATTAATCCGTGTGACCTCTACTATTTATTATTTTTGAACACAGAATGATACTGCTATAACAATGATCTTTTATGTTTTAAGCCAAAAATCTAAAGTTTGTTTTGGTAATGCGCCCAAAATAGTAACAACAAAGTCCAAGGGCATGAGTAGCTACAAGTTCCTTTGTGCGCCCAGCAGAAGAAGGGTCCTTTCTCCCTGCCATCCCTCCTTCACAAGAAGTGACACAATAGCATACTCATCTCCATGGAGACCAACTTTGCCCAAGAGGATGTAGAAGCTGAGTGAAGCACCCGATAGACTCAGGGTTCAGGATACACAGTGATGGACACTGTCTTGCAAAAGGTAGTCTGTTTCCACAAAGCACGTGGACCACACAGTCAGTCTGGCTTATCCACGTTTTGAATGCCAAAAATCAGAGTGGTCACCCAACTCCCCATGCTTTTCAAATAAACACAAAGAGTGGAGCCAGACCATTGTGAGGCTATTCCCTAGACTGAAGAACCATAAGCTGTAGACAAGACAACTAGAGTCCAGGGTTCCCTAACTCTATGACTGGCATGCTTTCTCATATCCCTAGTCCCTGGTCACACTGTGTGCCTTGAAAGGCTCCTCTGCTGATAGATGGGAAAACCCAGGAAGGTACATGTGGGTGCTCTAACCCCATTAAAAAGGGGGGGTGGAGGCAGAGTGTTTGCACATAAACCATACACACTCTCCCACAGGCTTTAAATTATCTCCAGATTACACAAATAATCCAACATAGCATGAGTTCTCTGTAAGTCACTATTGCACTGCATTGTGTACAGACTAAGGAGAATGCCCAAATCAAAAATCTATACATGCTAAGTGTGCATACAAGCACACTGCCTTCTGAGGGTCACTTAATCTATACACAAATGGACAAGCAGAGAAGGAGATGGCCCATAGCATTTCCAGCCAGGTTTATATGACATCTTTTACTCTAGTCCCTAGCTGGGTGCTGGCAAGAGAGAACACAGCTGGCCAGGGACCAGTTCTAGGCATCCCTGGCTCTCTGTGCTATGTATCCAGCCGAGGACTGTGCCAAGCAAGGCTCCTCATACACATCACAACCCAGTGGCCCACTCCTGTGGACCCTGTCACATTTATAAACTGGGGGGCAGGGAGCAGAGCACAGATTTGGATGATGACAAGAGTCTCACAGTTGGGCCCCATTTTATAAGCACTCCTAACCACCGCCTAACAGGAGACACTTACAGTGGATGTTATGCCTATGTGACTTTAGCAGTTGCCTTTCTCCTCAGGGATGCATCTGGGGCCCCAGTAGACATCTAAAATAGATCATTCTCAACCACAGAAAAATTGGGAAAAAAAAGAAAGAAAAATTCAACTTCGCTTAAGAGAAGGAAACACTTCATGGTTTTTGTGTGGTATCTCTGAGTTGCTGACACTGATCTTCTTACACACGGAAGCCACTATTAGTCAATCAACTAGTAATTAAATAATATTATATTAAATTACATAAATAATAATTATTAACTATCTATTAGTTAATTAGGACTACCTCAGCACTACTTACCCACTCTGATGATGAGACAGTCAATCTAACAAACAAGGTGGCTACTAAGTCACTAGCAGCTGGGTACTGTATAGAGCATGCATCTGCTGGACCGAGGGACAATTCACTCCCTTGATAAGAGAGAGCAGGATGTGTAGGAATCTACTGTGAGACTTAAAACGTACAGTTGACATGTGGAATTTTCCATTTAGTACAGTCTATGGTTGGCTGTTGATAGCTGAAACCAGAGGAAGTAAAACTGAGGATAAAAGGGAAATACTTATCCGACTGAACAAGATGTACCCTCAGGTGTGAGAATGCCACTTCTCCTTCAACAGTGGCGCTCGCTTGGAAATGGAATGTTCACCCCACGCTACTTGACCCCATGCAATTTCCCACTCCCACGGGGAACACAGAATCCTAGCCCATCTTTCTCTGTGCTGGGTTTTCTGAACACTGAGACTAAACGATGGTTAACATCAAAAGAGCAATATGGATGTAAAGAATTAGTTCTCTCAGATAGGGTGAGGGGGGAGAATCAAGACCCTGGCTTGCTGATCAAAGGTTCAGCCTCGCCTCACCACCCTTTCCTACGGTGTCTGGGGATTCCCCCTTGGGGCTGGGAGTGGAACTGAGTGATGAAATTTAGCATGCCTGAGGCCATGGGCTTCATCTCGATCACCAAATGAAAGAATGGCACAGGCTGCTTTGCCAAGGCCACATGAATGTTCCAGGTCACTATGGTGACCTTTGGGATGTTGATGTTCTGAATACAGGATGCATACATCTCCTGGGCATCACTGCTTTTCTTTGGAGGTGGAGGCATGCAGATGAAGCTGAGTCCTTGCTGAAGGACTCATGAAGGATGCTAGTAACTAAAGCCCCTATAACAAAAACCCGTGGGAAATGCAGACCCCAAACTAGGCCAACACTCTGGTCTCCAGTTTCTCCCATCTTGGAAGCCTTTAGGGGAGAGCCACAACCAGACACACAGCACAAAGGACAAGTTACAAATGACTTGACCAGCCAGACAGGACTGGGGCCTAGAGAGTCCTAGCATTGTCTCTGCTTCATTCAGACCCCCTTTTTCAGAGGGCTCTTGACTTTTATGTGAAACAAAGCAGTCTAGGTGTGGAGAGTTTCAGACACCAGAGAGACCCCAGGGAAGTCACCCTACCCGAGCCTGCCCTTCCATCCTACCAGTTCATTTCAGGCCAGAAACACAAAGCCTTCCCCCGCCTCTGGGCAAGGTCCTGGGCCTGGGCCTGATCCACAGGAAACTTCTTGATTAGGCTCCCACTGAGCCCAGGGTTTTAACTTTCCATCTTTCATCCCCACCCACACATACACACCACTCCAGGGGTTCAGGCAAATGGAGCCTTTCACACAAACTTGCCCACCCACAACCATCATGGGCTAGTTCCAAAACTCACTTAGACAACCCACTCTACCTTTTCCTGGGACTCGAGAAATTAGCCTTCAATCCACCAGGGAATATTCTCTAAACAGCAGAGTCATCTTTGTTCAGGGTTTTACCAGTTAACACACATGGGGTCAATTAAACACAGCCAAGCTTCAATGCCTGAATCCGAGTCCTATTTCCCAGGGATTTGAATACAAAGTCTGGAAAGAGTGAAGAATGGTGTTGGCCCCAGTTGACTAGCCATGGCTGTCCTTTTTCTCAGATCTCCCTTATAGGACAGACAGCACAAAGATTTTTCAAACCTCACTTGCAAGCATCAACACAAACCAAATTATTCAGACTCTCTTAACTACTCCCGGATGACTGAGTCAGGGTCACGTGACACATCGGAGTATTTCCTTTCAAAATACTTTCCAACTCAAATGGAATCCAGATGTTGCTGGCAAATGTAGATCCAGTCTCCTTTCTAGGTGCCACCTACACCTGAAGCCTCCACTCCGTTTGACTCTTACCTATGGTGTTAAATTCCTGTATTCAGAACAGCACAAAACCTGCCCATTGCTTTGTGCTATGGTAAGTCCTTTAAAGCTGGGCCGGTCCATGAATAAAGTAAATTCAGACAAGGAATAGGGCTTGAGAGTTTCAGGTTAAAAATACCAACCTGTTTCCAGGTCAAGATTACACAGATGACTCGGGAGGCTGAGGCAGGCGGATTTCTGAGTTCAAGGCCAGCCTGGTCTACAAAGTGAGTTCCAGGACAGCCAGGGCTACACAGACAGAGAAACCCTGTCTCGAAAAAACCAAAAAGGGGCCTAGCAAACACAGGAGTGGATGTTCACAGTCAGCTATTGGATGTATCACAGGGCTCCCAATGGAGAAGCTAGAGAAAGTACCCAAGGAGCTAAAGGGATCTGCAACCCTATTGTTGGAACAACATGATGTACTAACCAGAACCCCGGAGCTCTTGTCTCTAGCTGCATATGTATCGAAAGATGGCCTAGTCAGCCATCAATGGAAAGAGAGGCCCATTGGACTCGCAAACTTTATATGCCCCAATATAGGGGAATGCCAGGGCCAAAAGAATGGGAATGGGTGGGTAGGGAAGTGGGGGGCGCTATGGGGGACTTTTGGGATAGCATTGGAAACGTAATTGAGGAAAATATGTAATAAAAATATTAAAAAAATAAAAAAAAAGGAAAAAAAAAAAAGAAAAAAAAAACAAAAACAAAAACAAAAAAGATTACACAGATGGATATAGGTCTAGAAAATCTTAACCTTCTTGTTAATTAATTAGTTAATTAATTAATGTTAGTCATAAAGCCAAACAGGGGTTTTTTTGAAATATATTGGTGTTTATATTTGAGTAGTCCTTTATATGGAAATTAAAAAATCTTTTTGGATGATAAATCATAGCTGTCACTTTTTAGTGTGTGTGTGTGTGTGTGTGTGTGTGTGTGTGTGTGTGTGTGTGTGTAAAGTCAGAGGTCAACCTCCTCCATCACCTCTCGGGTGTGCTCCACCTTCCTTTTTTGACTTATGGTCTCCCTTTTACCTGGAGTTCAGCAATCCAGCTAGGCTGGCTCTGTGCCAGGCCCCAGAGACCGCCCTGTCTCTGCCTCCCCAAGGCTAGGATTACAAGTGTGTTACCTCGTCCAGCCTTCTGACTTGGCTTCAGGGCACCGCTAGGGGTGGAGGGGGGGGGGGGCAAGCACTTTACTAATTGAGCCATTTCCCCAGCCCTGACAAGTCACCATTTCCTACAATGTCACCATTCTTTACAACTTAACTCACATTACTGCGACACGCTTTACTGAGCCCTTTAGTGCAGGAGCGCAGGCCCAGTTTAGAAAGCTATTTGGTCCCTTCAGCTCTGCTGGGATCTCACAGCACCCAGCTTCCCAGATGATGAAAAAAGCCACAGAAACTTCCCGATCTCAGCAATGCAAAGTATTCACACCTTCTCCCCTTTGTGCATCTCTTATAAAACATAGCTCCTTCCCCTCCTACACAGAATAATTTAGGCATCCTTATGCTCCCAGACGATGCATATCTTACTCTAACGGTTTAGTACATGCCCCCATACCCTCAGCCCCGCCTCAAAAGTAGGTTTTCCTAGTTTTCATTCTGTTGTTATAAAATACCCTGACAAAAACCAACTTAAGTGAGAAAGGGTTTATTTTTGCTCGTGGTTACAGTTGACCACTGCAGAGAAGTCAAAGCAGTGGGCACTCCAGACAGCTGGCCACATCAATCTACAGCCAATAACACAGAGGAGTGAGTGTGTCCGTGTTTGATGTTCCTCTAGCTTTTTCCATTCTTACACAGCTCACAACCCAGATCTTGGGGGTCTGAGGGTGGGGGGTGGGGGGATGGTGCTACCTACTCTTTCAGCTGGGTCTTCCTATGTCAATGAAGTCAACCAACAAAGTCCCTTGCCAGACATGCCTATGGACCAACCTGTTTTAGAAGATCCTTTATTAAACCCTTTCCCAGGTGATGCCAGGTTGTGTCAAGTGGACAATGAGAACCAAGCATCACACAGATCCAGCCCCACCCAACCCAACAGAATCCCCTGGAGAGTTTCAGAAACAAAAGCAAAGTGTGGGCTTTGTATCCAGGAGACTCTGATCTTGATAGGCACTCCAGAGCCTTTCTCTTTAGAAGGCTTTTCAGATGCTGCCTGCATACAATCAAGATTGCTTACCACAGTTGCTATTCAGCTACCTCAGAACCTTGCCATTGTGGGTAAAAATCAAGCTTATACAGTAAATGAATGCCCAGCTTAATGAATAACTATTATTAGCTGTTATGCAAGCAGTGACAATTGTGTTTCAGTGAACACAGTGCCCCAACCCCCACCTCTGCCAGCCTCTCCATCCCTTCATTCAGCCCCAGATAAACTGGGCAAACCCTCCTTGTACCCTATCCTTCTTGTTATTATGGCCTTAGCATTATTATGGCCATACCACCACCACCACCACCACCACCACCACCACCATCGCATGCAGACAGACTTTTGCTAGTCCAAGCTGTCCTTGAACTCACAGAGATCCACCTGCCTCTGAATATTGAATTACCAGTACTGGGGTCACAGGCTTGTACTATTGTTGTGTTTGTTTTTAATGTGGGTGTCAGACATCTAAGCTCAATCCTTATGCTATGCAGCATGCACTTTTACCAACTGTGCCATTTTCCTGTCCCACGGTGAACCCTTATTAAAATTCAAGTGCCTTCACTCACTGGGCCACTCTGCCATCCTAGCCCACCGGACTAGACTATGCCACTATTTGTATGACTAAGCTCTGGGCCCCAAACAGCCAAGGGCAACTTTCCCTTTCCCAACAATTTGATTATTCACAAACTTGCATGTGATGAGGACATCGGGCAGAGAAAAAGGCCCCCATTAGCCCTAAATATCCCTTCATACCAAGGCAGTCTGTGCAGGGCATCTTTACAGACCCGCCTCTCCAGATGCCCTCAGCATGAGAAAGACCTCATTCTCCTTCCTACAGCAATGGCTTCAATTGTCTCAGCTTCCGCCAGCAGCCGGCATCAACAGCTTACCACCCCACCGCACTGCACTGACTACTCTCTGACCATCATGGATCCCAAGTCAGCGATATGCTGGGATGAAAAGGAGGGAAATAATTCATAGCCACTTGGGGTGCAAAGAAGAGGAGAGCAGACATCAGAATAAAGATGGGGTCTTATCCGAACTTCAGTTAGATTTACATGATCCACCACCACCCACCCACCACCACCACCCCACCACCCCACCCCCGTCCTTAGAAACTTGGCACAGTGTTACAGTGTAGCTCTAGATGGCTCGGAACTCCCTATGTAGACTAGCCTCATAGATATCAACCTGCTTCTGCCACATGAATATGCCGCTACATCTGGCCCACAGTGTCTTTAACCATTGGATTGCCCTAGGTTTCCTCCCTACTGTCAACTGTGGTCTACATATATTTAAAAAAAATATTCCAGAAGTGAACTATTCATAATTTTCTTTTTCCAGGTAACGGTAACCTAACTTTGAGTCTCAAGCAGGCTAGCCAGGTGCTCTACTATTGAGCGAAAGCCCCAGCAGGTGCGCTCTGAATAACGTTTACCAGTGTACTGTGATAACTGTACTGTATTATCTATCAGATGTTATAATCTTCCGATGGGTGTCAATTAGGTATTACACAGGTCAGGGTGGTATAGCCACCAGTATAGGAAGGGGTTGGGTATAATTGGAGAGGTATGGTACTCCATAGAGATCCTAGAATAATTCCCTTAAGGGCACGCAAAGACTATGTCCATGTAAAGTTCCCAAGGTATTCCAAAGAGCCAGATAAACTTGTCTAATTAAGCCACTGCATTACAAGTTACCTCTCGGCCAGAGCCCTAGGCCCAGAGTTCATTTTGTAGACTATAAGGTGGTCTCTTTGCATATCAGCTCCTTTCTGTCCACCATTCAGCTTCATCGAAGTTTTTCTTTCTTAGCTCTGGGTATATCAAGTGGTCTCAACTTGTTGCCTGGATGCAGTTCTCTCCGTTAACCTTTGGCCTCTGTAAGCAAAGCTACCCCTGTGATCCCTTCATCAAATAAATGCCCCAAAGCAAGAGTCTAATCTAAATGGTAATTCACTTCTTTATGTTAAATCATATCTCCTTGTTCTGGTGTCCCTGGGTGACATGCCTTCACAGACCAGTCAACCACAGCTGCAGGTGTCTTATAGAGGGTAAGAACAGGGTACCTAGATCTCCTAGAAGCTGTGGGCTAGCAGCTATAGTCACTGTTCATTACACTAACCAGCCTCTAGAATCTCACGCTGGATTAGGCCCACACTGCTCTCAAGCCAACTGTTAGATGTTGAGGAATGTTGCGAGTATCCAGCTAATCCGCTGCTGCTCTGAAGTTGGCCACAGTGGGGATATTT
This sequence comes from Mus caroli, assembly GCF_978045245.1. Lineage (NCBI taxonomy): Eukaryota > Metazoa > Chordata > Mammalia > Rodentia > Muridae > Mus > Mus caroli. Next base: position 64,190,219 of record NW_028227267.1, read on the forward strand.
GCACTACAGATGTTGGCACATGCTACAGATTTGGACTGCTCTGTTTAACCCCTACTGGAGAGCAAGCTTTCCAGCACACCAGGCTTCTGGGGCTGGGGGGCGGGGAGGGGGAGGAGCACCACAAAACCACAGAGCACAGAACCATAGATTAGGAGTCTCCCCTAATCTGACACAATCTATACCACCTACCTCTCCCCTTCCTCTACACTTGGCTCCTGCCAAAGGGGGCAACTTCCTCCCTACCCACTTGGCACAGCGGCCAGCATTTGCTGTGCTGAACCAGAGGTCCTGTCTTCACAAACCAGCATGCTCATCTCAAGATCAAGCCCTTGGGTGTCTCCTTAGTAAAAAAACGAGCTGTTTCCCCAAATTCCATACTTCTCACCTGCCCTGTTCATGCCCCACCCTTCTTCCATTAGAGTTCCTGTCAGCTTTAGAGTTTATGAACCTCCCACAAACAGTGTTTAAGTTTGCTTCGCCAAACCTTCCCAATGCTGAGCAGACTCCTGCTGCTCTTGCAAGAAAGCGGGAAGTTGAGAACGAACAAACTCAGGAATTACATTTTTATAGATCCTCATCAGAATATCTCTTTCTCCCATTCCGGCACCTCTGATTCCAGACTGCTAGCTCAGGAGGTCCCCAACACATCTGAGCCTTGACAACCAAACCAGCTATGAGATTCTAGGCCAGAAGGCAAAAGTCCTGGCTCTGACACACTGTGTGAATTATGCCTGAATGTGAGGGGAGAAGGCTCAGAAATTAAATGACAGAGATTAAACTTTGATCTGGGAACAGTGAATTCATAATTCAGTATGAATCCTGCCATGTCTCAGGTGGTTCAGCCTGCCAGAACAAAATGCCATGGACTTAACCAGCAGACATTTATCTTCCTGCAACACTGGGGCTGGAAGTCTGAGATCAAAAGCCAGCATGGATCATTTCTGGAGGTACACTCCTCTGGGCTAGAGGTGGCCCTGCTCTGTCTGCATCCGCTCATGGCACACAGCAAGCTCTCTGGTCCTTTCTGACTAAGGCACTAATTTGCTGTGAAAGTCCCACCTTTTTTTTTTCTTTCTTCTAGGAATAGATTTAGTTTTATTAAAATTCCCTTTTACTCTTGGTATATTACTTACAATTTAATTTATAGAGTAATAGAGTGGCAAAACGAACTGAAAAATACCAGCAAAGATTTCTAATCAACTTATAAAAATATTTTAAATGTTTTGTTTTCCAGGTGTGGGTGACTGATTTTTTTTATTTTCTATTATTTTTTTGAGGATATCATTTTCTGCATTTAATGGAAGATAAGCAGGAAGAAATTGTTCTGAGAACACACAATCGCTGAGCTTGTACTTGATCAATTTCATTCATAAATCCTATTTTCTTTTTTTGTTTAATTTTATTTTATTACATATTTTCTTTATTTATATTTCAAATGCTATCCCGAAAGTTCCCTATACCCTCCCCCCTGGCCCTGCCCTGCTCCCCTACCTACCCACTCCCACTTCTTAGCCCTGGCATTTCCCTGTACTGGGGCATATAAAGTTTGCAAGACCAAGGGGCCTCTCTTCCCGATGATGGCCGACTAGGCCATCTTCTGCTTCATATGCAGCTAGAGACACGAACTCTGGGGGTACTGGTTAGTTCATATTGTTGTTCCACCTATAGGGTTGCAGGCCCCTTTAGCTCTTTGGGTACTTTCTCTAGCTCCTCCATTGGGCCCTGTGTTCCATCCTATAGATGACTGTGAGCATCCACTTCTGTATTTGCCAGGCACTGGCATAGCCTCATATGAGACAGCTATATCAGGGTCCCTTCAGCAAAATCTTGCTGGCCTATGCAATAGTGTCTGGGTTTGGTGGCTGATTATGGGATGGATCCCCGGGTGGGGTAGTCTCTGGATAGTCCATCCTTTCCTCTTAGCTCCAAACTTTGTCTCTGTAACTCCTTTCATGGGTATTTTGTTCCCTGTTCTAAGGAGGAATAAAGTATCCACATGGTCTTCCTTCTTGATTTTCTTGTGTTTTGCAAATTGTATCTTGGGTGTTCTATGTTTCTGGGCTAATATCCACTTATCAGTGAGTGCATATCTAGTGACTTCTTTTGTGATTGGGTTACCTCACTCAGGATGATACCCTCCAGATACATCCATTTGCCCAAGAATTTCATAAATTCATTGTTTTTAATATCTGAGTAGTACTCCATTGTGTAAATGTACCACATTTTCTGTATTCATTCCTCTGTTGAGGGGCATCTGGGTTCTTTCCAGCTTCTAGCAAGTCCCACCTCTTGACATCATGAACACACCCATGTACGTCCCAAAGACTCATCTGTCTCAAATAACATCATACTTGAGCGTTAGGATTTCCATGTATGAATGGGACTAGGGACCAATCCAGTCCCCAGCACCCAGAACAAACAATGTCCTCTTAAATATTTTGGGGGAAGGTTACCGGAAGCTTTGTGGCAATGAAAGCCCTGAAAACACTTGTAACTTCAATATCGAGTGGGAACAGTTAACCTCTCATATCAGGGGTCACTTACCAGTCTGAAAGCATACAAAAGCTACTAAGACATTACCAAAAAAAAGTCAGACTAGAGTGGGCGTGTTGAGAGACTCTGGCTTTGAAGTCATGGGGTGGTTTATTGGCATCAAAGCCACCTTCTAGACCAGCAGTTCTCAATCTGTGGGTTGTGACCCCTTTGGCAAACCTCTATCCCCCCAAATATTTATATTACGATTCATCACAGTAGCAAAATTACAATTATGAAGTAGCCACAAAAAATAATTTTATGGTTGGGGGGTCTCCAAACCATGAGGAACTGTATCAAAGGCTATATTAAGAAGGTTGAGAACTACTGCTCTAGACAAAGCCTTCTGAGGAAGCCTTCAGAAGTTCTGTGGCATGCCAACGTAAGATCTTGACATTGTGGGGACAATGACCATGGCCTGTCTGGCACTGGTTAATTTGCAGAAACACCTAGGTGCCACTTGAGAAGCTGAGGCAGGAAGATTCTAATGGGCTGGAGGCCAGAAAGGACTACAGCGTAAGAGCCTGAAGAAAAAAGAAAGGAATCTTCAAAAACTGAAAGTTCTTCACACTCTGAGAATTGAGAAGTAGTAGAAAATATCTCTCAATTTTTTTTAAATTTATTTACAGGGTCTCTACCTGGCTGTCCTGATACACTCAGAGATCAGTCTGCCTCAGCCTCTCGGGTACTGGTATTAAAGGTGTGTGCCACAACATCTGACTTCTATTTTACAGATTGGGGGAGGGAGGACATAAAGGGAATCAGACAAGGGGCTGGAGAAATAAATGGCTCAGCAAAGAGCTTGAAGCCTGAGCAGGAGAACCAGAGTTCAGTATCCTCGCACCCATGGACAAGTGGTGTGGAGATGCTCATCTGTAACTCTAGGGTTGGGGAGCAGGCAGCCCCACTGTGGGAGCTCAATGGCAGCCCTGGACAAAATAACAAGGTTCAGTGAGACATCCTGCCCCAAAATGCAAGGTGGGGAGTGATAGAGGCATCCGAACATCAACCTTGGGCCTCCACACACCCCACAGTCTCCAGGACTCCTGTTACTTTCACTGTACCTTCAGTCCCCAGACCTAAATGCCCCTAAATATAAAAATCAAGTGACCCTTATAAGATGGAAAATCCCTAAAGCTAATCTATTCTAAACACAGGCTCAGGAGAAGGGGCAAGGGGCTGCCAACAAATTGTAAGAATCTTATGGTTATAAACATTTCAGCAGGAAGAAAAAAGAAAGCACAGATAATCTTCCAAAAGAATGAAACTTGTCACTCAAGGCTACTGACACATTCAGGAAGATCAAGATATACATGAAGAGAAGAGCAGAACACGGGATGCATTACATTACAATTCCCCATCTCTGTTTTCCTTATCGTTTTTTAATGTCTTTATGTGTGTGTACATGTGTACCAACTCATGTGTAGGTCACAGGATGGCCTTGGAGTTATTCCTCAACAGCCATCCACCTCCTTTGAGATGGAATCAGTCACTTGGACCCTAGAGATCTCTTGATTCACCTAGTGATTCCCAGGGTCCATCTGTCTCCATCTTCACAGTGCTGGGATGAAACTGCATGCCACCATATCTAACCGTTTTGCATGAGTGCTGGGAGCTAACCCGGATCCTCAGGCTTGCAATGTTAGCACTTTATGGACTAAGCCGTCTTCCCAGCCTTACCACTTCTTGGCGGCAGTGGTTTTTAAGAAGAGATCACAGGGATGCGGGTCCTTATGTCCCTGTACCCTCCCTGGTCTTTACATTTTTAGTGTTTGGAGCAGAAAGATTGGCCTTATCTTTCCCTGGTCAGAAACTGTCTTCCCAAGTCATACTCCAAATGCCACCAAAGGGGAAAGTAATGGAGCTACTGTTTGCTTCCAGAAATAAGCCATTTGCTTTGAAAAGAAGTCATATTATCAAAAGCTGAACTGAGCAAGCCAACCCATATCTAATTCAGGAAAGAAATTATCACAGACAGATTCAATATTTCCAAAGCACTTGGCTAAGGCCAAGGCTCAAACATGAAAAGAATTCTTCTGCAGGCTCTGGTCCTTTCTGAATTTGTGAGCTTATGTGAAGACCTCCCGAGAGTCATCAAGCAATTGGAAAATGGTCATAACCAACAGTCATTACCACTGCCAAAGACAAACTGGATCTCAACCTCCCCTAGACATATCCCAACCTTCCAAGAAGGGATTCCAAACTGTTCTACACTCAGACAATTCTTCGGCTTAAGTAGACATCGGTCTTGAGATAGGCTTATAGACACAGAGTTCTTCTGCCCCTGGGTTTTATAATAATTCAGATAGTTTGTATAAAAACAACAGGTCCTGGACCCCTGGTTATAATGTGCATAATTCCTGAGTTTGGAAATCTATTCTGTGGCCCTACATTAGACGAAAGAGAAAAAAGCTACCCTATTCTACCTGCTTTTACACATTCATTGTGTATGTGTACACATGTATAACATGTATGTTCACATGTGTGTATAGGTATGCATACATGTGAAGGCCAGAGGTCAGTCAGGTGTCTTCCCCAATTGCTCTCTACATTGTTTGTTTGTTTAGAGACAAGGTCTCTAAGAGATGGCTAAGATCAGCTGGCCGGTGAGTTCCAGAGATTCACCTGTCTCACTTTCTCACTGCAAGTGCTGGGATGAGAACTCACCTCCTCAGTCTCTATGCATCCTTTATTTAATGCTCAAGCCCATCTAGCACACTGCTGCACATAAACAGGACTCGGTCAATATGGCCTGCCTCCGAGCAATCCGAGAGATGAGTACTCAGTAGTAGGGGATTCCTGGCCTAGTTAGCCTGACTCAAAACATCCACGTGAGTTCACTGTGAGTGGATCAACTCACTCATTCATTCCTCTTAGAACTCCAGCCTCTTTTAGACCAGAGATGAATTGTTCTTCTCCAACCAGCCAAGAAACCTCATGCTACCTCTGGGAGCAATTAAAACATTTTCCAAGAAGATTCTTGCAAGATCAAGCCACTTCACAGTTTAAAAGATTGGAAATCTATTAGACTTTGGTCTGTGCCTGTGAACTGTGAAGGATTGGAGCTAAGCACTATAACTATACCTAGTCATCAACTATGTCCTGCAAACAAGGGCACCCAGTCACCAGGGCACTCAGCTGGCAGGCCAGCATATGGTCAAACAGCTGGACCTTGCCTATCGCAGATAGTGAGCCATGCGTACTATTCATGTATATAGGAGCTTATATCCACCTTTTGGCTTAGTGCCTTTTATGACATCAGAAAGGCAAAGTGTAATAAGAGCAGACTTGGACTTCAAAACCCCCAGCCTGAAGCAGCTACTCCCCAGCATCACTGCAGCAAAGGCTCTCAAGGCTTGACCTTGACAATTCCAATTTCAAGCCTGGCTTGGCTGCAGGGCACACAGTGGGCAGAACTAACCGTGATAGCTATGGTTCTCAAAATGGCTTAGCTTGTGTCACTAAGCAAACCAACGTGTGTCTCAATCTTCTTCAGTAGCTCAGACACGTTTCTTCTTTAAAAAAAAAAAAAAAAGCATGTATTGACAAATGCCAGATTACAGTAATAACCGTATATAGATGCCGTTTCATTGTTGAAGCTTTATTTTATGTAATGCAAAATAAGGTAATTATGTCAGATTTAATTGCCTTTCAATGGAGAGGAGTGAAACCCCCAAGAATAGTGCTTCATCCACCATGAAATAGCTACTTAGAGCTTTGAAACAGCCAACAAATTAAAATTAAAATTAATGAGATGTGACTGTAAGTTTTACATTTTAGGACCCTAAACAGATGAGAATAACATTGCAAATTCCATTTTTTTTTTCTGTTATCTGCAGCGAAATCCGGGCTCTTTCTCTTTTGATTACAGTGAAGAGCTGGAGTGCACATAAGCCATCAGCTGAGTGGAAGGGAGTGCTGTGCACCAAGAGTTCCTGGAATTCTTGATGGTTATATATAATTTATCAAGTTACAACTTTGCTAGAATGTTCAAGTCAGCATTGGAAGAGAACACAGAAAGCCTTCACACCAAACCCACCTAAAACATCCTGTGTGGTTCGGGGCAAACCTCCAAACACCTTTTGGCTGTTGGCTCTCCAAGGCAGAGGTGACTGCAGTGGCTTCCTTGGGTCACAAATGCCATTAATAATAGCAGGGCTGTTCAATTTATCTGTTTTAATTTGTAATCCAAGGATAACATTCAGACTTTAAGAGGTGCACAGAGATTCTATGAACCTTCTGGGGCTCCGAGGGTAAATCTACTTACTATCAAGCCTGATTACCTGAGTTTTGTCCCTGGGACCCACATGGTGGACAGAGAGAGCCAAGTTGTCCTCTTATGTCCACATGCACACATAAAAACATACATACATGCACACCAAATAAAAACGTAAAATAGCAATGCAGCCTTCCCTTCTATTGCTGAAACCTGACCTCGTGTCCCCTTAGAAGCCAATTGTGGACAATTACTTTTGAATTCCTTTGGCAATGAAGAACATATATAACTAAGGGGTATGTGATTTCTTTTTCTTTTATACCCAGTGCCTAAAACTGTGTCTGAGGCATAACAGGTATGGCAAAAGTACTTGTTTAATGAATGCAATCAACGTTCCTCTGTGCACTTCCTACACGATTGCTGACAATCGTGTATGTCCCAGGAAAGCCCACAGCAATGCATGCATACGTTATTCTGAAATGCCCTGTTCTTTTTCTAAAAATTTTATTTAGGTTTGATATGCGTGCAGAAAAGGGCATGAACCAAACCTGTAGATTTCACTTAAGTTTCACAAAGTGAGAACTCACCTAGGCAGTATCCACTTTAAGGAACACAGCATGAATAATATGCTCTTAGCTTGGTAGCATCTGCATACTAGGCCATCTTAATCAGTACTATTCATTGTTATGCCTGACTGCCTTTAAATAGCTACATTATTTGCTATCATTTTCACATTGTCATAAATCATGGAGCCCAGTCCCAGCCAAGTGATGCTTTTCCACATTTTCACTATAAGTAAGAGTTGAACAAATAACCTCTGACCTTCTCATCAGTCTCCACCTATCAGTAAGATAAGCTCTTTCAAATGGAGTTGAAGAATCAAAGACTATGTGCATTCCTTGCTGGGGCCCATGTCAGCAACTTGATTGTTAAAACCATTATGACCCCAGAGTATCTTTAGCAGATAAACTACACTCTCATCTCAAGCCCCCTAATCTCCCCAGTACGTTGGGTCCTTGGCAAAGGATGAAGCCACGACATTCACAACCTACATCTGAATCCTGCAGGCTGGGAAGGAAACGCTTATCATGGCCCACGCTCTCCGGATCTGAGCCGAAGTCCTTCACTCACCATAGCACAGAGCAACGGCAATGTGCTCTTCACTCCTGCTCTGGAGGAAGCTAAGGCCCTGCAGCAGAGCCTCTGAAACCAGGCAGACAAATGCGCCCACTAAATCTAAATCCAAAAGAGATCCTAGATCTTGAGAACAGCATCAGCACCTGCAAGATGTGAGGCTGCATCTCATCACCCAGTGTTAAGCCGTCCATTCCCCACCAGAGAGAACAGGGCAGGAGAAGCCAATTCACGAAAGAATGAGGCGCCGGGCTTGCATGTGAAGACTTCAGAAGGTGGCATCCTCATTGGACACAAATCCATTTCTGACAAAACTACTCTTTTCCAACGTCTACGCCATTCTCCTGATCCTCCCTGGAAACTATGCCCTCCATTCATCCCTCAGTGCTTTGTCAAACAGTGACAGCAGTTCTTAGGCCTGCCTGGGACGTGGCAGCAGCAGCCCTACCTATAAATTCTGTGATGGGACCCATGTCTCCGTCACTGTGCTGTGAACCACACACAGACCCAGGACCCCAAGGCAGAGGCCTGCCACCATGTGAGAAGTCCACGGCCAAACCATGGACGGCACCCTCATCCACTCTACAGTCTCAAAAACACTTCCTTCTAGAATCTCCGAAACAGGAAGCTATTTTGGTAGCACCTTCCTGTTTCAGTGGGAAGGAACCTGAGAGGTAGGAAGGTAGAGGGCTTTATTTATCCATGGATGTCTTTCATTTTTGCAGTGTTGAGGCAGAATACAGGGTTTCACACGCATAAGACAAGTGGTCCACCACTGAGCAACAATCCCCAACTCCTGGGTCTTTCCATTGTTTTGCTTGAACAATGTAGCCCAAGCTAACCTCATGTAGCCCAAGCTAGCCTCAAACTCAGCATGTCACTGTGGCTGGCTTTGAACCTCTGGTCCTTTTGCCTCTGTCTTATGTACACCATTGCACCTGGTCTCTGGATCTTATTTATAACTCTACCTGGAAAGTAAGTGGAGAATAGGTGTGTTCTTCTTGGGATGCAGATCGGATAAAGACATTTTTCTCTCACCTTGAGAATAAAGAAAAAAGTAGCTAGGAAGCTCACAAGTTGAACTAACTCCTCATCACTCCAGGGCTCAAGGATCTTTGTGGCAAAGGGGGGCAGAAAGAATGAAAGGGCCGACGGAGAGGAAAGACTGGAAGAGCCAAAGATGGTAGGTAAGATGAAAGAGTGTTTTTCCAGACACAACAGAGCATGCGCACATATGAACACACACAGACGGTGACAGCATGTGTAAGACCTGTACAACAGATGGGGGGGTGATAGTTATGCAACCTCACTACCAGCTGAGCAGTTATTAGCAGGTGGCAGCTACTGGCAGAGGAAGAGTCAGTTTTGTTTAATGTGACTCCTGCTTGGCTGACCACATGTCAGGGCAGGCCCCGATCCCAAGGCTGGCAGGGCAATATAAATGGGCTCCACGGAGACAAGGGAAAAACGATTTCCTCAAGGAACATGGGAAGACATGAGATGGGATGCTGAGAGGGAGTAAGGAGAAGAGCTGAGGGGAGTGAATATGTTCACAATACATGGCATGAAATTCTCAAAGGACTCATTTTTAATTTTAATTTTTAATATATTTGAACGTCAGCTTCTATCCGCTACCAGCAGTGTGGCTATGGAAAAGTCCCTTATGCCTTCAGACTCTCTTTCATCTCTAACATGACAGTGTTGCCCAAGAAGTGGCATTGCCAAGAATCCAGTTCTCTGGACTTTTATGTCCCATACCCAAGGGGGACAGAATTGTGAGGTCTTATGAATTTGGTTCCTTAGCTGGTCTCCCACAGGAACACCTGGCGTCTTAGTTCCTTTGCTACCACTGTGAAAAGACACCATGACCAAGGCAATGTGTAGAGATAGAGATCATTTGGTTTATGGTTCCGTGGAGGCAGAGTGAAGGCATGGTGGTAAGAACAGAAGCTGGGAGCGTGCAGGAAGTAGAGAGAACAAACTGGGACTGTGACAAGGCTTTGAAACCTCACAGCCCACCCCCATTGGTGTATTTATTCCAGCGAGGTCACACCTTCTTTTTTTTTTTTTTTGAAGGGCTGTTGCTTTTTTTTTAATTTTTAATATTTTTATTACATATTTTCCTCAGTTACATTTCCAATGCTATCCCAAAAGTCCCCCATAGCGCCCCCCACTTCCTTACCCACCCATTCCCATTCTTTTGGCCCTGGCATTCCCCTATATTGGGGCATATAAAGTTTGCAAGTCCAATGGGCCTCTCTTTCCAGTGATGGCCGACTAGGCCATCTTTCGATACAAATGCAGCTAGAGACAAGAGCTCCGGGGTACTGGTTAGTACATCATGTTGTTCCAACAATAGGGTTGCAGATCCCTTTAGCTCCTTGGGTACTTTCTCTAGCTTCTCCATTGGGAGCCCTGTGATACATCGAGGTCACACCTTCTTATCCTATCCAAATAGCACCCCTAGCAGGGACCAAGACCAAGTATTCAAATATCCAAGACCATGAGGGAAAAAAAAAATCTCTCAATCTCTCAGTCTCTCAGCCTCTCTCTCCCTCTCTCTCTGTCTATCTATCTCTGCTTTTTCTGTCTCTCTTTCTGTGTGTGTGTCTCTCTGTCTCTCAGTCTCTTTCTCTCTCTCACTTGTTTTTTGTTTGTTTGTTGTGGGTTTGGTTGAGATAGGATTTTTTCTTTGTGGTCTCGGCTGTCCTGGAATTCACTCTGTGGACCAGGTTGGCCTTGAACTCAGCGTTGGCATTTTCCATTCAACACACCATACCTGGGATACGAGGGTCACATGGTTCACAGGACACAGATTACCCAGAAGATAAAGCTACCACAGCATATGTTCTTGATACCTTGACTGAGTCCGAAACAATCTGATTTCCAGAGGGAACTCATCTGCACTGCAATCTCCTTCCCTCACACTGCCTGCCAGGACAGAGAGCCTAAGATCTTTAGAGGAGGTGACCAGGGGTCCACCTGCCCCCTGCTGTGAATAATCAGAGTTGTACTGGGCGGGCTTGAAAATGGGACAGGCTCTTCCGGTCAGAAAAGCACCTGAGCAGCTGGGGCGCAGGGTCTGCTGACACTCGCCAACTGCCCACAACACCCGCCACAGGATCTTAAGACTTCTGGTGAGGGGAGCACAGCTTCTGCTCCAATCCAATTGCGCGGGACCTGAGACTGCATTAGTTAGGGAAGCAGAAACCGGCCTGAGTAGGACCACAGGCCTCATCCGGCTGGATCAGCGCCGGGGTAGCGGGAGCGCAGGGTTGCCTGACACCCGCCAGCTACCCACGACCCCCGCCGCAGGATTTTGGGACTGCTGGTGAGTGGAACACAGCTTCTGCTCCAGTCCAATCACGCGGGACCTGAGACTGCTCTGGTTGGGGAGAGAGAAATCCGGCCCACACAGGGCCACAACCCTCTTCCGGTCAGAAAAGCACCTGAGCAGCTGGGGCGCAGGGTCTGCTGACACTCGCCAACTGCCCACAACACCCGCCACAGGATCTTAAGACTTCTGGTGAGGGGAGCACAGCTTCTGCTCCAATCCAATTGTGCGGGACCTGAGACTGCATTAGTTAGGGAAGCAGAAACCAGCCTGAGTAGGGCCACAGGCCTCACCCGGCCGGATCAGCGCCAGGGTAGCAGGAGCGCAGGGTTGCCTGACACCCGCCAGCTACCCACGACCCCCGCCGCAGGATTTTGGGACTGCTGGTGAGTGGAACACAGCTTCTGCTCCAATCTTTAAATAGTGACAACGATAACAACTAACCCCAGAGATTACCAGATGGCGAAAGGTAAACGTAATAATCTTACTAACAGAAACCAAGACCACTCACCATCATCAGAACCCAGCACCCCCACTTCACCCAGTCCAGGGCACCCCAACACACCGGAAAAGCTAGACACGGATTTAAAAGCATATCTCCTGATGATGATAGAGGACTTCAAGAAGGACGTTAATAACACACTTAAAGAAATGCAGGAGAACACTGCTAAAAAGGAAGAAGACAATAAAGAGGAAGCACAAAAATCCCTTAAAGAATTGCAGGAGAACACTGCTAAAGAGTTACAAATCCTTAAAGAAAAACATGATAACATAATCAAACAGGTAGAAGTCCTTACAGAAAAACAGGAAAACACATCCAAACAGATGATGGAAATGAACAAAACCATACTAGACCTAAAAAGGGAAGTAGACACAATAAAGAAAACCCAAAATGAGGCAACACTGGAGATAGAAACCCTAGGAAAGAAATCTGGAACCATAGATGCAAGCATCAGCAACAGAATACAAGAGATGGAAGAGAGAATCTCAGGTGCAGAAGATTCCATAGAGAACATCGGCACAACAATCAAGGAAAATGTAAAATGCAAAAAGATCCTAACTCAAAACATCCAAGAAATCCAGGACGCAATGAGAAGACCAAACCTACGGATAATAGGAGTGGATGAGAATGAAGATTTTCAACTCAAAGGACCAGCGAACATCTTCAACAAAATTATAGAAGAAAACTTCCCAAATCTAAAGAAAGAGATGCCCATGAACATACAAGAAGCCTACAGAACTCCAAATAGACTGGATCAGAAAAGAAATACCTCCCGACACATAATAATCAGAGCAACAAATGCTCTAAATAAAGATAGAATACTAAAAGCAGTAAGAGAAAAAGGCCAAGTAACATATAAAGGCAAGCCTATCAGAATTACACCAGATTTTTCACCAGAGACTATGAAAGCCAGAAGATCCTGGACAGATGTTATACAGACACTAAAAGAACACAAATTCCAGCCCAGGCTACTATACCCAGCCAAACTCTCAATTAACATAGATGGAGAAACCAAAGTATTCCACGACAAAACCAAATTCACACATTATCTCTCCACGAATCCAGCCCTTCAAAGGATAATAACAGAAAAAAACCAATACAAGGACAGGAACCACGCCCTAGAAACAACAAGAAGGTAATCCCTCAACAAACCTAAAAGAAGACAGCCACAAGAACAAAATGCCAACTTTAACATCAAAAATAACAGGAAACACCAATTTCTTTTCCTTAATATCTCTTAATATCAATGGACTCAACTCCCCGATAAAAAGACATAGACTAACAAACTGGCTACACAAACAAGACCCAACATTTTGCTGCTTACAGGAAACTCATCTCAGAGAAAAGGATAGACACTACCTCAGAATGAAAGGCTGGAAAACAATTCTCCAAGCAAATGGCATGAAGAAACAAGCTGGAGTAGCCATTCTAATATCTGATAAGATTGACTTCCAACCCAAAGTCATTAAAAAAGACAGGGAGGGACACTTCATACTCATCAAAGGTAAAATCCTCCAAGAGGAACTATCAATCCTGAATATCTATGCTCCAAATACAAAGGCAGCCACATTCATTAAAGAAACTTTAGTAAATCTCAAAGCACACATTGCACCTCATACAATAATAGTGGGAGACTTCAACACACCACTTTCACCAATGGACAGATCATGGAAACAGAAACTAAACAGGGACACAGTGAAACTAAGAGAAATTATGAATCAAATGGATCTGGCAGATATCTACAGAACATTCTATCCTAAAACAAAAGGATATACCTTCTTCTCAGCACCTCATGGTACCTTCTCCAAAATTGACCACATAATTGGTCACAAAACAGGCCTCAACAGATATAAAAATATTGAAATTGTCCCATGCATCCTATCAGATCACCATGGACTAAGGCTGATCTTCAATAACAAAATAAATAATAGAAAGCCCACCTTCACGTGGAAACTGAACAACACTCTTCTCAATGATACCTTGGTCAAGGAAGGAATAAAGAAAGAAATTAAGGACTTTTTAGAGTTCAATGAAAATGAAGCCACAACATACCCAAACTTATGGGACGCAATGAAAGCATTTTTAAGAGGAAAACTCATAGCTCTGAGTGCCTCCAAAAGGAAACTAGAGAGAGCACACATTAGCAGCTTGACAACACACCTAAAAGCACTAGAACAAAAGGAAGCAAATTCACCCAAGAGGAGTAGACGGCAGGAAATAATCAAACTCAGGGGTGAAATCAACCAAGTGGAAACAAGAAAAACTATTCAAAGAATCAACCAATCAAGGAGCTGGTTCTTTGAGAAAATCAACAAGATAGATAAACCCTTAGCCAGACTCACTAGAGGGCACAGGGAAAGCATCCTAATTAACAAAATCAGAAATGAAAAAGGAGACATAACAACAGATCCTGAAGACATCCAAAACACCATCAGATCCTTCTACCAAAGGCTATACTCAACAAAACTGGAGAACCTGGATGAAATGGAGAAGTTCCTAGACAGATACCAGGTACCAAAGTTGAATCAAGATCAGGTTAATGATCTAAACAGCCCTATATCCCCCAAAGAAATAGAAGCAGTCATTAATAGTCTCCCAACTAAAAAAAGCCCAGGACCAGATGGGTTTAGTGCAGAGTTCTATCAGACCTTCAAAGAAGATCTAATCCCAGTTCTTCACAAACTATTCCACAAAATAGAAACAGAAGGTACTCTACCCAACTCATTCTATGAAGCCACAATTACTCTGATACCTAAACCACAAAAAGACCCAACAAAGATAGAAAACTTCAGACCAATATCCCTTATGAATATTGATGCAAAAATCCTCAATAAAGTTCTTGCTAACCGAATCCAAGAACACATCAAAACAATCATCCATCCTGACCAAGTAGGTTTCATCCCAGGGATGCAGGGATGGTTCAATATACGGAAATCCATCAACGTAATCCAGTATATAAACAAACTCAAAGACAAAAACCACATGGTCATCTCGTTAGATGCGGAAAAAGCATTTGACAAGATCCAACACCCATTCATGATAAAAGTCTTGGAAAGATCAGGAATTCAAGGCCCATACCTAAACATGATAAAAGCAATCTACAGCAAACCAGTAGCCAACATCAAAGTAAATGGTGAGAAGCTTGAAGCAATCCCTCTAAAATCAGGGACTAGACAAGGCTGTCCACTTTCTCCATACCTATTCAACATTGTACTTGAAGTCCTAGCCAGAGCAATTCGACAACAAAAGGAGATCAAAGGGATACAAATTGGAAAAGAGGAAGTCAAAATATCACTTTTTGCAGATGATATGATAGTATATATAAGTGACCCTAAAAATTCCACCAGAGAACTCCTAAGCCTGATAAACAGCTTCGGTGAAGTAGCTGGATATAAAATTAACTCAAACAAATCAATGGCCTTTCTCTACACAAAGAATAAACAGGCTGAGAAAGAAATTAGGGAAACAACACCCTTCTCAATAGTCACAAATAATATAAAATATCTTGGCGTGACTCTAACTAAGGAAGTGAAAGATCTGTATAATAAAAACTTCAAGTCTCTGAAGAAAGAAATTATAGAAGATCTCAGAAGATGGAAAGATCTCCCATGCTCATGGATTGGCAGGATCAACATTGTAAAAATGGCTATCTTGCCAAAAGCAATCTACAGATTCAATGCAATCCCCATCAAAATTCCAAATCAATTCTTCAACGAATTAGAAAGTGCAATCTGCAAATTCATCTGGAATAACAAAAAACCTAGGATAGCAAAAACTCTTCTCAAGGATAAAAGAACCTCTGGTGGAATCACCATGCCGGACCTAAAGCTCTACTACAGAGCAATTGTGATAAAAACTGCATGGTACTGGTATAGTGACAGACAAATAGACCAATGGAATAGAATTGAAGACCCAGAAATGAACCCACACACCTATGGTCACTTGATCTTCGACAAGGGAGCTAAAAACATCCAGTGGAAGAAAGACAGCATTTTCAACAAATGGTGCTGGCACAACTGGTTGTTAACATGTAGAAGAATGCGAATCGATCCATTCCTATCTCCTTGTACTAAGGTCAAGTCTAAGTGGATCAAGGAACTTCACATAAAACCAGAGACACTGAAACTTATAGAGGAGAAAGTGGGGAAAAGCCTTGAAGATATGGGCACAGGGGAAAAATTCCTGAATAGAACAGTAATGGCTTGTGCTGTAAGATCGAGAATTGACAAGTGGGACCTCATGAAACTACAAAGCTTCTGCAAGGCTAAAGACACCATCAATAAGACAAAAAAACCACCAACAGATTGGGAAAGGATCTTCACCTATCCTAAATCAGATAAGGGACTAATATCCAATATATATAAAGAACTCAAGAAGGTGGACTCCAGAAAGTCAAATAACCCCATTAAAAAATGGGGCTCAGAACTGAACAAAGAATTCTCACCTGAGGAATACCGAATGGCAGAGAAGCACCTGAAAAAATGTTCAACATCCTTAATCATCAGGGAAATGCAAATCAAAACAACCCTGAGATTCCACCTCACACCAGTCAGAATGGCTAAGATCAAAAATTCAGGTGACAGCAGATGCTGGCGAGGATGTGGAGAAAGAGGAACACTCCTCCATTGTTGGTGGGATTGCAAGCTTGTACAACCACTCTGGAAATCAGTCTGGCGGTTCCTCAGAAAATTGGACATAGTACTACCGGAGGATCCAGCAATACCTCTCCTGGGCATATATCCAGAAGATGTCCCAACCGGTAAAAAGGACACATGCTCCACTATGTTCATAGCAGCCCTATTTATAATAGCCAGAAGCTGGAAAGAACCCAGATGTCCCTCAACAGAGGAATGGATACAGAAATTATGGTACATTTACACAATGGAGTACTACTCAGCTATTAAAAAGAATGAATTTATGAAATTCCTAGCCAAATGGATGGACCTGGAGGGCATCATCCTGAGTGAAGTAACACAATCACAAAAGAACTCACACAATATGTATTCATTGATAAGTGGATATTAGCCCAAAACTTAGGATACCCAAGATATAAGATACAATTTGCTAAACGCATGAAACTCAAGAAGAATGAAGACCAAAGTGTGGACACTGTGCACCTTCTTAGAATTGGGAACAAAACACCCAGGGAAGGAGCTACAGAGACAAAGTTCGTAGCTGTGATGAAAGGATGGACCATTTAGAGACTGCTGTATCCAGGGATCCGTCCCATAATCAGCTTCTAAACGCTGACACCATTGCATACACTAGCAAGATCTTGCTGAAAGGACCCAAATATAGCTGTCTCTTGTGAGACGATGCCGGGGCCTAGCAAACACAGGAGTGGATGTTCACAGTCAGCTATTGGATGTATCACAGGGCTCCCAATGGAGAAGCTAGAGAAAGTACCCAAGGAGCTAAAGGGATCTGCAACCCTATTGTTGGAACTACATGATGTACTAACCGGAACCCTGGAGCTCTTGTCTCTAGCTGCATATGTATCGAAAGATGGCCTAGTCGGCCATCAATGGAAAGAGAGGCCCATTGGACTTGCAAACTTTATATGCCCCAATATAGGGGAATGCCAGGGCCAAAAGAATGGGAATGGGTGGGTAGGGAAGTGGGGGGCGCTATGGGGGACTTTTGGGATAGTATTGGAAATGTAATTGAGGAAATTATGTAATAAAAATATTAAAAAAAAAAAAAAAAAAAAGTAAGGGAATAAAGGCTTTAGGAAAATAGAAATGTTATACATAAATTATTAATGAGAAAGCATTATTAGAGAATGCAGAGGCTCTCAACATCATCCTGGGGTTACTGCCCTCAGGAGCAAAGATGATAAACCTTGGGAATGCCCTCTAAAGATGGAACAGACACCAAGTTCTCATGCTGTGGAGAAGACTCCATCATGGATCGCAGAAGGAGGAGGAGGAGATGAAGGAGATGAAGGAGAAGAAGGAGAAAAAGGAGAAGAAGGAGAAGACAGAGAAGAAGGAGAAGACAGAGAAGAAGGAGAAGAGGAAGCAAATCTGCCCTGAGGCCTGTCAGCAGCAGATACCACACCTTCTCAGAGTGTCTTCACATGGTCTTTCTTCAGATGCGATAATGTTGGATGAAGACCTGCCTGCCCTGGCAGGAGCTGTACCTGCATCTTCCCCAAGAAAAGTACAGCACTTGACCCTTGGTGGAGAAAAAACTCCCAGGATTATTTGTGACACCTCAACAAGAATATTGGAATTACGTTCTTGGTTCAGAAGAGGAAGCCTGTGTTTCATTTCCGTACTGGCTAGTTTTGTGTCAACTTGACACAGGCTGAAGTTATCACAGAGAAAGGAGCTTCAGTTGGGGAAATGCCTCCATGAGATCCAGCTGTCAGGCATTTTCTCAATTAGATCAAGGGGGGAGATCCCCTTGTGGGTGGTGCCATCTCTGGGTTGGTAGTCTTGGTTCTATAAGAGAGCAGGCTGAGCAAGCCAGGGGAAGCAAACCAGTAAAGAACATCCCTTCATGGCTTCTGCCTCAGCTCCTGCTTCCTGACCTGCTTGAGTTCCAGTCCTGATTTCCTTTGGTGATTAACAGCAATGTGGAAAGTGTAAGCTGAATAAACCCTTTCCTCCCCAAAAAAAAAAAAAAAAAGAAAATGGGACAGAAGATGGCTTGACCAGCAGAAGGTGCTAACAATTCTGACACCATTTGAACCCCCGGGAGGGGCTGTATGAAGGCTCCAAGGGCAGAAACACAAAGCCCACTTGTCTCTTGCTGGGATGGTGGCTGCCAGCAATTCAGTCACTGGATGGGGCCTGTCAGCCTGGGCTCAGGGAAGGACACTGGACATCACTTGGAAAAACACAATGAATTCATGCAGTTATCGGCTGCTTTCTCAGTCCCATTTCTGCCTCCAAACAACCTCACCGAAGCACTTCTTAAGGCTTCCTCTCAAAACACATTAATCCCAAAGCAAGTTAGGGCGAATTATAAACCAAGATTAAAACATCCTTAAAGAACTCTCCAAATCCTTTAATGCCTACAGAGAGAAAGCCCATTGTTGGTGGCTTTATCTCGACTATAAGGGGGAAAGAACATTTCCCTCTATTGTTAGGAAAATGGTGTTTTCTGAGACAAAGTCTTATTCTGAGTAGCCCAGGCTAGCCTCCAACTAATGGCAAGCCCTCTGCTTCAGCCTCTTGAAGGATGAGATTCCAGGTGTATATCAACACAGCCAACTCTCTACTGAAATACTAAGTACTACTGAAATACTAAGTACTACTGAAATACTAAGTACTACTTAACCTCAGAAATACAGGCAAAGGGTCAAGTTCATTCCAAGTAATTCCAAAGTACTAGATCATACCTTTATCTATCTATCTTTTTTTCTTTCTTTCTTTTTTAAGATAGGAGCTCTCTGTGTAATTCAGGCAGGTATTAAACTCATGATCTTCCTGCCTCTGCCTCCCCAGTGCTAGATAGGCATTTGTTACCCACATCCAGTTTTTTTTTTCCATTCTTTGAATATACTGAAAATCCTTTATAAATACAGGACTATGGTTGTTATGCTAGTACATTGAGTATTTCTAGAAATAAAGCTAACAGTTGAAAAATGTTTGCTTTATAAGAAAATCTGATACCGAGAGACTGAATTTCTTACCCTCGACTCCTCTCCTTTGTCTCTCAAAATTCATCACGGGAAACAAGACGTTCATTTAAAATCTCAGCCACTATCGAGGCAGAATCACACTTAGGGCCTGAACAGAAAATCTGGTGTCTGAGGAACAGGTCCTAACCTATCCCCGAGGCTGGCCTAACTTCTCCATCCTCCTGCCTCAGCTTTCCCATGGCCCACAAGCTAACAGATGCTGCTTGTCAGTACCCATCCCCCCCACCCCCGTTCCCTCCGATCTCTCGCCCTTTCTCTGAGTATACCATCGTACAGTATCTATATTCTGACAGGAAAACAAGGCAACTCCTTTTGTGATACCAGAGGCAGGGGTTTTTCCACATCTCCTCACTTTCCATAGACCACACCTTTCTTTCCCAACTTCTGTTCAACACAGCACCCATCCAGTGACTCAGACCTGCCCCCGAAGTCTAATCAGTGTCACCGGCTTCTTCTTCCCAATCCAACCAGCCATGCACCTCCATAAATAATGAAGAAATTCTCCATTTTTTAAATTCGTTGAGATTTGCTGTCTGCTCACTCACTAAAATGTGAAGGTTTGAGGTCAGCATCTCTTGAGTTTCTAGCAGTACACCCCAGCCCCAGGAATGCTACCTGGCTCACCAGTTAGCATCCAGTGACTATGCAAAGGCATAGGCAACTCTGTGCGCATCAGTTACCTAACTCTGCCTGGTCTACCCATTCCTCAGAGAATATGCATAAGCATGCTTCCCACAAGATGCATGGTAGTAGGAAAAGGGGCATCTGACCAGAAGAGAAAGTGATGCTAATGCACTTTATAATCACAGGATTATGTAAACACCAGGATAGGAAAGGAACTGAAATCATCAATGCTGTGACAAGGGCTTGACATGCAGAGGTGTGAGCAGGATGGCAGGGCTTCTGAAGAAGGGGGCCTGAGAAGTGACGCTCTGAGTTATCTGAAGGAAGACAGGATAACCAGTGAGAACTGGATTTATTTTAACATCCAGGAAGCACATTCCACAAGAGGGAGGTGTAAGTGCCAAGGTCCTGAGTCAAACTGAGCTTGCAGAGTTCAAAAAACAGAAATGACGCCAGCACAGTTGGAGGGGAAAGGGAGGAAAAAAGGGGTGGAAAGAAGATGGATCTCCAGGCACAGGGCCACAACCAAGAGGTCCTATGTCAACAACCACCCCTGGAATACATGGAGGACTTTTGGAGGGAGGAGACATGTTGGAATCTTACCTGGCTGTGTAAGGATTAGAGAAGGGGAAAAGAGCAAGGAGTTAGAAGGCTGCCAAGTGGGCTTGTAGGGCAAAGGAAAGCATTGCACACACCGGGAAGCAGTGGTCTGAGCTTGACCTTGGAGGAAGGACAGAACTTGGTTATAGGACAAATGTGGGCTGACTCACCATGTGCAGAGATGACAGAACTGGGGGAGGTGCTGGGATATGAGTTGGTGTGTATCTTAGTTAGGGTTTTACTGCTGTGAACAGATACCATGACCAAGGCAACTCTTATAAGGATAACATTTGACTGGGGTTGGCTTATAGGGTCAGAGATTCAGTCCATTATCATCAAGGTGAGAACATTGCAGCATCCAGGCAGGCATGGTGCAGGAGGAGCTTGGAGTTCTACATCTTCATCTGAAGGCTGCCAGCAGAATACTGACTTCTAGACTGCTAGGACTAGGGTATTATAGCCACAGTGACACACCTACTCCAACAAGGCCACACCTCCTGATAATGCACTACCTGGGCCAGCCAAGCATATACAAACCATCACAGTGTGTTAAGCATCAACTGTCTATCACAAAACCTGTAAGCAGGATGGGATGGAGAGATGTCAAGAAGAGGCTCACAGGGGTCTAAATCTGGAGGTAAACAGATGCCTGTCAGAGGAGATTGAATGAGATCACTGGTTATCAGAAAGGTAAAGAAGGCACCGGAGCCTGCTGGGGATGGCCAACTCTCAGATGAAGCAAGAGGGCAGGGAGGACAGAGGTGAAGATATGGGGGTGTGGGGTTATAAAAAGATGGGATGAGAAGGGATGGACAAGAAAACACTTCCTGGAGTCACTCGGGGGGGGGGGGGTTCAGAGCTTTCCTGGTATGTAGAAGGTTCAAGCCCCAACCCTGCATGGTGGTGGATGTCTGCCACCTCAGCATTCAGGCGGCAGGAGGAGGAGAAACCTGAATTTTAAGGTCATCCTCAGCTATACAGTGTTTCATTCAGGCCAGCCTGCTTCAAAGGAGACCCCATCTCAAAAGTGTGTATGTGTGTGTGTATGCACGCATGTGTGTTTTAAATCTGTCAAAACCAAACAGAACAAAATCCACACGGGAAGAATGTGATTCCTATTTCCAACCCGCTTCCTAACTACAGCTGATCTAGCTTCAGCACCCAGTCTCCACTCATCAACATTCAGTGGTAACGCCCTTATCCATCCTGCCAATGGTGCCACACTCACAAACCCACACGGAGAGAGGTGACAATGTGCCCAAGCCCCAAGTGAGGCCAACCTGGGAGACCCCCTGCCTTCTGACGGGGATGCACTTCAAAACTCTCAGTGTACCCCTGAAGCTTCAGACAGTAACAACCCCTGCCCGCCATGCTAAGCTCTTCCTATACATGCAGAGTGAAGATAAGGTTTCGCTCATGAGTTAGGCACAGTAAGCCAATAGCAACTATAATAAAAATAGGACAGACACAGCCATATACTTGGGTAAAACTGTCAGGATCACTACTCTTGTGCTGCAGGGCCGTTGATAAGCAAAATAAAGGTCACACAAACACAGTACTTCCATTTGCCACAGTCGATGGCTCCTTAGCGACTAACAGATGGAAGGTGCATACAGCATGGACATCAGAGGCAGAGGGATGCTGCATGTCCCTCTGGGGGGGAGGGGGCAGACTAGGGTGGGGACGGGATCACCATGCCACTCAGAACAGCATGCAATGTAAAACAAACAAACAAACAAACAAACAAACAAACAAACAAACAAACTGGATGAATTACTTGTTCCGTAATTTCTCACTATGTCTGTGATCACGGATAACCCAGACTGTGGAGAGCAACCTGTGGGAGGGGCTCCTCTATTCATCAATTCAGTGTGTGCAGCGGCATTACAGAACACAGCTAGCACAGCTACAGAGACTGGAAAGATGTCCAAAGACTCAGCCAGGCAGGAGGCTCAGCCTCTTTGGTAAGAAGCAAGGCAATAATGTCCCACTCAGCTCCTTCATTTCCATTCCCTATTCCTGTAACTGGGCTTTATACGGCAAACAATGGGACGGAGGGACACATCTGTCAATGTCTGTGTACGTGTTCAAAAGATAAAGAAGCCAGGCAAAGAAAGAAAATATCACATTTTTAAAAAGGCGTGTTAAAGGCTATTGGCCATTGGGGCACTGGCCATAAAGGTGTCTCACAGTTAATGATCTCCAACATGACAAGAATCAGAAAGCACAAACAACTGGAGCTCAGGAGACCAAGTACAGAGTAAGGAAGTTTGGGCTGGGGGTGGGACGGTGGGGGCTCAGATGAGATCCTGGAGCCTGTTTGCTTCCCCTGGAAAAGGCAACAGTTCCTCACTGCTCTGCCCTGGTAGTCAGTTACAGGATGCCTTGAGAGCCGTATTGGCTGAGAAACCTTTAAAACAGGAACCCCATACACGGATACATTTTTAAAACATAAATTTAAAAATTACTGTATGGAGCCCAATACATGGGAACATCAATATGTATT
Organism: Mus caroli; assembly: GCF_978045245.1. Classification (NCBI taxonomy): domain Eukaryota; kingdom Metazoa; phylum Chordata; class Mammalia; order Rodentia; family Muridae; genus Mus; species Mus caroli. The sequence goes on from NW_028227267.1 coordinate 64,213,318, forward strand.
CTTTTAGGAACAAAACATTCTTTTTCAAAGAAAAGACAACGCTCAGAAGCATGCATTTGGCATATCTATGGAACTTTAATTTTTTTTATTTTATGAGTATGAGTGCTTGCCTGCATGTTTGTATGTATGTGTACCACATGTATGTCTGGTGCCCGTGGCAGTCAGAAACAGGCCTTGGACCCACTAGAACTGGAGTTACAGATATTGGTGAGCCACCATGAAAGGTTCTAGGAACTAAACACTGGTCCTCTCCTAGAGCCATAAGGACTCTTGGCCCCTGAGCCATCTCTCTAGGCCTCTTGTGGCTCTCCTTAAAGCCTGGCTTCACAGGTGGCATCTGGAATTGTCCTGCTGACCCACTGCCATGTCACACTTAACACCTGGGCAAGTTCCCACGTACACCCACACAGCATGAGGATGGATAAGGGGCCAAGGATTTTTTTCAGTATCACTATGAAAAGCTTTTGAATCTCGTGAGCCTCTGAAAACATCTCCCCAGACCCCTTCACGTCCCTGGACCATAGAGAAATAGGATCCAGAACAGCACTTCTTTGGAAAGAGTATAAAACAGCAACCCCCACAAACCCTCTGAGCCACATTAATTCTCTGAGCCCTTTTCTCCTAGCCTCAGTATTAAAACATGAACACACTAAGGACAGGAACTTCCTCGAGTGAATGCTACTGTGTAATACCTAACTTCATCATAGGCAGTGACACAGTTGACACATGTTAATTCTATGTTTCTCAGATGGCTCCACACCAATCAATTGTGTGAGCCTCAGGCAAGGACTCAATTTGAACTCACATCCAGAGACTGGTAGACTCAAGGAGAACGCTCCCTCTGGATTTTCTAAGTGGCCAGCATTTACTTCAATTGAGTTAGGCCAGAAGCCATGGTTGGATTAGTAGAACCTGAGGCATTCCCACCAACAGACACTTTCAGATCCTATCTGAAATTACCGCTATGTGCATAAATCAAGGTGACTCATCAATAAGTCACAATAATTATAACTATCGTTGCTACACCATTATTTAATATATTGATAAAAGATAAGGTATCAGAAGATGAGAAATGAACTGACGAGTATTTCAGTACAATGAGCCTCACTTCCAGTCCCCTGGACTCAGTCATTTCATCCAGTGGACAAGATCTGAGGGCTTCGCCAGATTACCAAAGGGTTTCACGTAATCCTGAAACTAAGAACCCCTGGAGTGAAGCAATCCACTGTGCCTCTCTAGGCACTAACTTCCTTTCTCTGAAAGAAACTGGAGACACTGGGTGGTGTGGTGCAATTGACAGAGAGCTTTCCTAGCATGCAGGTGGGTTTAATCCCCAGCACCACCATGGACCAAGTGAAGTTCCGTGCCTATAATCCTAGCACTTGAGGCGGAGAAAGGAAAGTTCAAGGTTAGACTGGACCACAAGAGTCCTGAAAAAGGAAATCAGAGGTAGGTGTGGTGGTATCCACCTATCATCCCACCATTCAGAAGGCATAGGTAAGAGGAGCCTAAATTCAAAGCCAGCCAGGGCTATTTATCTCAATTTAAAAAAAAAAAAAAAAAAATTTAATCCCAGCACTTGGAAGGCAGAGGCAGGCGGATTTCTGAGTTCGAGGCCAGCCTGGTCTACAGAGTGAGTTCCAGGACAGCCAGGACTACACAGAGAAACCCTGTCTCGAAAAACCAAAAAAAAAAAAAGAGGGGCTGGAATGGGGGTTCAGGGATTAAAGGGGTGCATAGTTCTTTCGGAGGACCAGAGCCCAGCTCCCAGTATCCACATCAGGCCAGTTCACAACCACCTGTGATTCCAGCTCATACCTATAAACCACACACATATAAACATGATTACAAATAATAAAAAATATATCCTTTAAAAAAAAAAAGACCAACAGGACCAGTCACTGTGAAATTCCCTCCCTGATGTCACACCCCAGCCTGAGGAATTCTGGGCCCACTGTGAGGCAGGATGGCTGGAGCAGGACACAGACTGAAAATACCAGAAAGACCCAGCGTCTGGCATAGGTCTTAACTTGGCACTTGAGGATCTGTCCTACAAAGCCCGATGCCTGAGGCTAACTGGGGCAACCCAACGACACTGTGGGAAGGGCTGACTATGAAAGCCAGTGTCTCCCTCCAAAGATTTTCCATCAACTATAGCTATAGATACCGGAAATCCCAACATGCATCAGTGAACAGCTCTGCAAACAGGCCACAAAGAATATAATCTTTGTTCTGGACACCAATGGCTGGTGTGGAAGCTGACTTAGAAATATACTTAAGCCGAGTGTCAGGGGCTAAGGCAGGAGAATGGGAAGTTAGCTCCAGGCCTGCCTGGGTTACAACAGGGAGACCTGACTTAGAGAGAGAGATTGAAAATGGTTGATTTAAAAGTTAAAGAGTGACAAGCATGTTTAGCATAGCTATGTGCTTAAAGTTCAAATATTAGTATTTTACATCTCTGTGCACTTAAACAGCAAAAAGGGAAAGTACCAGACCTGGTTCTATAGTTCCTCAAATTCAGTTACTTGGAATGTTGAGGTGAGAAGATTACAAGTTCAAGGGCTGCCTTGGCTACTAAGGGAATTCAAGGCTAGTCTGGCCAACCTAGCAAAACTCAATAATGAAAATTAAAGAGGCTGTATCTGGGGATACAGATCAATGCCAGAACACCTGCCTAATACTCACAAGGCCCTGCACTCAGTCACCATACTGCCAATAAGGAAAACAGAAAAAGAAAAGTGAAGGGAAATATTCAGAGAATAATAATATTTATTCTTAAGTACTTAGCACTCAGTTCTAAGCACCTCTTTCTGGAGTACTGATGTTGAGTATTAAAGTACTTACTGGAGCCGGGTGGTGGTGGCGCACGCCTTTAGTCCCAGCACTTGGGAGGCAGAGGCAGGTGGATTTCTGAGTTCGAGGCCAGCCTGGTCTACAGAGTAAGCTCCAGAACAGCCAGGGCTACACAGAGAAACCCTGTCTCAAAAAAACAAAAAACAAACAAACAAAAAAAGTACTTACTCGAAAGAATTAAGTCTATCAACCCCCTTTCTGGATAACACAGATGTACACAATGACCGTTTAGGTTCACTTAATACTAGAAGGTGAACTAGCTAGTACTGTATCTGAGAACTAAGGACTCCTAGACACTTTCAGTCCCTTTTGAAAAACAACCAAGGGGAAAGCAAACACAGAAGGAGACAGAGGGGACAGTTACCTTCCCTAAGTGCAGATCACAGTCACACCTTCACAGCAGACCTGCCGTGAGTGGCCGCCTCCCATACAGCCCTGAGTCACCAAGAGCCCCATAGCTTCCTTCATCATTAGCCCTCAGAAATGACAAGTCCCACCATCTATACACCCAGTGGTATCCAAACAGTTCAGACTCTTAACTTCTTCCAATAGGACCCACATTGGGACAAGTGGGGTGTCAAAGTTTAACTGGAAGAAAATTGCTTTACATCTCTAGAACAGTTCCGACAGCCTGCTTTACAAGGGCACCCCAGCATCGAGGGTGCACACAATTGAACACACTTACAGCGGAGCCCCCCCCCCCTTGCCCATAGCAGACATGTTCCAAGTACATGCTCTGCACGAATGCTTCTGAGAGGTTTAACTTATATTTAATTGGCATTGTCAAAAATGGAACAGCTAGTAATAAAATAGAATAATGTATGGAAACATAAGTTGTACGAATGCGTTCCTGTTCTCTCTCTCTCATATCCCATCATATTCGGGCCTCCGTTGACTATGGATAACTGTAACTGCAGAGAACAGAACTGTAAGGAGGATTACTGTTTACCTGGCCAAACCCTCTGACTGGCAGAAATAAAAAACCACAACCTTCACTTGCCAGAATCTTCCCCTGGAGAGATATAAACAAACATCTACCCCACTTTATAGGTCACTAATGACAAACCAAAGTATGATTCCATCAAAAGTCACACTTGGGAGAGCCAATGATGAGTTCTCTGGGCTTCCTTACCGAGCATGAGAAGAGTAGGTGACCCCAAAACAACCTCAGCACCAGAAAGCCTCACCCCAGCGTGGATGACCCCCTCCCCCCACCAATAAATACCCTTGCACCCTTTACGTATGTGCAATTAGGGAAGAACTAATACCCTTAGTCATGCTGGGAATGGTGGTTACATGACTTTAATCTCAGCGCTCAGGAGGCAGGTTTGAACACAGGAGTTTGAGGCCAGCCTGGTCTACAAAAGTGAGTTCCAGGATAGCTAAGGCTACCCAGAGAAGCCCTGTCTCAAAAACAAAACAAAACAAAACACCCACAAACCCCTAGTCAGTCAGAAGGGGTCAGAGGGAAGGGCTGGGGTCCCAGAAGAGAAACCAATGACCTTCCTTAACTAAGCCGTCCTACATTAACAGTCAATAAAGCTGATCTGCTTCTGGCCAGTAGCCCCAGCGGCTCTGCTGAAGAGGCTAGCAGTCCATAGCACCCGGCAGGGGAGGGGGGATAAGACAAGAAAGAAAGAAAGAAAGAAAGAAAGAAAGAAAGAAAGAAAGAAAGAAAGAAAGAAAGAAAGAAAGAAAGAAAGAAAGAAAGAAAGAAAGAAAGAAAGAAAGAAAGAAAGAAAGAAAGAAAGAAAGAAAGAAAGAAAGAAAGAAAGAAAGAAAGAAAGAAAGAAAGGGATTGCTCACGAGATTGCAGTGAAAAGCTGCAGAGGTGAAGGAAGAAAGCAGAAGGCAGAGCTGAACCCCAAAGAAAAAGGCTGGGGTGTGGGATGCAGTGTATGTGTGTGTGTGGGGGGGGAAGGGGTGTCCTGTAGATGGGGGTACAAGCACAGGAGAGTGAAGTCCCACAGAAGTGACTTTCCATAGAATACCGAACCACAGAGATGAGCGGACTGTCTACAGTGAAGAGTTCACAGAAGGGGGAGGGACTTCAGTGTGGGGACTCTGACAACTGGACCCTGCAGCCAGGTACATCTGCTTCCAAATGCAAGAGCACAGAACCCCGCCCCCTCCCAGGAACACTCATCCCTGACGTCTGCGCATATTCTGTGCTTCAGCATCCACACCTACCAGGATCTGCGGTGTCTAGTGAAGTAACTACCCCAGATTACACCCTGGAACAACCCTGCTAAGCTCTGTCCCCTAGAAACACTATCTGAACACGTTCAGTGCCCTCTGATAAATAACCAAAATCCTGACTCCAAAACACAGGGGAATACTGGAAACATTCTTACCCCTGTGCCTGTGGTTATATACAGCAAACCCATCGGAAACATACTTGTTGGGAACAACTTTTAACCCAGGTAAAGTTAGAAATGACCCTTTTATAATTAGTGGTTAGTTATTGCTAAGCATATTTTAGTCATTAATTAGTACTCTATACTGTTTAAATAAATTAATTTCCTCTTGTGGTACAGAAGATGGAAGCCAGGGCTTTAGGCATGCTCTATGATTGTCACACCCAACCCTTCATCCATTTTACAGTATTTCACTTACACAATGACCAGCTACTTACTAGCAGGTATCTAATCAAGTTACTTATCAAGGCTAAGTCAAGACCTAGTGACCTGGGACTGAAGAAATGTCACCTATCCATGTAACCCGCAGCCATGTGGAGGAGCAAAAATTCTAAAAGTAAAGACAAATTAAAAAAAAAAAAAGTTTGAGAAATGTGCATATATATATATATATATTTGCAAATGTACATATGCAGGCTTTCAATCTGCATCAAATTAATAATATACAAAAGACAGAAGGCGGTGTCTGAGTCCGGGTTACATAGACACATAGGACTTCGTGTCTGTCACGGCAGACTGATAACTTCAGGCAGTGTTCCTGCGGGTCCAGGACTTAAAGGAAAAGAGGTGAGCTGACAGGAGTGAAGTAAGGGGTTGCATTTCAAACGCGCCAAGTGAGTGGACCTTAGAAAAAGTAATAAATTCCCACACAACACACTTGTTTATTCCAGAGGCTCCATTTAAACTCTAATTCTCCTGGCAATCGTCCGGCTAAAGGTGAGTGCTTCCTCCCTGACCTGGCTCAAAGAAAAGTGAAAGTGGAAAGTTTTTCCACCTGGGTCCAACCCCTCAACGCCACGGTTTCAGATCCAAACCTAGAGGCCAGAGTTCAGCAATGACTGAGCGCTAGGGTACTGCGAACACAAACGCCACCCGCTAGCGCGGGACCTACCCTCTTCCTGCCCCTGGGGGGAAGCTGTGTCACACCTCTCCAGCCACGCCAGTAGGTCAGATGGGTGTCCTCACACACAGCCCCTGGACCCCCTTGCCCTCCTTCCCACGCCTCACACTTCCTGCCTCTTCCATCACCTCTACTGGCAACTTGGGCTTCCCATTTTGTCTTTGACTGCGATCCGGACTGCAGTCCCAGGGAGGGAGGGAGGGAGGGAGGGAGGGAGAGGGACTCTGGAGCTTCCAAGTGGGATCTGGGGAAGGGCACTCGCAAAACGCACCATCCCACGTGCGGCCCTCGCTGGCCACCTACGGCCGTGGGGACCTGGCGCGTTCCCACAGTGCGCGCCACTAGAGTTGGGGTTCGGATGGGGGAGGATCAGAGTTCCCAAGCCTAAAAGCACTTTTACACCAGAGCGGGCTAGACTCCGGGAGCTGCAGCAACGGGACCGAGTGGCCGAGTGTGCGCCAACTCCGCGGGGCCAAAGTGGACTCAGGGGCGCTCGGGCGAGGGTGGGGCGGGGCAAGCACTCACCAACCCCATACTTCTGCCTCTTGGTCGGGATCCAACGGGCCATGGCGACGACCTCGCCCCGCGGCGCTAGCGGCTACAGACACTCGTGCTCGGAGCGCCGCTGCGCCGGCCGGACTCCTCCGCCATGTTCCGGCAAAACTTGGGCGACTTTGGCGCGCGAGCCGCGTCTACGCCGTCCCGCCTCGCTCGCGCCCGGGGCCCCGCACGCACGCCCGCTCGCCCGCGGTCACCTGCTGGGACCGGCGGCTGTGCAGCCCCGCGCGCCCTCCCCGGCGCCGCCCGGGCTCCTCCCGCTGGCCGCGCCCTCTGCGCCCCGGGGCTGCCCGCCTCCCCCGCCGGCTCCGCCTCGCTCGGCTGGAGCCGCAGCCCGGAGCCGCCCGCCTGGTCCTCCCAGCGTCGGCTCTGCGATTGCCCAGCGCTCCCGGGCTGAGCCGCGGAGCGCGGAGGAGGAGCTGGTGAGAGTCACCGGTCGCCTCCGGACGCTCAGTAAATATTTGTTGAATGAATGAGCCGTGAGCTCCCGCCTTCGCCTCCGGGAGCGTCTGCTGCAGCCCCGAGAGAGCCGGAAGCCGAGCTTCAAGGTCCGCAGGGAACTGGTGCAAGGGACACGGAGGCTTCAGAAGTAGACGTATCCAATCTAGAAGACCCTCCGTTAGGACACTGTTGACAAAGCGCTAATCTGGAAACCCCAAACTCAGGGATTTATTTCTCCTCAGTTGCAGCAACACAAACTTTCACACTAAGGGAAGAAGTTCGCTCCAAAAGGTTCTCCTTTCCAACTGACCCCCTGCCCAGAAGGCATCCCTGTGGGGAGGACCCCAGAACATCAACACCCCCCCCCGCCCCCAACTCCCACCACTGTCCTTTTTCAGCCTGGGACTGAGGACTCCAAAAGGCAGTTGTGCGTTAAACTACTCAGGGGTGCGCTTGGCGCCCTCTGCCTGCAGGGAGACGCGCTTCCATCTTGGAGAGACCTCCAGAATGAAAAAGCTACTTAGTAGTAGGACACCTCACACTTAGAAGTAAAATTTCAGACTAACCAGCCAACCAGTTAGCTTCGCCATCTGAAAAAATACCTCTTGCGGGGAATTGTGTTGTTCTTGGGGTCTGTGGAGGCTTTCTTGCCGGTTTGGAACCTGACAAGAACAGAACATGTAATCAAAACACACAGTAAAAGACAGTAATGCTTGATTAGAGATGAGTGAACTCTGATGACTTTTTGCAAACCATGCCTGAATATATATATTAGTCTTGGTTTTCCTCCTGAGAAAGTATTCTGAACTTGAAGTCCTGGTTGAAAGAAACAATAGGTACTTATGACCGTGCTTCAGCCATCCTTCTTAAAGTGGTTCAGTCACATCTCTTTTTTAAATGCCAGTTTTTATTCTTGATAGCTGCGATCTTAAAGTTGAGTATGATTACATAATGTGTCATTTATCTCCTTTGTGATTTAAAGTTACATGTTCATTGTATACTTAATACTGAATATTTAGAAAAATAAAATCACCAAAAAAAATCTAAGCAATAGGGAAGCAATCAACCAAACTACAAACTGAGCTACTGTACTAAGCAGTTCTCAAAAGAAGAAATTAAAAATGGCTAAGGAACTGGGCGTGGTGGCGCACGCCTTTAATCCCAGCACTTGGGAGGCAGAGGCAGGCGAATTTCTGAGTTCGAGGCCAGCCTGGTCTACAAAGTGAGTTCCAGGACAGCCAGGGCTATACAGAGAAACCCTGTCTCGAAAAACCAAAAAAAAAAAAAAAAAAAAAAAAAAAATGGCTAAGGAAACACTCTAAAAAAAGAAAGAAAAAAGTTCCAATAGGAATCTATTTATAATACACAGCAAGACATATTTCCATCAGTGTAGACCTGACATCCACAAAGATTTCCACCATCTCCCCCAAAATAACTTCTTCTAGGTCAATGACGTTGTGATCGACTTAAAACACCCAAGCTAGATAATTTCTCTTCCTTCCTCCCTAAGTGACCTACTATGTGTTGGGCACTGTTCCTGGAATGGAGGTTCAGTAGTGAGGTAAATGAGACCCCTACCTTCACACAGCTTTTGGAAGAAATTAAGACTTGAAATTAATGCATGCCAAAGGAGGCTAGGCCCGCAAAGAGAAACCCTAGCCAGGAGCATGGGGAGTGTGGGTGCCAGAGATTTACACAGAAACATCTGGAAAGACATCTGAGATAAGGGGAGACTGAAAGGCAGAACTACAGGAAGTGAGGATGACCCCATGATAAAAGGGGAAGTGTTCTGGACCACATGGACAGCAAACACAAAGGCCACCAAGCAGGTCTAACAGGCTCCAAATTGGCATAGAGTCCTGGACAGCAAGTGATCTGAGTGAAACAGGAAACTTGGCTCAAGGGGCGCCCGTGAAGGAGGGCCATGACCCGGACGAGGACTTCCTGTGTTGTTACAGATTCTAAAGGTTCTCGGGCTTGTGTCAGTGGGGATACCAGGCACTGTCCAACTGGGTCTGCTGTGGTGTGAACCGACTGACTCTAAAGGGCTAAGGATGCCAGTTAATGGAGAACGCCAGGGATGGTAGGCTGCTGTGAAAAGGGCTGGAGTTCTGGACATAAACTGAAGGGGGCGCCAACAGGAAGACAGTGCGAGCAGAGAGGGATTCTCTATGAAGCTTACTGGCCTCTCTGATTTACCAGTCAGAGATGCACATAGGCTCTACAAATTTTGGCTTTGTGGTGTGAGGGATAAAGTAAAGAATGACCCGGGGCTTGAACGACTGGTGATCACAGCTGTCATTTCTGTTTGTTATTGATTTTCCATGATATCATCCTTGTGCGTATTCTCTGCTTTGGATCAAAGTTTACCTTTGAATATTTCCTAGGACTTCCTTCCTTCCCCCCCCCCTCCCCCTTCTCTCTCCTCAGCCATTACTCCCCTTGGACCTTTAGTAGCTGTCAACCTTGGTCTGGAGCATAGGTCTGGGCTGCCCTGGGGCAGGAGCTGCCCAGAGTTGCCTCAGCCTGCCTGTGAGCAGGGAAGTGATGGTCTTTGTTCTTTAAACAGACTTTTATCTTTTCTTTCTTTCTTTCTTTCTTTCTTTCTTTCTTTCTTTCTTTCTTTCTTTCTTTCTTTCTTTCTTTCTTTCTTTCTTCCTTCCTTCCTTCCTTCCTTCCTTCCTTTCTCTCTCTCTCTCTCCCTTCCTTCTTTCCTTCCTTCCTTCCTTCCTTCCTTCCTTCCTCCTTCCCTCCCTCCCTTTCTTTCTCCCTCCCTTCCTTTCTCTCTCTCTCTCTCTTTCTTTCTTTTTTCATTTAATGCACACTAGGAGCGTTAATCCTTTTACTCAGTGGAACTTGGTTTCAACCAGAACCATTTCAATCGATTGACACTTTGATCTTTCTAAAACTTCAGGTTCAAATTTGGACTCTGGAGATTTCAGGCTTCACAATGGTTGATTGCTTTTATGAAAAGAGTTGGAGGGAATGGGAGAAACTTCCAATGTGTTTATTCTTTTCCCTCTGCAGACTGAAGTCCACCCACTTTGTGATATCAGATGGTTCCATTCCCAGTCCATTTAAATCATAAAAGCACAGCTATTCAAAGTCTTGTTATTAAAATGAGGTTTAAAATTAGACAGCTGACCAGATGGGTGGGTGGAATAACAGCACGCTTCCCAGAATTATTTTTCCTTCTTCCTCTGGTGTCTTTTCAGAAAAATACAAGAAAGGAAGAAAGAAAGAAAGAAAGAAAGAAAGAAAGAAAGAAAGAAAGAAAGAAAGAAAGAAAGAAAGAGAGAGAAAGAGAGAGAGAGAAATTAATTCCACAATTGCAGCTATCTATTCTAAAGCCCATAAAGATACCAGCAACTCTTGCACACAAGAATATTTGCATCTGTGCTTGTGGGAGCTCCAGAGAAAGAAACAAAGAGAAATGAATTTCCAGGGTAGGCTAATTGACCTGAATTCTGTAGCTATCCTCGACAGTACCTAATATAGAATACAAAGACAGCTGGCTGGCTAGGGCTCTACTTTCCCCATTAATCAGGTCTATTTTACCAAGTTTGACTGACACAACTTTCTTGTGAGAAGATATGGGTTCTGTTAAGGACAGTTTTGTGGGTGCTGGTTTGTCTTGTTTTGTTTTTTCTACATAAGGAGATGAGTTGCTGCTGGAAGTGCAGGAAATAATGAGGAATACAAATGATGACTGGTTCTAAGCAGAGCTTTGTGGGCATTTACAGGCAAATGCAGTGGAGCTGGAAATGCACTGGAATTTGGGACCCTTGAGCTGAACAGGGCAAAGGGGCTCCTCTTTCGATCCCCACCAACACTTCCTCAGGCATCCCAGAGATGCTCACATGACTCTAACGCCAAACCATGCAGGTGCCGAGCATGGCCAGACCGTCCTCATCCTCGGATCCGCCAGCTTTGGAGGCAGCATGGACCCCGGAAGTTAGGATGACAAGAATCATGGTTTTTAAACCACCCCTCTCTTGATCCCCTTTGTGGGAAGATTTATGCTTGGTCAGCACTTCAGCCTTTTTCACACTACAAAACAAGACCCTCGCAGTTTTATTTCTAGGATGTTCTTTGTCACAGACAGCTACATAAGTTGGTCCCACCTTGTGGAGGAAATTGATGCTAAGAGAATTAAGAAATCATTAGTTCCTTTGCTCAGTGGCTGGACAGCTGGACGTGGCGCCATGGTGTGCTGTAACCCCAGGGACTCTATAGGAGACCTCTATAAGGAGGTAGAGACAGGAGATTTGCCCTGAAGCTTGCAGGCCTCATGCGCATGTGATACACACACACACACACACACACACACACACACACACACACGCACGCACGCACACACACACACACACACCAGCCCTCACAAACACAGACACAGAATTTTAAATTAATCATCAGTGTGTTGAAACTGTAACACGTTCATAGTCATGTGAGGCAGATGAAAGCTCTTCAATTTAAAAAGAACTACATTTATATAGTTGTAAATAGTATATATGGTTTTTGAAAAGTCCGTGTACGTACATTAAAAATATCTTCATAAAGCTTGGCAGGGTCATACATACCTGTAACCCAAGCACTCAGAAGATGGAAATAAGAGGATCAAGAGTTCAAGACCAGCCTAGGATACATGAAACCCAGTCTCAAGAAACAAAAAATAGGAGCTAGAGAGATAGTTTCATGGTCAAGAGCACTTAGCATTTGCAGAGGACTCGGGTTCTGTTGCAGCCAAGCAAGGCAGCTCACAAACACATGTAACTCCAGTTCCAGGGCATTTGGCATCTTCTTCTGACCTCTGTGGGTTCCCGTGTGCACGGGGGGGGGGGGGGGGGGGGTGGTGCACATAAACGGATGCTGGCATGCACATAACATGAAGTAACAAATAAACCTTTTAAAACAAACTTAGTAAAACTGTTCAAATGAGATAAGGATGAAAGTTAGGAGATAATATGGAAATCTCGTGGGCTGTGAGCAAAAGGCTGGAAATCGTCCACTTACACCTGACCTTTATCTGTAGTAGGAGTGAAGTTCACCAGCTCTTGATCCCGGTGACCCTTGGACGATATTGTCTCCATGACTGTCGCATTCAGCAGTTCTTCCTATCTAGCATGAAAACAAAACCTTAATCTAGAAATTTCATTTAGTATGAGAACAATTTTTGAAGACACTCACCATTATAGAGTAAGGAACGTGTGTGGCCACATATACCTGGTTTCTTTACTACCCATGCATTCCTTCAAGGCAGCTAAGGTAGAATTGTTACCGACACAATAAATGCAATAACTCAATGGATGCCAACCTTCATAAGGTGACCCTTTAATATAGTTCCTGATGGTGTGGTGGCCTCCAACCATAAAATGTTGTTGCTACTTCATAACTGTAATTTTGCTGGTTTTGAATTGTAATGTAGATAATCTGATATGTGACCCCTGTGGGAGTCATGACTCACAGGTCGAGAACCACGGATGTAACGCTTATTCTCTTCACCCAACAAATGTGGAAACGGTGGTTTAGAAGATGCACAAAATTGCCTGCACAGTTAATTAGTGTCAGACAGAAGTAAATACAAACCCAGAGCCCTGCTGGAAACTGAAGATCATTGGCCTTTTTCTGGAAAGGGGTGTGTGTGTGTGTGTGTGTGTGTGTGTGTGTGTGTATACATCTTTGTTGACCATAATAAAGACTTAGTTGCAATGATTTGATTCTGCTCTGAGACAGGAAAGCAGCCACAGTCAGTATGTAAATGAATGACTACAGTACTGTTCAATAAAACCTTATTTGTATCTGTATCTCACATAATCTTCATAGGCATGAAATATCCTTCTTTGGATTTTATTTGCCAGTAATTTAGGAAAGTGAAAAAACAGTTATAACTCCTGGCTATATAAAAGCAATAGATAAGCTGACTTGGCCCTTGGGCCCTTAAAAACAAAAAACAAAAAACAAAAAACAAAAAAAACAAAAAACAGGATTCCTCACCACCCTTAGGTAGGTGGGATGGCTGGGGCACATCTAGGAGTAGGGTGACAAAGGAAAAAACAGTTCTCACTGGAAGTGTATGCATGAGGGTCTGGGAGAAAAGTCACTGGGAGAAAAGAGCCCTAAGTAGTAAAGGTTGACTTAGAAATCACAAAGCTCTGGAGAGGGTTATGAATATGTAATCCCAGCACTCTGGAGGTGGAGGCAGGAGAATGGCACATTCCAGCGTAGCCTGACCTCTGTAATAAAACCTTTTCTCAATGAGAGAGACAGAGAAGGTGTCACCACACCTGGGGTTGAGAAGCCAGAGACTGTGGGGTGTCTAAGAGCAGTGAGAATCCAGGATCTTTGTTTTTAATTATCTTCTGACCTAGCCCCTTTGAAGTCTATTCTTAAGACCCTCCTCCTAGCTGGCTAGAAGTCAGTCTTCTCCTAGCAGCCTCCAGATGAAGAGGTAGAACTCTCAGCTCCTCCTGTGCCATGCCTGCCTGGATGCTGCCATGTTCCCACCTTGATGACAATGGATTGAACCTCTGAACCTAAAAGCCAACCCCAATTAAATGTTGTCCTTATAAGAGTTGCCTTGGTCATGGTATCTGTTCACAGCAGTAAAACCCTAACTAAGACAATGGTGAAGGTGATGACAACCAAAACCCAACTCTCTGTGAGACAGTGGAACACACAAGAGTGCTTTAGTAGCCATAGCAGACTCCTCTAGAGGGGACAGGGACACTTCAGTGGATGACCCGACCACTACCACCACCACGAGAGACTGGAACTAGAAGGAAATGTTACAATACCTGTGACTAGACTGGAAGGGCCAGATGGGTGTGACGATTTCAACTGGTGAAGGCTAGGCAGAAGATTGAATAGCCAGGTTGCTTTGTCAGTCCTTAGAGGAATAGCTTGGGGTCTTCCAGAAATACCCGAAGGGGCTTGGAAGGCGGAACAGGCACATTCATGGTCAACTGGCCTGCAACGGCAAGTTGTTACCCCTACCTGCTCTTTATCCCTAAGATTCATGATTTTGAATGCTAGTATGTGGTGTGTGGTGTGTGTGTGTGTGTGTGTGTGGTATGTGGTGTGTGTGTGTGTGTGTGATGTGTGTGTGGTGTGTGTGTGTGTGTGGTATGTGTGGTGTGTGTGGTGTGTGTGTGGTGTGTGTGGTGTGTGTGGTGTGTGTGTGTGTGTGTGTGGTATGTGGTGTGTGTGTGTGTGTGTGGTGTGTGTGGTGTGTGTGTGTGGTATGTGTGGTGTGTGTGGTGTGTGTGCGGTGTGTGTGGTGTGTGTGTGTGTATGTGTGTGTGTGTGGTATGTGTGTGTGGCGTGTGTGTGTGTGTGGCGTGTGTGTGTGTGTGTGGCGTGTGTGTGTGTGTGTGTGGTGTGTGTGTGGTGTGGGGTGTGTGTGTGTGGTGTGTGTGTAATGGTGTGTGTGTGTGTGTGTGTGTGTGTGTGGTGTGTGTACCCTTTGGGGAGAAAGGGCAGACAGGGTAGAATTGTTACAGACACAATAAAAGTGACTCAGCCTTAGGAGCTGTTAATTTCCGTGGCAAGAGTTTGAATTCCCGTATCTTGGAAGGTGCTCTTTGAAACCGTGTGCTTAGCCGGGCGTGGTGGCACACGCCTTTAATCCCAGCACTCGGGAGGCAGAGGCAGGCGGATTTCTGAGTTCGAGGCCAGACTGGTCTACAAAGTGAGCTCCAGGACAGCCAGGGCTATACAGAGAAACCCTGTCTCGAAAAACCAAAAAAAAAAAAAAAAAAAAAAAAAGAAACCGTGTGCTTGCAAAACCCTTGAATAGTGTAAACTAGATCTAGGGAAGGATGCTGGCAGTTCTAGGAACTGTCCTCCGCCTAGTCCAATCTCAAGACGTAGCTTCAGCCAAGTGCCTTGCTCATATTTGGGCACGGCTCCTGGACTCCGAAACCCTTTCCTTTCAAGATAACCAACTGTCTTTAAGTGCTTTGCCACAGTTGCCTTACTCAGCGGGGCAGTTCTGGCAGGCCGATTCCTGGAGTTCATTACTTACGTGGTTTCTTAGTCATCTTATTGTGGCATCGTGTTCTTATTTAAACAGGCCCCTCCCTCCCATAATACTACACCTCAGGGTTTGTTCCCTTAAACAGTGCATGCCACATTTGCAGAGAGCCCCTGAGGAGGAGAATTAGCCCACCTCAGTTCTTCCTGGATGCCAACCTGACTTAGAAGTGGTCTATTTGTTATTGCCTGCCCTTTGTTAAAATGGTCTTGGCACACTCAAGTGCCAGGCAAACCCTGGGAGGTGGTTTTTATTTTTCCTGTGATTTGCCAAAAAGTCCTCCCAGAATCTCAGTCTGTGTGTTTGCAAATTGCTCTTGTAATTCTTTGCCTTGGTGCAAAGGCTAGAAGTCTTCAAGATGGCATACAAATTCAAAGGGAAGGAGCTACGTACCCAGATGAGAACAGCAGGAGAATTCAAACAGCCAAGTAGTTAATTCAATCTTCTATAGACTGTTTTAAGTAGAAGAGTACTATCAGGAAGAACGGCTTAGGGAATTTACTCAAGAATAAAAAGGAAAAGGCTGGGTGTGGTGCCCACACATTTTTAATCCTGACAATTGGGAGAAAGAGGCAGAAGGATCTCTGTGAGTTCCAGGACTGTTAGGACTACACGGAGATGCTCCCTCGGAAGGAGAAGGAGGAAGAAGAGGAGGAGGAGAGAAAAATAGAGAATAAAAGGAAAATATAGAACCACAGTTGTAGAGAAACCAAAGTATATAAGACAGAGTATAGTCATGTACAAATCTTATAAAATAAATTGTGAAGAATCATAATGTGAAATATTTCCCTGGGAAATATAAATTTAAAAATGAGAAAAAGAAAGAAAAAAAGAAAAGAAAAGAAAACCCAAGCTCGAGTTAACTAAACAGCAAAGAACAGGAGTAAAAATATTACTTGTAAAAAATATGACTAATTGGATCAGCAAATACTTTTGAATACTTGATAAATAAGTCAGTTAAATACAACATTTACTCTCTGTATCATTTATTTTTCTGTTGAATAATAAAAAACAACATGACTAAAAGCAACTTAAGGAAGGAAGGGTTTAATTTAGTTTGGAGTTCCCAAAGGATAAAGAGTACATCAATGGTGGTGTGCATGGCGGGCGGCATGGCGGGAGGCATGGTGGTGTGCATGGCGGGCGGCATGGCGGGCGGCATGGTGACAGAAGGAGGAAGTTCAGAAATCACATCTGAAGCAAAAGCTTGAAGCAGAGATAGGGGAGGGAGAAATAGAGGGTGGGACGGAGAGAGAGGGCGAGAGGAGGTGGGGAGGGAGAGAGAGAAGTGTAGGAGGGTAGTAGGGTGAGGCTGTATAACCTATCCCTGACCCCAGTGATGCACTTTCTCCTCCAAGGCCCCACCACCTAAATCTTTACCACCAACTCAGAAGCAAGTATTGAAGTACCCTAGCCTATGGGGGCCACTTCTCATTCAAAACACCACACTGTCCATAGAAAAAGGTGGAAAGTCTAATTTATCCTTTGAAACTACCTTAACCCTATTTGAGGTCCAGGAAAGGAGGGTCACAGAAGGCTGGAAGGCTGAGAACCAGAGGAACTGTACAATGATAGAACATACTTTATTCACTCTGAGTGAAAGCCACTAATTCAGACAGTCACTGCGGGTATCAGGCGAACACGGGTATATATCCATACAGCAAAGAGGCTAGGCATTCAGGCCTATAGACACACAGACAGACAGGCAGACAGGCAGACAGACACAGGCTGGTGAACATAAAGTTTCAAGTCTTAGCGTTGGACCTCAAGGCTGTATTTATACAGTAAACACACACACACACACAAAAGTGACATTCTGCCAGAAATGGCTATATAAGGGATTACATCACTGTTTACATCTTGGGGTTCCCCAGACATCCAGTGTTGACTCACAGCCCCCCTGCCCTATGTCCAGTGTCAGCCATATTTTAACTAACTCATACAAGAGATGTATCTCAGCCCCATGTTGTCTGATCATAACCAGTCCTTCACAACCTTCTGTTCCCAACAGCCTAGCAGTAAAACTTGTTATATAGCACATGGCATAACACCAGAAATGTATATCTTTATATGCATACAGATCAGAAATACCACTCTAGCCAAGATCCAGAATAAAATACTAATGAATTCCACCAGGCAGTGTGTAGAAGAAGCAATAGTGAATGAATTATTGAATTTGATTCTAATAGAATGGCAAGAAATATGTCAACAGAATATCTTATCAGAAGGTCAATAGAGACCAGTCCAAGGATCAGCTAAGAGATGGGTAAAAGCCATTTACAAGGCCCCAGGGCTCAGTGCTATTGGGAGGTGTTGGGACCTTTAAGATGGAGGACAAGCCAGTAGGGAGCTGGGATGGCAAGGGGCTGGGGGTCCTGCTTTTTAAAAGGATTGTGGGAAACTGGTTTCTTTTCTCTTCTTCCTGTTCTGCCACGTATTAATAATTGATGATAGTACATATCTGTAATTCTAGTAACTGGGATATCGAGGCAGGAGGATCATAAGTTTGAGATCAGCTATGGTTACATTAGAAAAGCATTAAAAGATCCTTGGGTAGAGCCAGGTGAGGGGTGGTACACACCTTTAATATCAGGACTGGGGAGGCAAAGACAGGAGACTCTGAGTTCAAGGCCAGCCTGGTCTAAGGTGTGGGTAGCCAGAGCTACCCAGAGAAAACCTATCTTGGACAACCAACCCCCAAACAAATAAAGTTAATTAAATAAATTTTAAAGCCGGGCAGTGGTGGCACACGCCTTTAATCCCAGCACTTGGGAGACAGAGACAGGTGAATTTCTGAGTTCGAGGCCAGCCTGGTCTACAGAGTGAGTTCCAGGACAGCCAGGGCTTTGCAGAGAAACCCTGTCTTGAAAAACCAAAAAAAATTTAAAAAGATCCTTGAGTATAGGGTAAATTTGAGGCCAGGCTATATCTAAGAGACCCTGTCTCAGTCACCTCCCAAATAAAACCTGAGAGAGAAAGGGATTGGGGTAAGGGGGTCCCCTGAAGCTAGAGCAGCTTCTAAGAAGCTATATCTAATGAAAAGACAGGAATTACATGAATGAGGATTGTGCAGGTTGCCCTTACTTGCTGATGACAGACGTGACCGAGCCAACATTTTTGAATGAAGCAAAACCACATAAAAGTCATGACTTGGCAGTCCCTTCCAAATGCAAGTGAAAATTTAATAGCCATGGTTACACCATTGAGGTGGTCAGCTCACGGAAGCTCTGCATTTAAGAATGCTTCAACATTATCGGAGAGAGCACTTTCTTGAAATGATAAGAGTTTAACTCTCTTTGGGTCTTTGCTGGATTTCTTCCCTTCACCTCACGACATGCCATGGATTTCCTTGCCAGGGACTGACCTTGTACACACGGACTTCTTGACAGAGCCATGAACAATAAGCTTCTTATCTTTATAAAATACCAAGTCTGTAGTCATCTGTTCCATGAGCAAAACCAGACAAAAACACTTGAACACACTCCCTCCCATGGGTACCAACAAGCATGCATGCACATACCCAGATACACACACTCACACACACACACACACACACACACGTACACACGCACACACAGAGTCGTGCATGCTCACGAACCAGCCCCTTCCTTCATAAAATCTACTACTACTATGCATGATCTTTCAATTTCTGCAAATTCTGTTCCTCTTCCCCCAAAATGTTCACAAACAAGTGCAGAGAGAATCTGACTGCCAAAGGCTATTACTCGATTTCTTCCAGAAGAGTCTAAACAGACGGAGCCAGAGGGCTGTCCTTTGCTTGTCAATGGAGACTCCCCTGAGAGGAAGGAGCCTTGCAGTAATGTGAGGTGACACTTCGAACTCTTCCAGTAAAGTGGATGCCATGACCGCCATCTAAAGCATTTACAGGACCTCAGCCTTCACCTCCCCACCCAGAGTGAGCTGACAGCCCTGCCCCCTGTGGCAGAGGTGCTATTGTGATCTCTGTCGGCATTGTCTTTTCGGTACAAACCACAGAAGTCTCTTCACAAGAGAGGCTGTAGTAGTTGCACAATAAATTTTGCACAGAGTTTTTCTAGCATTGACTCTCAGTGAGCATCTGATGAGTGGGTGCCCAGCCCCAGAGTAAGAGGGACCCTCGCTGTAAGAGGTCACCTGTGACTTCCACGGCAGGGTGGAGAAGGGGCCGTTGCTAGTTGCAGAGGCAGGAGCATAGGAAATTAAACACAGGAAGATACTTGTGAGAGCATGAAAAAAAAAAAAAAGTCTAACTTGAAAATATATACCGTCATTGCTAAATGACCCAGGAACCTGTCCATCAAGCAACAGGAGGGTAATCTCACTCAGCACTATGAGCTTTCTACTAAACATATGTCCTGTAGTATCCAAGAAGGACATGGCATGACCTTTCTAAGGATTACAGAAGACCACAGATGTGGAATATTCTTGTCTCCCTGGCACATAGTAGAAAAAGACCATCAAATTTAAGGATCATGTTACAGAAAGAGGGCCAAGCTTCAAAACAGATCTGTAAATTTCAGGAAATCAATCCATAGCAATTTGTGCCCATGGTTTTTGAATGCCAATAATTCACTATATATACTGAAAATAGCTGGTGGAATTATGAAGGATTAGCGTACTGTGTTATGGAGGAATGGCAAAAACTAGCAGATCAAGGAGGCAATGTTGCTATTCTTGGAAAAGAAATGTTATTTGGAGGAGTCATTATTAAAAAAAAAAAAAAGGCCAGGCGCAATGTAGACTAGATAGATATGGTGCTAGTGCCACCTGCTGTTGGAATTATGAATCACAATTATCCAACAGCGAATCTAATCTGTTGCACTGAATGTAGAAGGGTTGTTGGGAAGGGAGTGGGTAAGTGGACTCAGGGAGGCTGTGTGGATCAGATCTTCCCTGTCATCCTCTTTATGACCAGGGAGAACAAGAAGGGCTTATTGGACCTGCCTTCGTGTACAGGGTTTTCTGTCAAACTTGTGTTAGTGACAGAACGCAGATGCCAACAGCTCCTAGCACTATGTTCTAAGGCAACAGCTCTCAACACTCCTAATGCAGCTCTTTAATACAGTTGTCATACTGTGGCGACCCACAACCATAAGATCATTTTCATTGCTACTCCATAACTGTAATTTTGCTACTGCTATACATCATCATATAAATATTTTTTGAGCTGGGCAGTGGTGGCGCATGCCTTTAACCCCAGCACTTGGGAGACAGAGACAGGAGGATTTCTGAGTTTGAGGCCAGCCTGGTCTACAGCGTGAGTTCCAGGACATCAAGGGCTATACAGAGAAACCTTGTCTCGAAAAATCAAAATAAATAAGTAAATAAATAAAATATTACATAAAAATAAAAAATAAAGAAAGCAAAAAATATATTTTTGGAGATAGAGGTTTGCTAAAGGGTCGCCAGCCACAGGTTGAGAACCGCTGCTCTGAGGGAACTCAAGGTGTATTGCTAAATATAATGCTATTTCCTGTCAAGCTTTGAAAAACAAAACAAAACCAAGGGCATGAAACAGCTAAGAAATTAAAGAAATGGTGGGAATGACAGAGAGAACGAACTGGAAAGAGATCATCAGGGCAGCAGATCCAAACAGCCAGGGGCAGTAAGGTCTGGGAAGTGCAGCCAGAAGCCAGTTATTGAAGCCTCAGGATATCTGCTGAGCAGTCCAGGCAGCTGGTCACCTGGAGGAGTCCAGGCAACTAGAGGCAAGGGGTCAGGGCTCCAGGACAGTATGTGCTGGTCTCAGAAAATCTCTAAGAGCAAACAAGTCAAAACCAGAAATGACTCCAATCTACCCTGTATTTTTGGTACAAAAAGATGCTGCCTGTGGCAGGCCATTCTGGGCAATCTTCAGTCCCTCTGTCCCCTCTTCCTCTCACCCCATGTGACCTTGGTAGCAAGGTGATTTAACCCTTTTGTGAACAGTTGACACACTTAGCTGCTGAGTTCCTTTTTTTTTTTTTTTTTTTTTTTTTTTGAGACAGGGTTTCTCTGTGTAGCCCTAGCTGTCCTGGAACTCACTCTGTAAACCAGGCTGGCCTCAAACTCAGAAATCCTCCTGTCTCTGCCTCCCAAGTGCTGGGATTAAAGGCGTGTGCCATCACTGCTTGGCCCAAGTTCCATATTTTGTAAGCAAGTTGAAATGAGACCGAAGGCCCACCTACTCGGGGACAGGAAGCTCCCAGTGGCACCAGAACCATGCACTTGGCTTAACAAAATATTCTTGAGACCCATCAATGTTTTACCATGAGATGGTATGTTTTTCCTTATTAAATGTACAGAATATGCCCCTGGACAGGAAGACCATATTCTGTGTGTCTACTCAGCTGTTGATGGACATTTGAGTTGCTCCCTCTCCTTGCTGCAGTGAATAATACAGAGGTTAGCACCAGTATGTAGTTTTTTTCTTAATTGATTAAAAAAGAAACACACACACACAATGTTTTATTACATTACTTTTTTGGTGGGGGTTGGGGCATGCATACCACTGTGCCAGCAAGGGAGGTCAGAGACAGCTTGCAGAGTCTGTTCTTTCCTTCCACACTGGCTCCTGAGGATTGAACTCAGGCTGTTAGGCTTTGGTAACAAGCACGTTTACCTATTGAGCCATCTCAGCCACTTTGATTACTGTCTTTTTTTTTTTTTCCCAAAATATCCACACCCCTTTAAATCCTTACCTTTTATTAGTTCTTTTAGAACGTCATGTAATGTGTTTATATTCACACACACACACACACACACACACACACACACACGCACACACATACCCCATCTACCATCTTTTATTACACACCTAATTTTATGTCCTCTTTTTTTCCCCTTCCCCACCCATCAATCTGGTTTGCCCTGCACATATATTCCTGGATGTGTGCCTTCCATTAGAGTTTGATCAACCCAATTAGGGTATATGCTTCAAGAAAACTGACTCTCCATTCTGGCAGCTACTGACTGCCAGCGTCTTCTCTTCTAGGGGTTGTGCTGCATACCTCACCTCTCCATGATGGGATTTACTCTGCTTGAGCTTGCATGAGGTTTGTGTATACTGTCCTGGTCATGTGTTCAGAGGTGCAGCTCCCCTGCTAGGTTTATTCCGGTTCTGCCTAAAAACCAAAACTCGGGCTGGGAAGATGGCTCAGTGGTTAAAGTGAGACGACCCAAGTTCAGGTCTCCAGAAGCCACCTGAAAGCTGACCACGGTAGCATGCACCTGTAACTCCAGCGCCAGGACAGTTGGTGGGCCTCCATTTCCCACACTTGTAACCCCAGAGCCCCTGACAGTTGCCATGTCTGTCTGTGCTCTCTACACTTTTCCTCTGTGGAAGCATTTCTCTGTACCTAACTTGTGGTCAGAAGTATTGTTAACTTGATATTGTTAAGAACCAATTTTCTGTAACTACCACAAAACTGTGTGCGCGTTGTCTACAGCAACAGTTCTCAACCTTCCTAACTCTGAGACACTTCCCTCATTTGTGGTGACCCCTTTCCTCTTTAGGAGTTTATTTCTGTGAAGACATACCATGACCATGGCAACTCTTACAAAGGGAAACATTTAGCTGGGGCTGGCTTACAGTGTCAGAGGTTTAGTCCATTATCATCATGGCAGGAAGCATGGCAGTGTGCAGGCAGACATGGTGCTAAGTACAACTTGATCTGAAAACAGCCAGGAAGAGACTCTACTTGGTATTGGGCAGAGTCTGAGCATTGAAACCTTCAAAGGCACAACTCCTCCAATAAAGCCCCTCTCCTAATAATGCCACTCCTATGACCAAGGAGTCACACACATCAATCTATGAGGACCAAAGCTATTCAAACCACCATAACCCCTAACCATAAAATTACGTTCGTTGTTACTTCATAACTGCAATTGTGCTATTGTTATGAATCATAATGTAAATATCTGTGTTCTCCTATGGTCTTAGATGATGTCTGTAGAAAGGTTGTTCAACAGACAAGGGGTCCCACAGGTTGAGAACCCAGATCTGTAGATTGATTCTGAGATTGCACAGAGATCAATGGAAGTTTCAGTATGATGGTTAGAATGGAATCACTATTAGGCCTCGAAGATGCAGTTTTGTTTTTCATTCAAAACATAACTTGAATGAAGTCCAATTTTTTTTCTTTTTTTCTTAAATTTAGTTTTATGTATATGAGTGCTCTATCTGCCTGTATACCTGCATTCCAGAAGAGGGCATCAGATCCCATTACAGATGGCTGTGAGCCACCATGTGGTTGCTGGGAATTGAACTCAGGACTTCTGAGCCATCCCTTCAAGCCCCCGCCCCCCCCCCCCCACTTTCTTGTTGTTTTGAAGTCTACACTTTTAAAGTCTTCATGTTATGTGTACGTTTTTCCTAGAGTCCTTTTCTATTATTCTAGAATACCTCCATAAGTAGTTTTTTTCAGAAGTAATGAAGAATGCATTTCTGGCCCTTCACTTACTTTAAAGTCAGTGGAGAGTTTGGCTAAATATAGAGTACTCAGTGCAAAATTAAATCTCTCAAAAAAAAGTTCAGGGCTATTTTTCCTGTCTCGTTGTTTGCAGCTTTTTATGTGCCCATGACTGACTTTGAGAATAGAAAGTGTAAGCCTGCAGCTATGTCCTCAGCCAAAACTCTAGGCGTTCAGTTAGTACAACCACAGCTAACTGGTGACTAGTGTCTGGAGTGCCCTGGTATGCCATGTTTCCCATAGCACACTGGCCAGAGCATGAAGGTGCCGGTCTGATGGAGAGATGCTCTTTGTGGACTTATGGAACAGGCACTTCACTGCCTGCTGATAGGCTTTGTGGAAGTGATCGGGCCCTGAGGACTTTGACTTAATCGATGCATTAAGCCACTGATACCTTTATATTCAGATGACATTGCTAGGATGTGGTGAAAACTAGGAGTCAGAAATCAGGGGCACACGCTCCCATCCTTTCCCCGCCTCCATTCCCTAGCAACCGTCAGTCCCCTCTCTTCTATAAGGTTGACAGCTTTAAGATTTATTTATTTATTTGATGTAGATGAGTACACTGTAGCTGTACAGATGGTTGTGAGGCATCATGTGGTTGCTGGAAATTGATTTTTGTTTTTATTTATTATTTTTTTAGGACCTCTGTTCTCTCTGGTCAACCTCACTTGCTCCGGCCCAAAGATTTATTTATTATTATACATAAGTACACTGTAGCTGTCTTCTGACACACCAGAAGAGGGCGTCAGATCTCATTACGGGTGGTTTGTGAGCCACTGTGTGGTTGCTAGGATTTGAACTCAGGACCTCTGGAAGAGCAGTCAGTGCTCTTACCCGCTGAGTCATCTCACCAGCCCTTAACAGTTTTAGTTACTTTCTAAAAATGAAAAAAAAAAAAAAAAAAAAAAGCTTGAAAATGTTTGTCCTCCAGTGGTTGATTGATTTTAGTCAACAAAGTGTCTTCTAGGTCTGTTACACTGTTACAAATGACAAAATTTCCTTCTTAATCTCTATTGCATATGCCCACCATGTGTTTGTCTTTTAGTTTTGTTTTAATGCGCTCATCTACAGGAGGTCATGGCGGCTGTGCCCACATCCTGGCTGCTGTGAATAACGCTGCCTCTGACAGGAACTTGAGAGCGCAGGCACTTCACTGAGGGTCTGGTTGCCAGTTTGAGTAAGCCCAGAAGTGGGGCTGCTGGATTCCCAGGTAAGAACATTAGGTTGCTCCTCCTGCTTGCTTCAGGGTCACTGTCCTGTTGCTCCCGTTAACTGTGCAAGCTGTATTATTTAGGACATTTGCTAGAAGGAACATTGTGATTCGGATAGAAAGTCTTTTCCCCAGAGTGTTCCAATGCGGAAGGTGTGGCCTTCAGAGCTAGACAGGTGACTGGGTTGTGAGACTGCTAATGTCAATGGAGGAACATTCCTTAAGTTAATTCATACTGAGTGGGCTGTTATGGGGTAGGGCCAGGATGGAGGAAATAGGCCACTGTGGGTGTGACTTTGCAGGGTGTATCTTGTTACCTGCCCCCTTCTGACTGTCTGCTTAGCTGCCACTAGGAGAGCCTCCTTTGTCACACCCTCTTGATGCCATCATGGTCCACCTCTTCACAGCCCAAAGCAGTGGAGCCAGCTGACCGTGGCGGGTAGCTCTAAGACAGAGAGCCAAAATAAGCCTGGATTTTCTTTAAATTGTTTGCGCAGATGTGTTGTCCTAGCAACAGGAGAGTGACTGACAGAGGAATCTACTCTCCCTCTAAAATGAGGACAGGGTCAGACATTCAACATTTTGATTCTACCCTGTTCTGAGTTTGTGTATGGTATAAACAATAAATTTTTAAGGGATACTATGAAAATTATTTTCTTATACACATTTATTGTTATGTAGATGTGTTTCTGTCCTAATTTGAAAAAATACAACATGATTTAAAGACCAGTGCTGCTTTTTTTTTCCCCCTAAAAATTGGGGACATTGTGTAAGTGAAGTCAAGCTGATATTCCCGCCCTTCCATAATCGCTGGCACACTAAGTGCTTATCGTGTGCAGCACAGTTCACTGGGTATTAGACACGAGCATGCAGTACAGCAGTAGGCACTGCCTCCTTGCCTCTGGCTTACAGACAACGAAACACAGAGAAGTTATGTTATCTGCACAAGCTCACGCAGCCAGAGATAGTAATCAGAACAGAGCCTTAGAGCGGGGTTACCGAAACTTTCTTCATCTCCATCCCTTTTCATCCAAGACGTTTATGTTACCCCGTGGTTAAATTTGAGTATGAAGAAGTTAGTTACATCATGACATTGTTATAGTACATACTTTGTTCTTCTTGCTGCCTCTTCCCACTGTCCTCTCCTGTCTCCCTGCTCCCTCTCACTGACCCCTCCTTCCCTCAGGGACATATCTTCTGCTGTCATGTCACATGGATTGTGTCATCCTTTTACCTTCTTTTCTCTCTCCCTCTACCTTAAGATCTCTTTTTCATCTCTCATGGTCCCCTTTCTAGTTTTATGACTTACACACGTACACACACACACACATATGCACACACTCACACATTCACACACACACACACATGCACACACATACATGCATGTACATTCACAGGCACACACATGCATTTTTCTCTGTCTTCCTCTTGTTCATTGACTCTTGTTTTCGCCCTCTCTTCCCCAGCCCCCTCAGAGTATGCATATGAAGGAAAATTCATGGTGTTTATCTTTCTGAGCCTGGCTTATTTTGCTTCCCAGTTCCATCTATTTTCTGCAAATGTCAGCATTGCACTTTTCTCTGTGGCTGAATAAAATACCACTGAGCATACATTTGCTTTATCCATTCATCTGTCGATGGACATCTAGGCTGACGTATTAGTTACCTTTTCATTGCAGAGATAAAACACATAACAAAAAGCAATTTATGAAGCCAACGATTGGTGGCAGATGCCTTTAACTCCAGCACTTGGAAGGTAGAGGCAGGTAGCTCTCTGTGAGCTTCAGGCTAGTCTGGCCTACACAGTGAGACCCTGTTTCAAAACAAAAGAAATGGTGGAAATGTGTATCATAAATACACAGTGCAAAATGGCAGACGTGACTCAGTAAGCAACAGCACTATAAAGTGGCTCTTGTTTTTGTTACTTCTGTTGATGGAAAGAGAAACTAATTGGATGTTTACATGCTGAAGAATGATAGTAGGAAAGTTCTTCATTTTCTAACAGGATCCGTTATGTCTCCGTAAGAGTGGAGAACTCCGTGTGTGCAGTACCACGCTGCAGTCCATAACATAGTGCCAAGGCTGTGCTGAGGTGTTGCAAGCAGTGTTTATTGGAGGCTTGTTGCAGGAAGGATGCAGAAAGCAAAGAGGATCAAAGCATCAGTGAAATTTCAAGATGTGATACAGGCAGATGGCCCCCATAAACACCCCAAATTTATTACATATAGATTCCAAATTAATTTTTTGCCTTGGCGCATTCAGAACGTTTGCTGCTGTCATGTTTTCATGACCTCTCATGGTCATGTACAGTGCTCCATGTAGGGCTGTGAACCTCAGCTTGAGAAGATGTGGCTTAGAATACTTACGTCGTGTTTTTTGCCTTTTTTGTTTTTGTTTTCCCTCTACTGTGTGTGTGTGTGTGTGTGTGTGTGTAAGTTAGTCCATGGCCCCAGCCCATGGGATGATTCCAGCCACATGCAAGGTAGATGCTCTCTTCTCAGTAAACCTCTCTGGAAACCCTGTCAAAGATGTCCCATGAAGTGCGTCTCCTATGTGATTCCAAGTCCAGTGAAGTTGAGAGTGACTTGGGCTACTTCCTGTGCAAAGTGCTTTCTCTTTTATTTTTTTTTTCCATACAGGGTTTCTCTGTGTAGCCCTGGCTGTCCTGGAACTCATTCTGTAGACCAGGCTGGCCTTGAACTCAGAAATCCACCTGCCTCTGCCTCCCAAGTGTTGGGATTAAAGGTGTGCGCCACCACTGTCTGGCACAAAGTGCTTTCTGTATCATAATCCTATTTAACTCTCAAATAAGCCTTGTGTGATGGATACTCACATGGACCCCATATATGGGTAAGTGGACTTAGGCCCATTAAGGTTAAGTAACTTGTTGGAGCTTTGTACATCTGGTACTATGGCAAGGATGAGATCTGAACCTTCATGGTTTGGGTCTAGGTAGATGTGCCTATAGATTCTTCTCTTCTCTTTCTCTTTTCTTTTCTTCTCTTCTCTTCTCTTCTCTTCTCTTCTCTTCTCTTCTCTTCTCTTCTCTTCTCTTCTCTTCTCTTCTCTTCTCTCCTCTCCTCTCCTCTCCTCTCCTCTCCTCTCCTCTCCTCTCCCCTCCCCTCCCCTCCCCTCCCCTCCCCTCCCCTCCCCTCCCCTCCTCTCCCCTTCCCCCTCCCCTCCCCCTTCCTTTCCTTTCTTTTCTTTCTCTTCCTTCCTTCCTTCCTTCTTTTCTTTTTTTTTTTGAGATAATGTTTGCTCTATAAACCAGGCTGGCCTTGAACTTGATCTGCCTGCATCTGCCTCCCAAGTGCTGAGATTAAGGCATGAACCACCACTGCTCAGGGCTTCTGAAGATTCCTAAATATTAACATAGGACTAAAAGTTCAGTTCAGTCATAGAGTACTTGTCTGGTATGATTGAAACCCTGAGTTCAACCCCAGCACCTACAAGAACTTGTATTGAAAGTTAACAAGGTTGTCCCAGCAGACATGGTGTGCACTCAGTGTGTGTATGTGTGTGTGTGTTGGGTGGGTGGAAATCTTTGCAGAAACTAACAATACTAGGGCAGTAAAACTACTAAGTATTCTATTTCTGCTTGGTCATTATGTGTGCTATGTTGGTAGAAATGAGTTTCTGTTTCTAGATTCTGCCGAATCTAGCTGGGTGAGTCCATTCACGCGGGTTGGAGGACTGCAGGGAGCCTGGGGCTTGAATTACAGCAGCCTGAAGAAGTGAGACCCTGCCTTGGAAAGTAAACACCAGGATGCTTATTCAAAAGGCAAAGCCTGGATTTGTTGGCCTCTCCCGAGAGACACCATCATTATGAAGGCCTGATCCCAGCTGGCTTCCTGCAGGGCAGAGTTAACGATGCTGACAGGTCACAGGAGTGTTCGTTAATGGTTTCATGTTTTATTTATTCAGGTGCTGATCTGACATCGCTCAGCGAATGTATGGGCTTGGAAATAACTAGATTCTCTCTATATATACTGTGATGTTATCTCCAAAAATCAAGGAAATGAGAACCAGGAAAGGCCTGGATTCCCCGCAGATAGCTCTCATGGCTTACACTAAGAATTCAAATCCTACATAAAGCATTAGGCAGCAGCATTTAAAACACAAATCATCACTGTCTAAGGTGATAGATTGCAAGGGAATTTCTGGCACTGAGAGTCATTCTTTAACCAGCACTTCCACACAGCGCCAACTAAATAATGTAACAGCATCTGGACTCTTTCTAAATCGAAGATGGAATTATGTATTTCTCCCATGACACAGAGGATACCAAAACGCAGTATTTCCTAAAATAAAAAAAGGGGGGAGAGTAAGTTAGTGCAGTGGCTGAGAGAACTTTCCTGTACTCGCTTTCTGTTGTTTTTTTTTTTTTTTTAATAACTTCTATTATTAAAGTAAGACATACACAGAAGGGCAAGAGTAATAGATGTCTGCTGTAGCCCCAGTTCACCCACACCCATGTAACTGTCACTTAGTTAAAAAGAAATCAGGACGCAACTATAGCCAAAAGACTTCCATGCACCTTTAAATCTCTTTTCTCAAAACTGATCGTGGTCCTGACCTTTTAAAAATTTAGTAGTATAGCACTGATTCACAAATGGCATACAGAGGAAAACACACATGCACACACATACAGACGGTCTATGTAAGCATATATATATGATATATAATATATAATATGCTTTATATGACTTGTGAATGTCATGTGTACACACACGTGGTCTATGTATGTATATAATATGATGTCTTATATGGTTACTAAATGTTTTATGTGTACATACACACACACACACACACACATACAGAGAGACTATTTGTGAAGTCATAGAAAGGTGGCCTCTTAGTCACTATTAAGGACTAAGATATACTGTCCCCAGATTCCTATGTTCAAACCCTAACCCCTAACGTGACTACATTTGGAGATAGAAAATATAAGGAGGTCACTGAGGTTAAATGAGTTTGAGAAGGTAGTTCTGGTGTCCCCACAAGAAGAAGAGAAACTGGAACAGTTTACACATGACCATGTAAAGAGGTAGCAAGAATAACCGTCACTGGTCAGCGTGGCTCATGCCTGTAATGAAGCATCCAGAAAAATCCCCACACATTTGAGTACAACCTGATCTACACAAAGAGTTCCAGACCAACAAGGGCTATATATTGGGAGACCCTGTCTTGTCTGCCCCGCACCCGAAAAAATGGGGTGATTGTAGCCAAAGTGCACACCTTCAAGAGAAATCAAGCTCACCAATGCCTGGATCCTGGACTTCCGGCCTCCATACTTGCTGATGTCTGCTGGGAAGACCCCTGTTTAAGGTGTTTTGCCATGGCAACTCTAGGGGACTAGTCTAGCTCCTCAGAACATCAGCTCAGGTCACAGCCCAGAATAATAGGACACACCTCCCTGCCAAAGGCAGCCTGCATCCAGCTCATTCTCTAACTCCCCTTTATAGGTTCTCTGCTCAGTTGTATTTGAACAATAAAATTTGCATTTTTCATTTTATTTTATTTTTTTAGAGCTGAGGACCGAACCCAGGCCTTGTGCTTGCTAGGCAAATACTCTACCACTGTGCTAAATCCCCAATCCCAACATTTTAAAAAATAAATGCTATTTTAGTATCTCCTAATTTTGAACTCTCCCCTCTGTGGTTACTTTTCACTTGTGCATTGCATTGGTTGAAGAAACTTGATCTTGTCCTGTTTTGTTTTGTTTTGGTTTGTTTTTTCCCGGTAGGAAGCGATCTGGTTGGAGATTTCAGATCTGAATCTGGCCAAGTCAGTTCATCCAAATGTCAGCACACAGGTAATGAGGGAGACAGGCCTATTTGTTGAGATACTCATCTTTGCAGTTGACAGGCTGGTCCTAAAACTCACACAGGAATGTTAGATACTGAGAATAGCCAAAACAATCTCAAAAAGGAACACAGCTAGAAGACTCATACTTCCTGATTTGAAGGCTTAGCACAACCAGACATGCTGCTGCTTGTCTGAAGTCCTACTATGGGACAGGCTTGATGATGCTGGCTAAATGGCTGGAAAGGAGAACTTCCCACACCATCATGTAATAAATACTGATGGAAGTCGCACATATATCTCAGTGGAAGAGACTCAAGGGTCTGGAAACAAAGCAACGCAGTGCTGGGACAACAGAATATCTACATGGTTAAAGAAAAAAAAAATCAAACCAATTTGGGGCTGGAGAGATGGCTCAGTGGTTAAGAGCACTGACTGCTCTTCAAGAGGTCCTGTGTTCAATTCCCAGCAACCACATGGTGGCTCACAACCATCTGTAATGGGATCCGATGCCCTTTTCTGGTGTGGCTGAAGATAGTGACAGTGTACTTGCATATATACAATAAATAAATCTTTTAAAAAAATAAATTTTTTGTATCTCTACCTCATTTTATCTAGGAGTTGACTCAGAATGGATCATATTCGTGAAGGTGAGAGCTAAGATATTAAGCTTTGAGAATAAAACATAGGAGTAAATATAAATGTTTGTGACTTTGAACTAGGTAGTGGTGTTTTAGATCTAACACTAAACATGCAAGGAATGACTAGGAAAACAAATAGGACTCCTTCCAGATCAAGCGGGTGTGCATGTCATCAACAGAGTGACGTCGAGAACGCGGGAAAAAGGAAACTCACAGCACTGGAGACATGACTGGAAGTGAGATATCTGATAATGTGCTAGTAACCAGAACATAAAAACAAACAAGCAAGCAAATAAAAACCCAACCATCCAAACAACAAAACTTTGGCAACTCAGGGCTGGAGAAATGACTGACTCAGCAGTTAGGAGCACTGTCTGCTCTTCCAAAAGACCTGGATTTGATTCCATGGCATCTCAAAACTATTGGTAACTTAGCCGGGTAGTGGTGGTGCACACTTTAATTCTAGCACTTGGGAAGCAGTGGCAGGCAGATCTCTGAATGTGAGGCCAGCTTGGTCTACAGATACAGAGCAAGTTTCAGGACAGCCAGACTACACAGGAAAAAAAAATCTGTCACAGAACAACCAAACCCAAGCCAACCAAGCCAACCAGCCAACCAAAACTATCAGTAACTCCAGTTTCAGGAGGATCCAACACCCTCTTCTGGCTTCTGAAGGCATTGCATACATATGCAAGTACACACGTGTATATATAAATAAGAATAAATCAATCCTAAAAATTTCTACAAGTCAACAATTAAACCAAACGGCCTAATTAAAAACTGGATCTATGACTAGGAGACATTTTTTCCCAAGGTGCAACACTAACCAATAAACACACAAATGGGTGCTCCACTTCATTCGCTGCCACAGAGCTGTAAATCTAATCCTGGTGGCACATGACCTCATACCTTAAAAGCGCTGTAATAAAGACAGCAATGGCATCCACACGAGGAAACTGGAACCCACCTGCTACGTCGGTGCAGCCATTTGAGAAAAGAGTGACCAGCTTGTAAGATGAATCTACAGTGAGAACTGTGGTACATCAATGGAACCAAAATTGCTTCCAGGAAAAGCAAACACAAGTTCACACAAAACGCATAAAAAAATTGAACAAGATGGCTCATAACAGACCCAAAGTGGAAACAATGAAAATATCCTCCTATTGCTAAATGAATAAATCATGTGTGATAGATTCATATCACAAGCTAGCTCCATCTACAAAAATTTGTGGCAAAAGTAGTCACACATGCCACAACACTTAAAAACCCTGGAAAGTCTGTTACCTGCAAAAAAGACTAGTTACAAAGATGGCGCAGTGTCTGACTGTATGTAAATGGGCCAAGTAATGATGTAAGTCCATAGAAACAGAAAGCAGGTGGTCACCTCAGGCCACTATGAGTATGCATGTGCATAGTGTGTGTATATATGTGTGCATTTCATAGGTAATCTATTTTCCTTCTGTTAGCTTTTGTAATTTATGTCTTTCAATATAGTCATCAACTTTGTCTAAATGTTTCAAACTTCTTGTTGATTATATAACTATTCGTAAGTTGTAATAATTTGGCTTATTGCATTTTTAGGATATATTGACTCTCCAATGACGTCACCTTCCTATCTGATCTTGGTGATTCCTGCCTTCTCTCAGACCTCCTTATTATTGTCCTGATCTATCTGTTCAGAGTTTCTCAACCTGTGTTGAGGCATATTTCAACTGGCTAATTATTTTTACAGAGCTTTCATATGAGCCAGGGCTGTTGGCAGCCTTCCTGGCTTGACCCGCTAGCCCACTAGAGGTTTAACAATGTTTTAATAGCAACATGGTAGACTGTACTAATAGAAATCCACACCCACCTCTGGAGGAAAAACACTAGGTTAGAGGTTTATCACTTTTATTGATCATTTCCCCCAATATTGGCGTTTGACCCTAGTTTTCTAATCTTTCTTCTCTTTCTTTCTGTCCTTCTTTTCTTCCCTACTTCTTTTCCTCCCTCCCTCCACCCCTTCTTTCCTTCCTTCTTTCCTTCCTTCCTTCCTTCCTTCCTTCCTTCCTTCCTTCCTTCCTTCCTTCCTTCCTGTCTTCCTTTCTTTTTGGCTTTAAAGGCGTGCACCACCACCTAGTTTCTTACTCTAGTGTTCACACAGACAGAGCACAGTGACAAAGCCTCCTCTCCCATGCGTCTGCTAACTCCAACATCTCCCCAATTCTGCGATGCTTTTTTTCTCATCATGGGTCATTTTCATTGTTCATGTGTTTCCCTAGTAAGATTTGCCTGGATACCAAATGTAAATTTTACCTTGTTACTCCTGGGATATATTCTCTTGCTGTAAAACCCCCCTGAAGTTTGTTATAGTACACAGCTAAGTTCCATGGAAACGGTTTGATTCTTTTGGGTTTTGCTTTTCAGATTTATTAGGTAGAAGCAGAGCTATGTAGAGCAAGCCTTTCTCCCTGCACTCTGCCTAATGCGCCGTGAATTACGAGGTTTTCCCACGTGCCTGTTACTTCTGCAGTCCCCTGTGAGCTCCACATACTGCATCCTTTATTCTTTTCAGGCCATCTTCCCTCCTTGGTTTGGGGTAGTTTTCCCACATATTTATGCTGATCTATATTCTGCCATCTGATCCTCCGCAGATCTCTGGAACCTTCTTTCTCTTCATACCTACTACCTTCTCTCTGGTACCCTGCCCATAAACTCTGGCTACCTTTTTGTCTCCCTGGACCCAGCTCTCCCAACTCTGGGAGCTCAAGTCCATGTGAGATTTCTGGCCTTGAGCTGCAGCCTTGAAGTTTTCTCACCGCCCCTCACTACCCACAATTCCATCTTGTTCGCTTTCATCTCGGAGAGGCTATGTGTCTTCCTTACCCGATGTCTGGCATGTTAAAACTTTGGCCATGAATTTTGCCACTACTTAACCATGACTTCAGATGTCCTTTTATTCCAGCTAGACCATAACGACAAAGCTCTCTGAGTATGTTTCTGAGATCTGAAAAATAAAATGGATGTGCACTTAGAGAAAAACTATCATTTGCCAAATTCAGGATAACAGTAAGAAAATATTAGAAAACCCAAATTAACTACCAAGTAAATAAAATCACAGATCTCTATAGAAATTAGCATCAAGGTCAGCCAAACTTCTCAGCAATATGAATAGCATTCTGAAATATGCATAGCACTCTAGGAACAAGCGATTGAAGGGCAATCAGAAAACAGAAAGCTTCAAGCCAATCTTGCTTTGCACAAGATCTAAACTTACCACGTGCATCCTCAATTTTAAGAATTTTATTTATCATTATTGTATGTGTGGGCATAATTGGGTATGTGTGTGTGTGTGAGTGTGCGTGTGTGTGCACACACATACATTTGTGGTAGGTACATACAGGCAAATAAGTATGGAGGTCAGAGAACTTCCTGAATAGTAAGTACTCTATCTTGTTTTTTTTTTTCCAGTTTATTTTTGTCATTGTTGTTTGTTTTGAAACAAAGTCTCACTGTGTAGACTAGAATTCATAGAGATCCACCTGTCTCTGCCGCTCCCGTGATTCTTTTATTTCTCGGTGTTTTGAGACAGAGTTTCTCTGGGTAGCCCTGCCTGTCCTTGTCTGCTTTGTAGACCAGGCTGGCCTAGAATGTGCAGAGATCTGCCTGCTTCTGCCTACCAATGCTGAGACTAAAGGCATGCACAACCACTATGGAATCTTTTAAAAAAGATTTACTCAGTTATTTATGTATTCAGTGTTCTGCCTGCCTATGTGCATGTCTGCAGGCAAGAAGAGAGCATCGGATCTCATAGATGGTTGTGAGCCACCGTGTGGTTGAATTCAGGACCTCTGGAAGAGCAGCCAATGCTCTTAACCTCTGAGCCATCTCTCCAGCCACATCCCCTCCCCACTACGTTTAAAGACACTTTTCTTGCCCCTAAAGCCTACCTCTTTGGCTAGATGAGCTGGACACCAGGCCAGGCAATCCTGGCTTCAGGTCTTTCCAATGGGATCATAGGCATAAGCTGCCAGAGTTGGTTTTTTTTTTTTTTTTTTTGGTGGGTTCTAGGGATCCAAAGTCAGGTTCTCACGCTTGCATTGCCATACACTTTACCCACGTAGCTCCGCTCTGTCCCCGTATCATTGTGGTCAATCTTTCTTTCTGCTTAAGTCAGCTACATTTGGTTTCTCTTCTTGCAACCTAGACTCCTACCTGATATATTGGCAGGTTCCAGGAAGCAAAAAACCTAAAATAAACAAATAAGTAGTTTAGCAAAGAAATCCCCAAACCTCGTAGAAACAGCTTTGCACAGATGGCTCATTTGATTTGAGTTTGTTGTTGTTGTTTTATTTTGGTTTTAACTTTGGGAAAGTGTGAAAAATGATAGCCACCCAGGAGAAACTGCCTTTGGAAATTTCAGTCTTGATCTTTCCCAGGCCTGGTCCTATGTAATATGATCCTCACTCTGCCGGGTGTTGCTGGGGAGGGCCAGCAGCATCCAATTAGCCACACAATCAGCGGGGTCAACAAGACACTCTATAGCCCTCTGTGCAGCTGGTCAGGTTAGGAACGAACAGGGCATGTTAATAAGACCTATCCTACCCTCAGCTAAACAGCATCTATACCTGGATGTGTATCTCTATTGAGCTGCCATGTCTCAGAATCATGGCAGATCCTGTAGCTTTGAGTTCTCAGTGTTGGGTCTTTCTAATGGTGTTAGGGCTGGGTTTGCTCGAAGGAAGGGAAGCCAGCTTTATGTTGCTCCCACAAGCAGAGAAATGGGGGTTCTCCATGGTCTCTCCCAGAGTCACTCCTAAGCCATAGTTCTCTGTGACTTGTAGACAGTTCTTTCTGTTTTAGTTTGTGTATGTGTGTGTGTGCGCACATGCATGCACATGCATGGAGTGGTAGGGTTTGTCTATGTAGCCCTGGCTGTCCTGGAACTCACTATGTAGACATGGCTGGCCAAAACTCAGAAAGATCTACCTGCCTCTGCCTCCTGAGTGCTGGGATTAAAGGCACATAACCCCCATGCCTGGCTACTATATAGAACGTTCTTTGAGTGCTGGAATTAAAGGCACATACCCCCATGCCTGTCTACTATATAGAACGTTCTTTGAGTGCTGGGATTAAAGGCACATACCCTCATGCCTGTCTACTATATAGAACGTTCTTTGAGTGCTGGAATTAAAGGCACATACCCCCATGCCTGGCTGTATAGAATAGAATGTTCTTTCAATGTCCTTGACTCAGACTGACATTCTTGCAATTTCTGTTTTTCATTTTCAGAGCTTCACAACGGCTCCTCTCCCTACTGTTTCCCACGTCCAGACTTTGGCTGATCAGCTCTGCCCTGAGCCCTGACCTGCAACTTGCCTGTAGGCCTGCCTGGGGCCCGCTCACTGGTCAGAGGTTCTCCTGTTGCTGCCCTTACCTGGCTAGGGTCCCATCAAAGCTGGTCACGTTGTGTACCGTGCGCATACTTCTGCCAAGCACCCAGGACATGTTGATGCTATGGCACAGACTTGTCCAGAAGCTCATGTGTTTCTTGCTTTGACAAATGCCCACCCAGAAGGCAGAGCCCAGAACAAAGACACCAAAATGAAAAACAGTGCCTACGCGCGCCTATTTCCGTTAGATTTCTTTAGACATTAGAAAAAAAAGGGGGAAAAGGAAGTAAAAGAGAAATATCAAAGAAAAGTTGGCTGATGTTGGGTCCCAGATATCAAGTATCTAATCTCCCACATAACCCCATTGGAAGCTTATTCATTCTTAATTGTTGTTATATAAAACAAATGAAAAGCAAACCCACATAAAAAGGAAAACTGAGAAAGCCTGAGTACGTGGAAGAAGTTAGAATCAATCATCCTGTTTATAACCATCAGTGGTTAGCATCGATTGATCTACTGTGA
This sequence comes from Mus caroli, assembly GCF_978045245.1. NCBI lineage: Eukaryota > Metazoa > Chordata > Mammalia > Rodentia > Muridae > Mus > Mus caroli. The sequence continues at coordinate 64,250,522 of NW_028227267.1, forward strand.
TTAGATCTCTGACTGCAATTTGATTGTTTTAAAATCCATCATTATTAATATTAGTATTATTTACCTTTTATTTTATGTGTATGGGTGTTTTGCCTGGTGCCCAAGGAAGTTAGAATAGGACATGGGACATCCTAAAACTGGAGTTGCAGACAGTTGTGAGTGTTATGAAATATCAGGTGGCTTGGGGGTATCATGGCGGGTCCACGCCAAGGTGTGAGTCTGAGAAATTACGCCATGCAATGGATCTGGTATAATGAGGTTTATTGTGGAAAGGGAGATAAGCAAGCACCTGGGGGTAGGAGTAGAGGCAGGCAGCCAATCATGAGGGTAGACAGAGAGGGGGCAGATAGGGAGAGAAGGGGCTTGGTGCAGAAAGGGAGAGAGAGAGAGAGAGAGAGAGAGAGAGAGAGAGAGAGAGAGAGAGAGAGAGAGAGAGAGAGAACAGAGAGAGCGCGCACGAGAGAGAAAGAGAACAGAGAGAGCAAGAGACCGGGTGGGAACCAATCCTTTTATATGCAGCACATGCCCAATGCTAGGAGCCTAGTGGAATGGTCTGGAAGCTAGCACTGAGCTGCCATGTGGGTGCTGGGACTCAAACCTGATTCCCAGAGTAGCCAGCGCTTTCAGCCATGCTTAACCACTGAGCTATCTTGTCAGCCCCCATAATCCCTTTAAAATTTACCTTTGGGTCTGAAGCTTTCATGGGGAAATGTTCAAATTGCACATGTCAATATCTTGCAGGGGAAAAAAAAAAGAGGCAACTGCAGTAGCCAACCTTCCATCCTGTGTTATTGTAATTGTAGGAGTCTTTGCGTATGCTTAGCTTGGATGAAATCAGTCTAATGAGGTGAGACCCAAGAAATTTTAATTAGTTGGTGCAAAAATGTAGGTGTCTCCTGCTGCTTTGTGTGGGTTTATTTCTGAGAAAAAGAGCAATGCATGTCTTTTTCTTCCTAAAATTTCCAATTATTCAGTTCTCGGCGCTGTAGGTCTCCTGTCTGCTTATGAATCCCCTCAGAGGAAGTTGGATGGCAGCAGGTGTTGTAAAGCACTCACCATTCAGATTGCAGAAATCCGAGGGCCCGTGCTGCTAGAAAGTTTTGAATGTTCCCCTAAAAGTTGTTCCTCAAATATCTTTGCTTTTCGGAATTTCCCAAAGCCTATTTGTGCCAGACATTCTGGTTAAGAAAGAGACCCCTGGGTTTCTGTTGCTGGAACACACCAGGTTAAGAATAAATTGCTTCTCAGCACTTGACGAAGTTTTGCATTCTGCAGCGGCTTTTAAAGTTGCCTGGCCTTTGTGCAGAGAGTTGACTCAAGGAGCTGAGTAAGCAAATCAAGGGGACATTCCTGTCTTACCCATTCAGGGAGCGTTTTAAGTCTGCTTTGAGAAACTATTGAAAAGACCACTGAAGAGTCAGGACAAAACAAGAGAGAGTGGCTTGTAGATCCTTTTGCATTTAATTGGCCCAAGGCAAAGATTATGGAACTCTCAAGCCTCATCTTCCTCCTTGGTTAGCTTCGTACTTCTGATCAGTTCTCATGGAGACTAAATGCCCCGACAAAAAACAACTTAGGAGGATAAAGGGTGTGTTTTAGCTTGTAATTCCAGGTTATAGTCCATCATTGCAGATAAGTCAAAGTGGCAAGAATTTGGAACAGTAAATCATATCACAGTCATAGCCAGGAGCAGAAAGCAATGAACACATGCATGTTCACTTGACTGCTTTCTTGTGCTCAATTCGATTCCTCAACCATAAATATAGTTCAGGACTTTCTGCCTAGGGAATGGTGCCACCCACACCGGGCTGGGTCCTCCCACATCAATTCATTTATTAAGACTGTTTTGGTTAGGGCTTTACTGCTGTGATCAGATACCATGACCAAGTCTTATAAGGACAACATTTAATTGGGGCTGACTTACAGGTTCAGAGGATCAGTCCAGTATCATCAAGACAGGAACATGGCAGTGTCTAAACAGGCATGGTGCAGGAGGTGCTGAGAGTTCTACGTCTTCATCTGAAGGCTGCTAGTGGAAGATTGGCTACCAGGCAGCTAGGATGAGGGTCTTAAAGCCCACGCCGAGTGACACACCTACTCCAACAGGGCCACACCTTTTAATAGTGCCACTTCCTGGGCTGAGCATATATAAACCATAACAAGACAATTCCTTACAGGCATATCCATAGGCAAACTCAATTTGTATCAAGTTGTCAATTGAAGCTACAGACAGAGATTCTTCTGCTTTGTTAAGCAGATGTATCAGTTGTAAGAAAGGAGTCTGGTAGCTCACAGAAAGGATGAAGACCAGAAAGAAACAAAATTCAAACAGTAGTCAAAGGGAACGAAGGAGTCAGAACCTAGAGCTCACCTCAGCAAGAGACTCCATAGCTCTGCCGCTTCGGTCAGGCCATGCTGAGAAATGACGTGTCATTTCAAGCTGCTGCTGACACAGCCACCAAGGAGTCTTCTAGCTCCCTTATTCCTTGATTCGTTCAATTCTGTGGAAGACCTCAGCTGAGGTTTCAGTCCATACCTGGTCCAGGAAAATGATTATGTACCTGTAGAGTTAGAGTTTCCTGGGTGGGTCCCACCCATTGCTAAGAATCCTACAAGAAAAACTAAAGAAAACAAAGAAATTAACAAAGACCAATTACTCCTATGGGTGGGTGTCAGGGGAAGGTGAGTGACAGGAAGGTTTAAATGATGTCTTCAAAGGGGCTGGAGGGAGCCAGGTGGCTCAGAATGCCCCCTGATGTTTCTAAAATCGATCTGGGGGAATATAGTAGGAGAATTACAGGCATGAAGTGGAGAGCCACCCTCTGGGCTTGGATGGCAATGGTGGGTACTTAAGCTTCATGTATCTCATTGTGGGTAGATGTCCCTTCTCTCTGTACTTTGCTCAAACATGCATCAAGTTCTGCCACCCCTTTCCCTTTGTGTGTGTGGTATGTATGTATGTGCATATTTGCATGTCTGTGGGCACACTGTGTGTGCACACGTGTATGGAGGCTCAAGGCTGATGTAGAAAATCATCCTCTGTTCCTTTTCCATCAGTAAGGCAGGGTCTCTCAATCAAACCTAGAGCTCACCGATAAGAGTTAGTCTCACTAGCCAGCTTTCTCTGGGGATCTCTCGTCTTTGTCTTCCCATGCTGGAATTATGGACAGGCCGAGGGGCTCGCACAGCCTTTACGTGAGTCCTGGGGATTGGAACTCTGGTTCTTGTTGTTATGAAGTACAATGCGCCAAGGGGGTATCTTTGGCAGCCCAAGCCAAAGCGTACCCCTAAGAAATTGCTCCATGCTATAGATCTGCTATAAGAGGTTTATTGAAGGAAGGGAGAGGAGTGAGGACCCATGGAAGGAATAGAGTCAGACAAGTGGACATCTAGACAGTCAGATGGACAGGGAACACAGAGAGAAGCATGAGAGCAGAGAGAGGGGGCACTGGATGTTTATGTGTGCTCGAGTGCGTGCGTGCGTGCGTGCGTGCGTGCGTGCGTGCGTGTGTGTGTGTTTCCTTTTTATCTGTAGCTAACATCTGGCACACCTGGCAGCGTTGGCAGGCGATGGCAGCAGGTGAGAGCAGCAGGTGATAGTATAAGTAGTTGCCACTTCCTGAGAGCCAGTGGAACCACCTGTGCACTAACATTCATGCTTTTCTGGCAGGCACTTTAACTCAGAGCCCTCTTTCCAGCCCTCATCTGTTTTCTCACGTCTACCTGTGCTTTCTAGTTCCTTCTCAGACTGTGATTTTTGTGCTGAGTTTTCTCTGATAAGTTGGCTATCACATCCTGTGGACCCCTTTGGCTCTCCTATGTTCCTTCACCAATGTCTTGACCACAGTGAAAGGACCTTAATATTCAAAAGGATGGGTATTTCTGTTGGAACAACTGTACTCCTTCAATCCATATGTTGAAACTCTGACTTCCATTGTTGTTAAGGTTTCCTGGTGGATTGGTCAGGAGGCCAAGGAGTGCTGCTAAGAACATACCACATGGCATATTTCACACAAGAGATTTATGGAGGTGGGGGAAGCAAAAGGCTGCCTCAGAGTGGGGGTGTGAGAGAGAGAGCAAAAGAGAGAGATGGAGAAAGACACAAAGAGACACACAGAGAGCAAGAGACAGAAGGAAAGGGACAGAGAGACACACAGAGGTGGAGAGACAGAGAGCAAGAGACAGAGGAAGGGCCCTGATGTGGGACTTTTTAAAGGGTATGAGTGTCGTATTTGGTGGCTGGTAATGATGTGCCTACTGGCTCCGAGTCACTGAAGGCAGACTAAGGGAACACCTGGTTCCTAACAATTGTGACGGTACAGTCCTATGTCACCTTCCGAGGAGGGTCTCATAGGCGAGCCCATCATGGTGGGCACGCCCACAGCTACTTACACAGACTAAGATGGCTCTGATGTCACAAGGTGTGATAGTCAACCTTCATTGTCAACTGGATTGAGAGTCACCAAGGAGACACACCTCTGGGCATGCCCTTTATAGAAGTTTAAGGGCAGGGGAATAACCCACCTTGAATATGAGTGGCACTCACTCATGGTCTTAGAGTCCCTGACTGAATAAAAAGGAAAAAGAGAGAAAGGCAGCTGAATGGCAGCATCCTCCCTTTTTGGCTTTCCTTGTCTGCTGAGATGTGGAGGGACAGGTTCACTAGTTCTAAGCCCTGATCCCACAGCTGTACCTTCCCCACCACAATGGATCCCTTAAATAGCTTCATGTCAGGTATTGGGGCCCAGGAACGTGAAAGGTCGCGAACACACTGACACACTACTATGAGACCACTGTATGCACAGTGCGTCTGAGTGAAAAGTCTTTCTACAGCACCAGACTCTGGGTGGACCTGTAAGGAGATGGTATAGATTAAATGGAACCACAAGGGTGGGATTCTGATCCCTAGTTCTACAGTGCCCATCGGAAGGGGAAGGGACATCAGGGCCAGTGTTCTTTATACATTCCCCAGGCCAAGAGGGAAATCCTCAGTAGGCGCCAAGCCTCGCATGGACTTTCTTCTCACACATTGCAGCCCCCAGAACTATTAGGAAATCAATCTCTATCATTTCAGGCCTGCCTCCTTTGGTGTTTTGTTCCGTCTAACTAATTCAAAGGGCTGGGATATTGTGTTCTCACTGCCCAATCTATATAATATATAGTATGCATTTTCCTCTGCTGGTCCACTGGCTTCTCTGCACTAGACTTACTGAGAAACGATTCCATTGCTTTCTTTGATGATATGTCTGTGTGCAATTAGCAATAACAAATGGTTTTAAAGCCCATGGGTCTTTATTCATTAAGAATCTACAATTGGATATGAACAACTCATTGATGATAGATCCTGATGGGAAGGTTAAAATGAAAACTGTAATTAAATACTGAAGGCAAGACACTCAAGAGACTGTTGGAATCTTTTTTTTTTAACTTAAAAAAAAAGATTTATTTATTTATTATATGTAAGTACACTGTAGCTGTCTTCAGACACTCCAGAAGAGGACATCAGAACTCGTTATGGGTGGTTGTGAGCCACCATATGGTTGCTGGGATTTGAACTCAGGAACTTCAGAAGAGCAGTCAATGTTCTTAACTGCTGAGCCATTGCTCCAGCCCGAGACATCAAAGACGCAAAATATCTTGGAATTTTGGTTTGGATTATTGAAGGCAAGTAAACGTGCTTTAAGGAGTCTTCCTTTTCTTAAAAAAAATTAGCCAGGCATGGTGATGCATGCCTTTAGTCCCAGCACTAGGGAGGCAGAAGAATGAGGACATCTGTGAGTTCGAGGCCATCCTGGCCTACAAGTTCCAGGGATAGCCATAGCTGTTACACAGAGAAACACTGTCTCAAAAACAAACAAACAAACAAGCAAACAAACAAACAAACAAGCAAACACACCAAAACACCCTATAAAATAAATAAGTAAATAAACAAGCAAATAAATAATTTATTGTGTGAGACTCAGAAGACATTTGCAGGATTTGACTCTCTCCTTTTACCATATGAGCTTTGCAAGTTGGACTCATGACGTCAGGCTGGGCGACAATCGCCTGTACTCATTGAGCCACTTTCCTTGCCCTTAAGGAATATTCCTCATAGATACTTCTATCTTTCAAGACAGTTATTACAAATTGGAAACACCTAAAAGTCACTTGATATCAACGAGCTAAGATACTATACGTGGTATTTGTTCACAGAAACATGATTGCGATGGAGTTGATTGAGCTGGGGTGTGTGTGCATCTTCGTGTGTGGGTGCATATATGGTTGCATATGTGTGTGCAAACGTGTGCTCATGTATGTGGAGGTCAGAGGGCAAACTTGGGTGTTGCTCTTGAGGTGTCCCCATCATTATTTCTCACTGGCCCAGAATTTACCAAGTAGTCTATGCTGGCCAACCAGTGAGACCCAGAGATCCATTTGTCTCTCTGCTTTCCCAGTGCTGGGATTTCAAGGTTTTTAAAATATGGATTCTGGGGAATCAAACACAGATCCTCATGACTGAGCCATCCCCTGACCTGTGATCTGTCATTTTAAGATCGGGTAATTTTCCATGGGAACAGGCATGGGATTTGGAACAGGATTGAGAAGTCTATTCTATGATTCAAAGCAAAACGAAGCAGGCTCAGGGCTCTAGGGGTCTGCTTCTCTCTTTCTTCAGTTTGGATAAACACTTGCCATCTGTTTTGCATTGTTTCTAGTCAGAAAAAGAAGCTTTCTTGAAATAATGAATGTAACCTTGTTGTGGATTTTTATATACTTCCAAGTCTATAATCAGAATGGTCTTGGAAATTAAGTTCTGTTGTTGGAAAATTCATGCACTTATGAAACTAAGAGTGGGATCAGAAATAGCGTTGTGCCTGACATTTTAATATAGTAACTGAAATATTTTCCCCAAATATATTCAGTGTTGCAAAAATGACATGTCTAATTTCATAGCCTGAAATAATTTTATATCACCATCACTAACAAGGATATTTTAAAATGTGGGTCCAAGGACTGGCGGTGTAATTCAGTTAGTAAAGTTCTTACATAAAGCCCCTGTGTTAGTCAGGTTTGTGCTCCTGCACAAAACATCATGAACAAGAAGCAAGTTGGAGAGGAAAGGGTTTATTCAGCTTACACTTCCACACCAAAGGAGGTCAGGACAGGAACTCACACAGGACAGGAACTTGGAATCAGGAGCTGATGCAGAGACCATGGAGAAGTGCTGCTTACTGGCTTGTTTCTCCTGACTTGCTCAGCTTTCTGTCTTCTTCTTATAGAAGCTCTGACTGACTACCAGCCCAGGGATGACACCACCCACAATGGGCCCCTTCCCCTTGATCACTGTCTTAGTCAGGGTTTCTATTCCTGCACAAACATCATGACCAAGAAGCAAGTTGGGGAGGAAAGGGTTTATTCGGCTTACACTTCCATGCTGCTGTTCATCACCAAAGGAAGTCAGGACTGGAACTCAAGCAGGTCAGAAAGCAGGAGCTGATGCAGAGGCCATGGAGGGATGTTCCTTACTGGCTTGCCTCCCCTGGCTTGCTCAGCCTACTCTCTTATAGAACCCAAGACTACCAGCCCAGGGATGGTCCCACCCACAAGGGGCCTTTCCCCCTTGATCACTAATTGAGAACATGCCTTACAGTTGGATCTCATGGAGGCATTTCCTCAACTGAAGCTCCTTTCTTTGTGATAACTCAGCTGTGTCAAGTTGACACAAAAATAGCCAGTACAATCACTAATTGAGAAAATGCCTTACAGTTGGATCTCATGGAGGCATTTCCTTAAGGGAGGCTCCTTTCTCTGTGATAACTCCAGCTTGTGTCAAGTTGACACACAAAACCAGCCAGGACACCTGGGTTCCATCCCCAGCACCACAGACTTCGTGGGACACATTTCCCAGCACATGGAACGTGGGGTCAGGAGGATCAGGAGTTCAATGTCACCCCTGGCTACATAGTGAGTTTGAGGTCAGCCTGGGATAGAGGTGAGCCTGTTTAAAAACAAACCAGAGAAAGCCAAACGAATCCAAAAAAATGAATCCAAACACAGACTTATACCCAAACTGGCATCTACTTTTGGTTAAGAAAAATTTCAGTCTTAAAACTGAAAACCAAAGCTGGGAGACCCTAGACTGAATGCAGAGAGGTGTCCTGATCCACTCTGTGCTTATGGTCTGACCTGCCAATCTTTTCCCCCTGAGCTGAGCCCCGGTTCATGTGTGGTGGGTAGTGTTGCTTGAGGTTACAGTGTCTGCAGTGCTTGTTGGCATCTCTCCTGCTCTGATATCTTATTGCATGGTAGCGTGCCACCAAGTCGGGCTCTGGTGGGACCCTTTTGTCTCATGCTCCTGATTGGTATCCTTGCAGCGACACGTGCCAGCTCCTGGCTTCTCCCAGTCTTTCTGGAACCTGTGTATGCTGTCCTTCCATCAATCCTTCATCATAGCAACTGTAACTGGTGTTCCCCTTAGAATCATCATCCAAGCAACAGTATAACTAACCACCCTCCAGGCTTCTACATTTTCCTCTTTTTCAGTTTTGCCTCCTCAGTCCTAGGAATGTAGCTTCTTTTTTTTTTTTTTTAATTAGGTATTTTCCTCAATTACATTTCCAATGCTATCCAAAAAGTCCCCAATACACTCCCCCCCCAGTCCCCCACCCACCCACCCCCACCCCTTGGCCCTGGCATTCCCCTGTACTGGGGCATATAAAGTTGGCAAGTCCAATGGGCCTCTCTTTCCAGTGATGGCCGACTAGGCCATCTTTTGATACATATGCAGCTAGAGTCAAGAGCTCTGGGGTACTGGTTAGTTCATAATAATGTTCCACCTATGGGGTTGCAGTTCCTTTTAGCTCCTTGGGTACTTTCTCTAGCTCCTCCATTGGGGGCCCTGTGATCCATCCAATAGCTGACTGTGAGCATCCACTTCTGTGTTTGCTAGGCCCCGGCATTGTCTCACAAGAGACAGCTATATCTGGGTCCTTTCAGCAAAATCTTGCTAGTGTATGCAATGGTGTCAGCGTTTGGAAGCTGATTATGGGATGGATCCCTGGATAGGAATGTAGCTTCTTCTTGCTGTTTTTCATCTGTGTTGTCCCAGCCTCCCCATGTCTGCTCACTTGGTTCCTGATTAAAGCCTCTCACTAGGAAAAGCCCAGGGCAGCTTGTGATTTCCTCCACTCAATCCTGAAGATGACTAGACTACTATATCTATATTTGTTCATTATAGATTTGTATATGTGTGTGTATACATATTTAATGTATATATATATATATATATATATATATATATATACACACACATTAAAAAGTAATAACGGAGTAAAATTATCCAGCACTAATTGACATTAGAAAGGGAAAGCTTGATACATATATATTTAGCCTTTGTCTCCATTTCCTGACACAAAACTCTCAAATCCCTTTGAATATCCATTGTGATAGGAGTGTCTTTTATTCTAATGAAACCCTGTCCAAGGTGTGATTAGAGGGTTTATCCCAGACCTCCTGGGAGAAGAGAGGGCTGGAGGTTGAGCTAACCACCCGTGGCTAATGGTTCAAGCAGTTGTGGCTGTGTAATGGAACCCCCCATAAAACATTAAATTATGGAGTCTGGAAAGCTTCCATGTTTTCATAAGCTCAGGGATGTGATGTGCCTCCCAACTCCATAAGGAATGGAGCTCTGGCCTGTGGGTGAGATGGAGATGGGTCCACATAGAGGCATGGAAAATCTGTCAATCTCAAGAGTGGGAGTGGGAGGAGCATACGGGTAGGGCCAGTCTGGGACTGGCGGGAAGAGTCTGGCCTCAGTGGAAACTACTGTGCGCTGATGCAGTAATTACAGTCTGGTGTGCATTATTGAGCTCAAAATGAACAGTCTAAAATCAGAAATAAGACAACGTAAAATCAATCCCTTCTGGGATACGGGGCTGGGAAAGATGGAGCAATTAGAAGGTAGGTCTTCATGGCACTTTAAAGGAAGTTTAGAATTCCCTGCTAGATGCCAGTGTGTACACTCATGTTTGTGTACATTGGGTATACATACCTGATCACACATGTATGCTTGTTTATGTATTGAAGTGTGTACCTGTGCGTGTGTGCATGCGCGTGTGTGTGTGCACTAGCTGGTGAGTGTATACAGGCATATTTGCTTATATATTTAGAGTAGTGGAGTTGAGGATGGAGAAGTCCCGGATAATTCCCTGAAGTAACATAGAAAGTGAAAACTGAAAATGCCCTTACAGTGATAACTGAGGGATAAGATTTCTGACAATTTACGATGGTTAGCTATTGATGCTCTGACAGCCCTGGACCTTGAACTTGGGATATCCATGAGGATACACTGTTACTTATATAGACACTGCAGGAGCAATTTCGGCTAGAGACAGTGATAAGTAGGATAGAACAATAGGGTCAGGTCTCATCTAGTTTGACAGAAACACTTCTGTAAATTACAAGAGGCCCCTCCCTGCTCTTTCAGCAATGTGTTACTCAGATACAAATAACACTTAATCCTTGATCCTGCACCTGCTCTCTCTCCATATTAAATTAGCAGAATTAGCTGCTGTCAGAATTGTCCTTCCACACAGCTCTGATCACAGTACTTGTGTACTAAAGAAATTGTGTGAACATTCTCCTCCCTCTTAATGAATAGAATCCAAAGTTCATGCATGGCGTTTAGGGTAACCATGAACAACTGCAGACTACTTCTCCAAGTCCCCGTGTGAGTGTCTTATGATTAGAGAGGATGTGCCAAATATGTGATAATTGGAAAAATGTGGGTCCATGTCAGGGTGGCCCCTGGGAAACTGAGGCAGCTTTCATAGCAGCTGGGATAGCGATGTGGACAGCCCAGAGGTGAGGATCGTGGACTCCCTGCAACTAGCTTCCATGTGTTCTGTTCTTTGAGAATTTTACAAAACTTCCGCTAGGCACAGTTCAGCAGAAGCCCAGCTTGTCCCTTGCTCTCTTCATCCTGGAGACATTGCTGCCATCTGATCCATAGAGTGACTTCATGAACTGCAATGAAGCCAGATAATTATGGTTGACTGGTAGGCAAATCTGTAGCCTCCACTGAACACAACCATGTGTGGTACCCACAGCTTTACTTTCCAGGGAAAAGTCACTTAAATATCCAAATACTGGATGTTCTCCAGAGACAAAAATTTTATTTGTATTATATACTAATGCAATTCTGATGAAGTTTATTTGAATGAAATCTTTGTAAACGTTTGGATAATATTTTCTTTTGTAATTCTATATGTCTATTATTTCATTAATATGCTACTCTAACAGATGCTATGGAATACATAAAATATAATACTTTTATGTTAAGAGGGCATGCTGTATTGTTTTTCTAATAGACTCTCTATTTCTAGACTCTGTTTGTGGGACAATGGACCGTGCCAGGAAACTTAGCAAGGTAGAGCAGTTCTGAGACCCTTGAGATTCAGTACACACCTGAGACGGTAGAAGGTAGAAGAACGGGTCCGAGACCTGAGACTGTAGATGCCTCCCTGCTCTCTAGATTCATAACAGGAAACGTGTGCCACACTCCCTATGCTAATGAGGTACCTAGAGGCCCTGAGGGTAAGTTCCTTCATCCTGTACAGTTTTCCCAGAAAATTAATTCACTATAGAACAAAGTTGTCTCCTTTTTATCAGATAATCACAGCTTTGATACATTTCAAATGAGCCAGAACTTTCCTGCTGTGACCATGGCAACACTTTTTATCATTTTTGAGTAAATGGAATTTCATAATCCTCAGCCCACACTCTGGTAAAGTGCTTGTTAACCTTCTCCCTGAATAAGATTGCAAATAAAATTTCCATTATCATCATCCTCATCATCAGAAATTACACATTGTAACACTGGTGATTTTCTCTGTAGTTGCTGTTAAGAAATTAAGTGGAACTTACAAAAGGGCAAACTTGAGTGAGGGAATGGCACCCAGGTTCTAGGTGGCATTTAGCTGAAATCGAGAGTTTTTGATCTCTCTTTTCTCCATTTATATAAAACAATAGATAAGGAACAAAGCATAAACAACAAAAGGATCTAACAGGAAGTAGGAGATTACAACAGGTTTTGGAAGAGGGAAAGCCTTGAACGGATGGTGATCAGCCTAGCAGACTCCAAATCCAGAATATGAACAGAGCTGGCTGCTTTGTTCCAGACAACTGTGGAGAGACTCACAGCAGGCAAGATGTGGAGGAGAGGAGGGAAGGCTTTGTGTAGTTGTTTCCTTCAGGATGGACATGGTTGTCACCATCTTGAACCAGAGCAGATGAGATGAACTGCAGGGGACCCTCATGAGATCTGCACCGTTAACACTCCCTCCTAGAGGAGCAGAGCATTTCAAGGCTCATGAAACAAGGCTAAGAAGACTCATGAGGCCCCTCTGCAAGCTTATATAAATGGTAAACAGTTGCTGGAAGAAGGGAAGACCTTTCAGTGGCATATTTGGATTTTATAAGGGACTTTTAATTTCATTGCTACCAAAATGATGTTCTTGTTTCTACTTCTAATTAGCTGCTGACTGCATATGTGAGGTTATCAGAAAGCAGAGGTTGTGTTTTGAGAGCCTGCTTCCTTTTCAAGCTGTCTTAAGGACTATTTTGTGACTTAGGCTAAGCTGCTTCATTTACATCTCTTGCTAATTCTTGGTAGAATATTACCACATAGAGCATTTTTTTTCCCTCAAGATTTTTCTTGCCATTAAAATATTTTGTATCTACTACGTTTGTGAATAAAATAAATACACAGGTGTTCTCTCTCTCTCTCTCTTTCTCAAACACCCCCCCCCACACAGACACACACACACAGACACACAGACACACACACACACACACACACACACACACACACACACACACACACACCTGGGACCCAGAAGTATCTTACTTTTTCTAAGTCTGAGGATTTACTTGCACAGAGCTCTGATTTTCTTATTAGAACTAACTCATAATTCCTGCTAATGAAGTGTGCCTGGTTTGGCAGATGAAATTTAATGTTTTTAAAATGTATTTTGTAGCACAATAATGAATGTCTTAGGGTTTTACTGCTGTGAACATATACCATGACCAAGGCAAGGCTTATAAAGGACAACATTTAATTGGGGCTGGTTTACAGGTTTAGAGGTTCAGTCCATTATCATCAAGGTGGGAGCATGGCAGCATCCAGGCAGGCATGATGCAGGAGGAGCTGAGAGTTCTATGTCTTCATCAGAAAGTTGCTAGTGGAAGACTGGCTTCCAGGCTGCTAGGATGAGGATCTTAAAGTCCACACCCACAGTGACACACCTACTCCAACAAGGCCACACTTAATAATGCTACTCCCTGGGCCAAGCACATACAAACCATCACAATGAGATTTAATCATTTTAGAATTATTTAGTTTTAGAAGTTCTTTTTGTAAAAGTGTATTTGACTGAACCAAATAGCATTTCATTTTATTTTATGCATGTATACAATGTATTTTGATTATGTTCATTCCCTAGTACTTTGCCCTCCATGTTTGTTGGTCTCCTTCTTCCTTCAAAATTGGTCCTTTTTCACTTTCATCCCCCTCTTTTGGTATGTATGTGTGTAGTTATACCTGTGGGTTAAGATGTTCGTGTGAATGGCATGCCTGTGGAGGTGAGATGACAGTCTTGGATGTAGGTCCTCAGACACCCTCCATGTTTTCCTTGAGACAAGGTCTCAGTGGCCTGGGACTTCACCACATAGACAGGGCCTGCTGACCACAAGGTTCTTGGGATCTTCCTGTCTCCAGTCCCATCTCACAGTTCTGTCTTTTACAAGCAAGTGTTACCATGTGCTTATTAAGGATCTGAACTTAGGTTCTCATGCTTATGAGGTGAGAGTTTTACTGTCTGCTATGCCCCCAGCAATTCATAACACATTAAACAAGAACCTATATTCTTCATGGGACAGAAAACGTCTAATATTTGTAAATGTCACTTTTATTTCCTCAGATGAAGGGATGAGCTGAGAGCCATATCCAAGCTGTGGGAATACATGCCTTGGGCTGAGCCCTGTGTGCTTCATTCTCTGTTCTAACTATTCTTAGGCCTAGGCTGGGATGCTTCTATCCTCTGTACAAGCTAACTTTTCAAGCTGACTGATTCAACCTGGTTTCTCTAGGCTTCTGACTTGATTGCTCTGTTTGGTCTCTGGAAATATGTTCTAATCTTCTGGCTTCTTCTCATTCTCTGTCTTACTCTGTCTTCAACCATGTCTAGCTTGTTCTCTCTTCAATCTATCTCTGTAAAAGTGTGGGGTAAAACTCCCCCTGCCTCCCACTGCTTTTAAGTAGCCTCTCTTTCCTGGGCTGTTCTCCTGTGAGTTGGGTCTATCTTATCTCTGACTCATTCTGTTAAATCTTTCTCTATTCATTACTTTATCTGCTCCTCAACTAGAAGTCACTTCCTTTTTTTTTTTTAAAGATTCATTTATTTTACATATGAGTGCTCTATCTGCATATATACCTGTGTGCCAGAACAGGGTATCAGATCCTTTTATAGATGGTTGTGAGCTATCACGAGGCTGCTGGGAATTGAACTCAGGACCTCTGGAAGAGCAGTCAGTGCTCTTAACCACTGAGCCATCTCTCCAGCCCCTAGACGTCACTATCAAACATGGCTGCTTCCTTCTACAAACTAACCTTACTTTCACTGTTAGGGATTAAAGGAATATGCTAACAGTGTGTCTGTATTCCAGCCAGATCATAGTGTAATCCAGGGCATGTTTGCTATCTGGCCAAATCATAGAGACCTAGAAGTTCTTTGGATGTGATCTTTTGCCAGAGCAGTCATGATGCTGAATTAAAATTCCGCTACAGATGTTTATCTTCCTTTCTGAATTTTACTTCTTTTGCCCAGTGCCGTGATCCATCCCCTTTCCTGCAAATGATGCAATTTTATGCTTCTTAACAGCTGATTATATACATTGTTTATATACAATGCATATACTAAGTAATTCTATAATATGACTTTAGTGAACATTACAACAATAAACATGCATGCTAATTCTGTGGGATTTGGGGCTTAATAGCAGCAGCAGCAGCAACAGCAGCAGTAACAACAACAACATCCAGTCAATTACATTTAAAGCACACTTGATTTAACAGTGTTAAGCTGCTTTCTGATAATCTGTAGAATGAGAATACTTTCCTATCTCCATAAATGGTTTAGGTCACTCTGTTTCCCAAACAGACTGTCCACAACACCCTAGTTTTCCTCCACTCTGCTTGTAGTACCAATGGTTTACGCAGATAATTAAGTGCTGAGATTGAGCATCTCAGAACTTCACAGTGATTTTTGAGAATCTTCAGTGCTATATAGGACTGAAAGGTTGATGTATTATGGTAGGAACCATTGATTGTCCCATAGAACACGTCCTCTTCCCTTGATGGTAGAACTCAGAAATCTGAACTGCATGCACACACAACTCCCTGAAATAAAATCTTTCAATCTTTTAAGAGTCATTTGTCCTAGATGAAAACACTGGTTACATCCTAAGAGAAGAGTTCTGGATTTCTAAAGAGAAATCCTTCCATCACATCCTCAACGAAGGGAGCAAACTTTAGACTCTTTCCTCCTGTTTCTGCTGGCTGGAACGCAGTTGTGATCACAGGAGTCAAGGCGGCTGTCCTAGGACAGGAAATGGAAGCCTGAGGGTGATGGTGGAGATAGGGTGGTGGAAAGTCTGGCTCCCTCATGATCATGGAGCACAGTGTCTGCCAGCCTAGTGTTTTACAAGAGAAAGTAACAGCCTTAGTGACCCAAGATCCTCTTGTCTTCCTAGAAGTGGTGCCATTTCATTCTTCTTTATGGCTTAGCATTGTCTTGTGAAGTCTGTGTTGTAGCTACCATGCTGATGTCCTGCCCGACCACCTAGACATCTAGAGTCTACTGGGAGTCTGTGGATAGGGAGAGAGGGAAGAGCTCACTGAGAGTGTGACACCCCTGGGTGCTATGCTCACTGGGGCAGCTGTGGTTTGCGAGCTCAGTAGCTGTGTGACATGTTTTCTCTTGTGATTATTTTACTTTTTACTTTTTTTTTTTTACTTTTATTTTACTTTCTTCTTTCATACTTCTGGTAAATAATATGCACATCAGCTGTGACTTACCGTCTCTGGAGGCTGATGTTGAGCCATTGAGAGAATTTGCTCTGTTTTCTTGTACAGCACATCTCCTTGGAGTTCAAGGTGGAAATCTGACACACTGTCTTTTGCAGCATACAATTTTTCTATTTTCTTGGTCAATTTTCAGCAGACATGGAAGGAGGTTGGAGAGTGTATCAAAAGTGAATTGTCATTTCTGTTTCTATGTCACAAAAGGACAGTCTGTTTGCCACTCATTTATTGAAATCTTGATGGAGACTTGGGTCTATGGTGGAGGTCCATGTGATGGTCTGATGAAAATGGCCCCCATAAACCCATAAGGAGTGGCTCTATTGGAGATGTGGCCTCATTGGAGTAGGTGTGGTCTTGTTGGAATAGGTGTGGCCTTGTTGGAGTAGGTGTGACCTCATTGGAGTAGGTGTGGCCTTGGTGGAGGAGGTATGGCCTCGTTGGAGGAAGTGCATCACTGGGGGTGAGCTTGATGTTTCAGAAGCTCAAGCCAGGCCTAGTGGCTCACTAGCTCTTCCTGCTGCCTGTGGATCCAGATGGAGACTCTCAGCTATCCCTCCAGCTCCAAGTTTGCCTGTGTGCTACCATGCTTTCTGCTATGATGATAATGGACTAAACCTGATCTGATGCCTTCTTCTGAGCTCTTCAGACACCAGGAATACACACTGTATACATACACATATGCAAGTAAAACACGCTTACATAAAAAAAAAAAAACAAAAATAAAAACAAACAAAACAAAACAAGGCCTCCAAAAACCCAATGTAGTCAGTGTCTGCTGAACAACAGTACAAAACTAGTTCTGGCATCTATCTATCTATCTATCTATCTATCTATCTATCTATCTGCATGCAAATGTACACACACAGGCACACACACACACACACACACAAGAACAAAGCCATAGGAAAGAGCTGGAAGAGTATAATTCAGTAGCCTAATGACACTGATTTAGTTACCACAGGCATCTGGGGGTGGTAGGTCAATGCATGAGATTTCCAATTGTCTCATTTATGTAACCGCTGAAACAATGTCTCTGTAGAGAAGTGTCAGATGTTGGAAGAAGATGAAATTCAGAGTCCCACTTCCTCACTCTTTCTCTTTCCACACACCCTCTCTTCATTGTTTTCCAGGTCTGCACAACAACCTGTATGTCAAAGAACATGCTGTGTTAGTGATGTCAGAGGAGGAAGAACAGATACCAGCTTTGTTTGATAAATACGCCTTTATTGAATAGCTTTCTCATGTCTGCCGGTGGTGCCCTGGTGATTGACTGCAATGTCTGGCTCAGTGGAAGACCCACATTTTCTCTGTGAGGTGGGGGGCACGGTGCAATACTGCCCACACTGTCCATGGAAGTAAGCACTGATTTGTTTCCTTAGTTATTTATACCTCTCATCTTTGATCCTCGGCTGTCCCTGCTTGTATGTGTTCATGTGTGGTTGTGTGCATCATGTGCACGGAGGCCGGAGGTCTCCTTATTTTTTGAGTCCAAGTCTCTCACTGAAGCTGGGGTTCATGGAATCACTTAGTAAGCCAGTGGTCATTGAGCCCGAAGGTTCCTCTTGGCACCACCTCCCCAGGGCAAGGATTATGGGTACTGTCACCATGCTGAGCTTTTTTGCATGGATACTGGGACTCTGAACTCAGGTCTTCATGTTTGCGTGGCAAGCACTTTACCCAGTGAATGGTCTCCCCAAACCTTCTGTTTCTTTTAAGGTTTCTCTTGGCTCCTCATTATCCATGGTTCACGTGTGAAGGCTCAGGACACAGTAGAGCTTTACACTGATTTTTCAGTACCCAAACATTATCAGCACCCTAAGACTGTAGCTTTTCTCTCTTGTGCACCTGGCAGAGCATGCCCCAAACCAGAAGCAGAAATAAGTGTACTGTGAAGGGAGGCTTAGGTTTTTGAAGAGAAAAGAAAAGGCCCCAGCTCTGCTCTGTGTTGGATGTGGCCCTTCTCTTCCCTCATTTCCTTCCCATGGTAAGGACCAGGTAGTGGTTCTATGGAAATGAAAGTCAAGACTTAGGGCAAATGGATATATGCTCAGCTGGCAGGTGTCATCTATACTGTGAACCCTGGGCAGAATAGAGGGGGGCCTTTGTGAACTGAGCCATGGCAGTGCTTTCAGACCTCCTACACTGAGTAAGGTTTCTGGGAACCTTCTCCCACACTGGAATATGAGGTTGTGCAGAGACACCTCATAGAATGACTGAAGTCCAATTTCCTGGCAATCTAATGGGTTGGCAGGTGATACCAAATTGCTCTTCTGATTGATTTAGGGGAATAAATGTGCCATCTGTTGCCAGTTGGGGCTATATACCTATGTGCCGAAAGCATAAAGTGGCCTAGTGGGTCATAGACATTCTGCTAGCTTGTCTCTCCCAGTAGACTCTAGATGTCGCCCTGAGATCATGCATCAGCTGCCTCTGTGGGACTCCCCACCTCCTCTGCACTTCCTGCAACTGACTCAGTGTGTGCAATTCTCTATCTACATCTGATACATGACTGCAACTGGCTGCAAACAGCTTTCTCCCTTTGATTCTCTGATGGGATGCTTTTAACGTTGGCACTGCAGATATGTTCAAATAGGGTGAAATAATGACCTCAAAGATTGGCTAATAGCAGACTGGAAGTCCTGTTTTGTTTGCACCATAGCTCAGATGGTAGCCATGTAAAACCCATCTCTTGCTTTTAAGGGGTTCAGTTAGTCTATTCTGAACAACCATGGTCATGGAACATAGGTTTAGATTAGAATGATGTGAACTATTACAAAAACAGTTGTCTGAACTTATAAAGTGTGTTTATTTTATGTACAAAATGTTTTGTGAGCATTATATGTATGCCTGGTGCATGCAAAAAGCATATCACATCCCCTGAAATTAGAGTTATGAGTGTTTGTGAGCTGCCACGAGGGTGCTTGGCATTGGATCTGTGTCTTCTGCAAGAGCAATGAGTGCTCTTAATCTCTGAGCTACCTCTCCAGTCCCTGTACGAATTTCTATAGCTATAAACCAAATGAGAACCAGAAATCAGTACATTTACGAACACACTGATGGGGACATCAGGTGGGTGGGTGGCCGCAAAGTGGGGACAACTCTGTTACAGATTTCAGACGCTGTCTGGTGACATTCTCAGCCCCGTGACCGGGGGAGGCTGATGGTCTGTTAATACAATCCAGAAGTTTTACACAATAGCCACAAAGAAAATAAGTCAGAAAGAGCAGTTGATAAGCGATGGCTATTAAGAGGACTAATGTTAGCCTGGTTTTGGCTGTCAATCTGAAACACCCCATTGTTCCACATCATGAAATCCTACTAGTCAGTTGGTCAATTGGTCTGCAGGAACTACAGCCCAGATGAAGCTTTCTCAGAGAACTCCAGTTACAGCAGAGGAGCATGCTGGTGGCTGCCGGACCAGGTTAGATTTTACCCAGGCAGGGATGTAGGTGTGTGTGTGTGTGTGTGTGTGTGTGTGTGTTGTGGCGGGGGATGGCATCAGGGAAGCAACTTTCACTGTTTACAAGGGCAACAACTTCTGCTATTAATGGGAGCCAAGAAATAACAGACAAGGAGAGAATGAAAGCAACTCGGGTGCAGAGTAGATGCTCTGGGGGACCACACATTCAGTTGGAGGAGGAGTATTCCCAGTGTAGAAAGCTGCTCAGTACATTTATAGCCAGGGTGGGTAAGAGCAGCTTAGCAAGCAGCTGAGTGTTCTTTGGAGACATGCAAGGTTAAGCTAAGCCCAGTGGATGGAAACTTCATGAATCAGGGGGATTGTAAGTTTTCTTAAGTCTTTTGGCATGTCTAAGTTGGGAGGTAAAATCAGCCACTTCAATATTTCTCAAATTTGTTCCTTTTGGTATGGACAGTTCCTAACAGGGTGACTATGTGGTAATTTCCCTCTTGTTAGTGAATCTCTAAGGCGCAGAAAAAGACTTTTGGGGTCCACTGACCACTCTGAAGCTGTTTTTTTTTTCTGTTATTACTAATCAGTTTGATTGTCAGTTCATGCTTTTTGGGACTCAAAACCATGAACCTCACACACCTTATTGTTTCCATGAGTATGACTGTGTTATCCACATGTCTTCACTTACATGGCTTTGGTCTTCTACTGATCTCATGGATGGTTTTATTATCCCAGTAAAGGATCAGACATCCCAGATTAGGTCACTTTGACATAAGATCATTTTGAGATTAAATAAATCAAAAAGCAATGAATACAAAAAGAATTTTCTGTTTTCCTCATGCCTGCTTAAAATTGGGGCACAGGTTTCTTTATTTTTCTTTTAAGTGGACAGTAGTTGTGTTAGTCAGGGTTTCTATTCCTGCACAAACATCATGACCAAGAAGCAAGTTGGGGAGGAAAGGGTTTATTCGGCTTACACTTCCATACTGCTGTTCATCACCAAAGGAAGTCAGGACTGGAACTCAAGGAGGTCAGAAAGCAGGAGCTGATGCAGAGGCCATGGAGGGATGTTCTTTACTGGCTTGCTTCCCCTGGCTTGCTCAGCCTGCTCTCTTATAGAACCCAAGACTACCAGCCCAGAGATGGTCCCACCCACAAGGGGCCTTTCCCTCTTGATCACTAATTAAGAAAATGCCTTACAGTTGGATCTCATGGAGGCATCTCCTCAACTGAAGCTCCTTTCTCTGTGATAACTCCAGCTGTGTCAAGTTGACACAAAACTAGCCAGTACAATTGACCCCTTGTCAACTTGACACACAAACACATCACTAGTAAGCCTCAACCCTTACATTCTTACTCATCCCCAAGATCTAAATAACTTTAAAAGTCCCACAGTCTTTACATATTCTTAAAATTTCAATGTCTTTAAATATCCATTAATCTCTTTTAAAATTCAAAGTCTTTTTACAATTAAAAGTCTCTTAACTGTGGGCTCCCCTAAAACAGTTTCTTCCTTCAAGGGGGAAAATATCAGGGCACAGTCACAATCAAAAGCAAAAATCAATCTCCAACCATCCAATGTCTGGGATCCAACTCATGATCTTCTGGGCTCCTCCAAGGGCTTGGGTCTCTTCTCCAGCCATGCCCTTTGTAGCACACGCATCGTCCTCTAGGCTCCAGATGCCTGTACTCCACTGCTGCTGCTGCTCTTGGTGGTCATCTCATGGTACTGGCATCTCCAAAACACTGCGTGACCCCTTCAGTCCTGGGCCTTCAATTGCAACTGAGGCTGCACCTTCACCAATGGCCTTCCATGTCCTCTCACAGTGCTGAGCCTCAGCTGCTCTGCATGACCCCTTCATGCCTTCAAAACCAGTACCACCTGGGTGACCCTTACATATTACCAAGTCCCGCTGCAGCAGGAGTACAACCTTGCCTATCTCTGGAACACAGCCTCTTTGTGCTTTCAGAAAACACTTCCCAGAAGATGTCACCTCAATGATGCTGGTCTCTTCTTAATCACCGCTAATTTCTTAGCTCCAGCTAACCAGCATCAATAGTCCCAGTAATGCAAGTTTTTGCTTTAGTAGTTCTAGTATCATGTTAATCACAGCTGATTCTTCAGCCCCAGCTAACCAGAACTACAGAATCTTCACAATCAAAACAGCAGTGGCCCTGAAAAAGAGTCTTTAATTTTCCCTCTGAAATTTCACAAGCCAGGCCTCCATCTTCTGCACTGTTCTCAACATTATCTTCCAAACTCCTACAAAACATCTGACAGAGCTCTTAACAATGAATGGATCTTCAAGCCCAAAGTTCCAAAGTCCTTCCACAGTCCTCCCCAAAACATGGTCAGGTTGTCACAGGAATACCCCACTCTCCTGGTACCAATTTGTCTTAGTCAGGGTTTCTATTCCTGCACAAACATCATGACCAGGAAGCAAGTTGGGGAGGAAAGGGTTTATTCGGCTTACACTTCCATACTGCTGTTCATCACCAAAGGAAGTCAGGACTGGAACTCAAGGAGGTCAGGAAGCAGTAGCTGATGCAGAGGCCATGGAGGGATGTTCTTTACTGGCTTGCTTCCCCTGGCTTGCTCAGCCTGCTCTCTTATAGAACCCAAGACTACCAGCCCAGAGATGGTCCCACCCACAAGGGGCCTTTCCCTCTTGATCACTAATTGAGAAAATGCCTTACAGTTGGATCTCATGGAGGCATCTCCTCAACTGAAGCTCCTTTCTCTGTGATAACTCCAGCTGTGTCAAGTTGACACAAAACTAGCCAGTACAGTAGTAAAAGGAGATTTATTCCATGTAGTCACATTAGAAAAAGGACAAAGAGATCCAGTGACCACCCCCTCTCTTCCAAGTCTCTGGTTCTCCTTCCTTTCCTCTCTTGTACCAGGAAAAAAATGACAACAATGACAACAACAGCAACAGCAACAGCAACAATAACAGCAGCAGAAGCAGAAGCAAAAACAACAAAGCCTCCCCCAAAACCCTAATACTATCACCAGGGTCAGAACTTTGACCCCAAGACCAGTCTATAAAACCCAACACTACTAAAATAACTTATCTTCCATCAGCTGCCCCCTGCCCCTGCCCAGTGCCTAGCATTATTGGAAGCTCCACCCCTTCTCCTTCCATCATTTTATAATTCGTTGTCCTTTTAAACGATGTATGACCCTCTGGATCTAACTTGTCTGCACCTGCTCATATTTTCCGGGAAGGCTTGCACAGCAGTAAAACGGAATACATTAACATTAAATACATTTCCTTTACAGTTTGTTTCCCATTAACTTGTCCTTTGCCAGTTAATAGCTGGCTCGGGAACTGAGTCTAAGAGACCAGAGGAAACAGGTTTTGTTTTTTTCTCCCCTACACTAGAAACTCTCATCTAGTAAGGAAAGGTTGCAAATATTTTTATTTTTCACTTTTCAAAAACATAAAAAATTTCTTTTTTTTTTTTAAAAGGAGTTATTTATTTATTATATGTAAGTACACTGTAGCTGTCTTCAGACACTACAGAAGAGGGTGTCAGATCTTGTTATGGATGGTTGTGAGCCACCATGTGGTTTCTGGGATTTGAACTCAGGACCTTTGGAGGAGCAGTCGGTACTCTTAACTGCTAAGCCATCTCACCAGCCCTAAAAAATTTTTTCTTAACTGAATATCAGAATTCCATTTTTTCCCCCGGAGTGTTTGACCTCTTTTTTTTTTTTAAGATTTATTTGTTATTTATTTATTTATTTATTTATTTATTTAATGTGTATGAGTACACTGTAGCTGTCTTCAGACACACCAGAAGAGGGCATCAGATTACATTGTAGATGGTTGTGAGCCATCCTGTGTTTGCTGGGAATTGAACTCAGGACCTTTCGAAGAGCAGTCAGTGCTCTTAACTGCTGACTCATCTCTCTAGCCCCCTTATTTTCTCCAGCCCCTTTATTTATTTATTTTTATTCAATATAGTGTGAAAATATTCACTCCTCTCCAATTTCTCCCCTTACAACATTCTCCACCCTCCTATCCCTTCCCACCTAGCTTTGAGGTTTCTTCCTTTTCTTCTTTCCTCATTATGTCCAGTTTGCATTGCTCAGTCAATCTGAGGAGCATGACCTGGCCTGGTGTGTGCTCAGTCTACCCGGAGGTCACATGATCAAAGAATCAGGACTCATGCATGTTGTCACAGTGGCTGTGAGTTCATACGTGCATCGGGAAACATTGATTTCGTGGTGTTACCTCTAGCTCTTACAATCTTTATTCTCTCTCTTTCTTGATGATCTCTGATCCTTGAGGAGAGGGTGTGTGTGTATGTGTGTGTGTGTGTGTGTTTGTGTGTGTGTGTGTGTGTAATATAAATACTCTATTTAAAGATGAGCACTCCACAGTCTGCTCTTCTGTGCCTGTTGACAAGTTAGGGGTCTTCCTGCTAACTGCCATCTATCTCATCTCTCATGAGAAGAAGTGTCTCTGAGGAGGTTTGAGAGATGTTCTGTAGCAATAAGTCATTAGGAGTCATTTGAATACTATGTCCAATTAGCAGATTAATAGTATTGAGTTTCTACTGTGGCCTATGACTTATCTTGTCACAGGTTCTCAGTCCCTTTCTCCCAACAGGCTTGGGTTCTAGTTCATGGAATAGGCTTTAGATTCAGTCAGAAAGTGCTTGGCTGCTCTCATGCCACTCATGGTGGTATTGCACCAGTGGCAATCATGGTGTTGGAAGGTGCTGTGAGTGCTGTAGGAGGGAAAATTAGTCCTCAATGAAAGCTAGGTGTGAATCTCGCAAGCTACAACAGTGACTGGCCAGACCTCGGGTGTTTTAATAAATAGCATCAGATATTTGTAAGTCATTCCAAAACTCCCACCTGAAACCCCTCAGTTTGCATGTTATTTACCAGTCCAAAATGATCACCTCATACTGTTGTCCTAATAATGTTCCCACACTGAATTATCTAGCTTAAAATATCTAGGTTTGACATAAATTCCAACATTGCTTCATTCTCTGCGAAGTCAACTTAAATCTTTATCAAAGTATTTCTCTTTATCAATGAACACGTGCCACAATAACTGGTAGGTTGGTAGCATTTTCAGGAAGCCAGAAATCCTCATGGTCTTCTGGAATCACCTAACTGCTTACAGATCATTACTTCACTTCTTTCATCTCAAATCTCTCTTCCCTCATGGAGTGTCTTCCTTCCTAGAAGGCGTCTCACTCCCAAGATTCCTAGTGAACATGTCTACATAGTGGATTGCGAAATGATGCCATCTTCAGCTATGATGTCATAGGTTCTTGGCTATAGATTGGGTGTGGTCCATTTCCTCTGAAACTCATGTTGAGATGTGCTCCATGAAATGGGCTGAGAGATGGTGGATTGTTCAGAGGTGGTGAGATGCTTAAGAAGGCTCGGTACTTACCTCAAGGGAGGGCATTAACTTCTATAATGGTGAGGAAATGCATTGACTTCTATAATGGTGAGTAAATCCATGCTCTTTGATGAGGCTACTTAGTTACCAGAAGATCAGGTTGTTAATAAGAAAAGCTACTTCTTGTTTTATTTCATCTACACACACTTATTGGCTCCCCTGCATTTTGCCATGAGCTGAAGCCCGAGAGTGAGCAGTTGCTGGCATTGTGGTCTTGGTCTTTGTCTCCTCCAGAACCATAAACCAAGTAACCCTCTTTACATTGCAAACCACCCTATCGTGAATGGTTTTTCAACAGCAATGGGAAGTGGACTAAATCATCCATATAACCAAAGGTTTCACGTGCACATATCCTTGTTATTAAACTCCAAGCAGGCATCCAACTTCCTCTCTTTCTCCTTCATTTATGACAGTAGACTGTGAGACAGTTAATTCTGAAATATTGTCATTGACACTAATTCATTTCTTTCCTTTATTGCCTAAAAATGACCATTCTTCAAGTTCCTAATCGACTCTCAAACACCTATATGATTTCCTCCCTTGTATGTCCTCACTGTCAGCCCAGCCTGGGAGTTTCATCCCGTGCTCCTCTGTTATATTCAGTCTCCTATAAAGTTTTATTGAAATCTATGGATCTCTTTCCCCAGAAAAAATGTACCTGCACATGAATATAATGTCATGACATTCACAGAGATGCTGAAGTCTATCATTGTCCTAACATTTCTTTTGCTTTGTAATATCATAATTTTTATTCTATCCATGTGGCCTTGATGTTGACTTTTTAAATGTCACCCACATAAGAGATTGACAATGACTTTTTAAACCTTAGAACAAAATTCAAAGCTCATTTGAGTGTCCCAAAAGACTTTTTCCAATTCTGTGAAAGGCACTCTAATTATACTTTCACTTTTAACCCCTCAAACACAGATATAATGTAAACTTAACAGCAATAATAAGAAAAACAATAATGGGTTGTGGTGATTTGAACATGTTTGGCTCATGGAACGTAGCACTCTTAGGAGGCATAGTCTTGTTGGAGTAGGTGTGGTCTTGTTGGAGGAAGTGTGTCACTGTGGGGGTGGGCTTTGAGGTCCTATGCTCAAGCTCCACCCAATGTGAAAGAGACCCTACCCCCACCCCACCCACTGGCTGCCTGCAGAAGACAGTCCCCTGGCTGCCTTCAGATCAAGATGTAGAACTCTTGGCTCCTTTAGCACCATGCTAAAGCACCTGCAGGCTTCTGTGCTCCCTAAGATGATGATGATGGACTGAACCTCTGAAACTGTATGCAAAACCAATTAAATATATGCTTTTGTAAGAGTCGTCTTGATCATGGTGTCTCATCACAGCAATAAAACCCTAGCTAATTCAGGCAAAGGTGCATATTGGTTGGGGACATTTGTATACAAGGATGCTCTGTGCTAGGTGTATTTATATTAAACTTCCCCATTCCCTGACCCCTGATGGTGACATACTACTGTCTCCTCCTTGAATAGTTAATGCAGTTGGGCCAGTCAATCACTTGGCAAAGAGATCACCACCCAGGAAAGTAGGTTCACATTCAGGCATGCTAAGAGATGGGAGGAAGACTTATCCCTTTAATGAGATAATGTACTTTTCTTTCCTAGAATCTCTACCTTCAATACACTCCCTATGAACTACCATGAAACACTGTTGGGTCAGCTTGCCTTTCTAAGTTCCTAGCTTTTCCTTTTTCTTCTTTGTGGGTCTCTTTCTTTGAGATTCTGGCCAGATCCTAAGTGTATCCGATTTTGGTACTCTGGGTATTATTATTCTTTCTCTGAAGCCTCTCCCCTCACCTCCTTCTTACCATGCAGCTGCTTGTTAGACACATGGCTGACCTCCATGTCTAACTCATATATCATGGCTCTCTCTCTTCATCCCAAATTCCCATCCACAAATCTGTATATAGTAAGCGTCTCTGTAAAACTTATCCTCTGTTGTCTGTAAACCTAGTTCTTTAAATTTGCAACATAGGAATCCAAAAATCACTAGCTTTGATTACCATTAATTTCCAGGACTATAATTCCTCCAAGAAACCCCATCATTCCCAACGACACCCTGGCATTCCTGCAACCCCCTGCTGTGCTCAAGTTTATGTCCTTGTCCATCTGACACGGTGAGTACTATGTGTGAACTTTGGAGTTAGGTGAAGTTAAGTGTGGCTCTCCTGCCTATTCCAGTCATCTGACCTCTGAGCCTCACTTCCAGAAACTACAGATGGCAGGATCTAATCAGAGGAGGATGATGATGATGATGATGGAGATCAGAACCTGACAATAAAGTGCCTGGGAGAAGCCTGGCACCTAGGAGCCACCCTGCGTGCTATCACCTTTTTAAAGGTCTGTATAGTTTAAATGCCCTGTGTCTTACTAAATGACAACTGAAATTTCCTTGGGGATGAACCTTTTGGTAGAAAGCATAGCCTCCACATGCATGCTGCTCTAACCGCTGAACAGCTAGATGCCTTCAACAGCATCTGTTAGATCTATGTGCTTTTTGGTGAGCCCCACAGTATACCATCTGTCAGAGTGAGGCAGGAGCAGAGAACCCACAAGTGAGCTGCCCTCTATTGGAGCGGTATATGACCTTTCCTGACACTGAGCATAGAATAAACTCAGGTCATCTTACAGGTGGGCTCAGGATGAAGCCCATGGTCTCAGAAAGCCCCAGGTGAAAAATTCCACCACGTAACCAAGGCAACCAGCCACACCCCTCAATGGCTGGAGTATGTTGAATGTTCACAGGCATGGTTCAGTGGTGGATGGGTTTTCATTTTCCCCATTGGTAAAGGATGAGTGATGAGCCTTGAGAAACCAAGGTATTTTGTTACATGTGGTTTTCTCTATCAGCATGAAACTCATTAAAGAGAAGCACACGGTTAATGGACCCCAGACTGTGCTAAGCCTTCCTTTCCTTGAGGAAGAGCTCCAGAGGGATTCTTGTAAAGGCATGTTTCAGGCACATTTTCTAAAAAAAAGGAATTTGAAACATGGTTTTATAATTTGTAAATTAATGAGATCATGATTATGTTCCAAACCAATGATTCTTAAGAGTGATTTCAATTGATTGGCTTACTGCTATTTTATAGAACTGAGACCATCATCTTTAGGTAGAGTGATGGGTGCCACTAGACTGCCAGAGAGGGAGAAAGACAGAGACAGAGATGGAGAGATATTAGGGATTAGGCAATAACTGTAAGCATCCCTTTATCTTAGCCTGATTTCAAGGTGACAGGTCCAGCTACCCTGAGGTATGTGCCGCCCCAACATGTGTTGTCTTGGAGTTTGTTCCCATTCTTTTTGGTTACCTGTGCTCAAAGTCTCTGCCTCTTTCCTTCCTCCAAGCCTGGGAGTGAGGGTGGGGCAATGCTCTGCTGTCTTGTCTGTCACTGCAGAATTGGCAAGCACTTCTGTCAGCAGGAGAGTGCCAGTCCTTAGCTGTAGAAACCTTCAGATAACCTGATTCGCATCCTACAGGGTGTCATCCTGTCCCGGGGCAAATCGATTTCAATTGTCATTGACTTGAACTGTATGGTAAGACGACATTGAAATAGCCACAGAAGCCAGTCTCTCCTCCCACCTGCCTGAAGACAGCAAACCAAAGGGTAGAGTACTTTAGGGCGGGGTGGGAATGGGGTGGGGGTGGGGGGTAAGGGTAGGGTTGGGAGGAAAGGGGAGGGAGCATGCTCCAAGTTTAACCTTTTCTAGCTCAGGTCTTCCATCTTGCTCCTGGGCTGAGAGTCCATTGTTTCCAGGGTAGAGGATACTGTTTGTGAATATGGTATCCGAGAGTGGGGACAGCTGAGTGGCTCAGGCTGCCCACCGACAACACTTACCTTTTGTTAAGTCTCAGTGTATTCAAAACATTGTACTTCTACTCGCTGTGACCATCCTAGGTGTCAGAGTCTCAAAGGACTAGTGAAACCAAAGTCCCCGCCCACATATTTAATGAGTTCATTATCCCCCCCAAATGAACTTTAGAGTCATCTCAAACCAGGGGCTTAGCAAGCCATTAACTGACATATTGGAATTGCCACCCTTTCCTGGTGAAGCCAAGTGTAAGTGGTTGGTGAAGGGTAAAGGTCGTGGGGTGAAGGGTGAAGAGTTGAGTTATCTGCTTTTTTTTTAAAGGTTTATTTATTTTATTATACATAAGTACACTGGAGCTGTCTTCCGCCACACCAGAAGAGGGTATCAGATCTCATTACAGTTGGTTGTGAGCCACCATGTGGTTGCTGGGATTTGAACTCAGGACCTCTGGAAGAGCAGGCAGTACTCTTAACCATCTCTCCAGCCCTGGATTGTCTTTTTAGGTAAGAGATTTATTGAAAGAGTCCGTAACAACGAAGATGGACAGACAGCAGCAGCATTTGAACGTCTGAGGAGGTTCAGGTACACATGGCAGAGTGGGATTTCCTTCTTTGGGGTATCAGAAGAAGTGGGGGAGGCTCTGTGCCCTCTGAGACTGACAGGTTCTATAGCATATGTTTGCAGTGCCTCAGGCTCATCCACTGATTTCTGGATGGCCAGAGGAAAGAGAGGGAATCCGTTAGTCTGGAGCCAGTATGCAAAATCGTTTCTGAGGGTGGGGAGAGCAAGACAAGCTGGAAAGACAAGTTCATGGAGGAAGGTTACTAAATGGAGTGACCCTGGCTGACAAGTGGCATGGGAAATTATTGTTATGTGCACCTGGGGGAGATGAGTTGCATATTGTTTTATTAATTTCAATTTTTTATTTTTAATCTTTTGTGTGTAAGGATGATTTGCTTCCATGTATGTCTGTTCACCATTTGTGCCCACAGAAGCCAAAAGAGGATGCTAGATCTCCTGTACCTGGAGTTCCAGGCAGTTGTGAGCTGTCCTGCGGAAGCTGGGAGTGGAACCCTGGTCCTCAAGAAGAGTAGCCAGTGCTCTCAATGGCTTAGTCATCTCTCCAGCTCACGGTGCATATATATGCTAGGGAACTTCTTACATTGCATAAATATTATCACCTGAGGCTGTCAGTCACCACAGAGCTGTTTCTATTCCATCCACACTCTCACCCTAGCTGCACTCACCATCTCCCTAGCTCTGTTAACTCCAAATCTCCTTAGCTCTTTGAGAACCTGCCTTTGCATTGTAAGGCAAGGGCAACACAGTCTCTTATCAGAGAACGGGGGTGGGGGGGGTGGGGTGGTACAGAGGGTGAATGTTTAGCTGAAATGATCCTCAGAGAGTCAAGAACACAGAAGATTCAGGTGTCAGTCCCTCCCGTCCCTCTCAGACTTCATCCACACCAGAATAGATTACTTTAGATAGTGAGGCACGTGGGTGGAGGGGACCAGAAGTCATGTGACCAGATCGTTGGTTCCTGAGACACAAGCCAGAATCCAGTCTCATCTTCTAAGGTGACAGTTAGCTACCTGGAGGAACCTTACTGTAGGTGTTTATTATGTGCATAGCAGTTAACTGACTTTCTATCAATGTGGCGTTTGTCATATATATCTTAATAACCATTGTCGATCCTGGAAAATTATGTATCATCAGGTGTGTGATGGTCTCAGTTACCTCGAAGTCACAATAGACAGCTGTATCAGCAAGCTGTAAAACTTGTGTGTCTAGGATGTCACTTGCCTGGTGTCTTTTCTTCTTCATTTTGAATATTCATCTCAAGGTCTAATGTAAAGGAAAAGCCTGCCTGAATCTACCAACATTTTTTTTCTGTCAGTCTAGTTTAGGAGGACCTAAGATGTTGTCTAAGTGAAGAGACACCATGACCACGACAACTCTTATGAAGGAAAACATTTAACTGGGGCTGGCTTACAGTTTCAGAGTTTTAGTCCATTTTAGTCATGGTAGGAAATATGGTGGCATCCAGATATTGGTATTGGAGGAACCAAGAGTCCTATATCTTGATCCACAGACAGCAATAGGAGACTGCCACACTAGGCATAGCTTGAGCATAGGAGACCTCAAAGCTCACCCTTGTAATGGTACACTTCCTCTAACAAGGTCACACCTACTCTAACAAGTCCATACCTATATCTCCTAATAGTGCCACTTCCTATGGGACAATCATTCAAACACATGAGTCTATGGTGGCCGTCCCTATTCAAACTACTGCAGATGTTATCTCTGTCCCTATATAATGTGTACAAACCTTTAAGGGTTGTACTTCTCAATAAAACCCCAGTAAAAACTTCCTGATGACAGAGTCAAAAGTGTTTCCACATCAAACTTGGAAAAACACCCTAAATATACCTTACCCCACCGGAGCAGGTGCCTTTGCGGAGGTAGGTACTACATACATTTTTGAATGTGAAGATTTTCTACCTGAATATGCAGATTTAGAGAGACCTCAGCATCCTGCAGTGGCGCCATTTGACCACAAGGTGGCAGAACCCTCCAAACATATGAACTGGAAAGCTATTTCGGCCATTTGCTCTAATCCCACGCATTACCCACAGACATGGGTATATTTTCGGCTCTCATTCTGTGGGCACTGTCATTGGCTATAGTAGGAATTAGTAGTCTACGATCAAATGCTCAAATAAAGCCAAACTCTCAGATTCTCACCCTTTTATTTTCTGCCTGATGCTTCGCTTCCTTCTTAACAGGACAAGGGGGAGGGAGACACAAGCCCGAGCATCCCAGAAGGGGCTAGAACATTCGGCTCTGCCGTGATGAGTTAGTTTGACAAGCTAAATGATGATCCAACAGGAATGGGGGCATATTAATATCGTTGTTTCCATTTTGGGCCTTTTCTTGCAGGTTGTAAGATACAGTACTCTGCAGCAGCGCCTACACGGGGCTATCACAGAGCCCTGCTATTTTAATCGGCCTAATTGGGTTTCTCATCTCTGTTAGGAGAGCTGGAAGGTGTGGGAAGATGAAAGAGGCGTGGAAAGACACTTAATTGGCTCTGTGTTCCATATATCTTTATGTAACCGCAAGGAGATCTTATATAAAGAACGCGTGGAGGAAGAAGAGGGAAGTGGGGGTACAGCCGATGGACAGACCCTCTCTAGGCACCCGGCTTGTATGAACATTTCAGCCAGCAGTGACAGAGCAGAGAAACCTGCCTCAGAAGGCGCTTGTCTCCTATCTCTCAGATGATTCGCGTTGCTTCTACTTGTAGAGATTTTGCCACACAAGGTTAAGTAAATCTTGGCAAGACATCACGATCATAGCAGAAAACATTTTCAGTTAGTGTGAAAATAAGAAAGCAAAGCCATATGGATTCAGGACGTGTGTGTGTGTGTGTGTGTGTGTGTGTGTGTATAGGACAGAGGTTGCCATTACGCATCTTCCTTTGTTCTCTCCTACTTTGCTTTTTAAAGACAGGCTTTCTCAAAGAGACCCTGAAGCTCCTAGATTGGGCTTGATTGGCTGGCCAGCATGCCCAAGGACTCTCATGTCTGTGTGTCTCTAGTGCTAGGATTACAGGTGTCTGCTAGCATTCCTAGCTTTTAAATGTGGGTTCTAGGCATTCAAATTCAGGTCCTGTGATATATGATCCCGGGATAAGCAGCACTACACCAATAGAGATATCCCCCAGGCTCAAGGGCTTTCTTGAATATTCTGCAGATATGCCATGCTGTGTCTGAAAGCTCCTTGACCCAAGCTTTAGGGATTACTTGTTTCCCATTAACCACTTTGCCTCTGATGAATTATTGAAACAGTGCCTCGTTTAAAGAAAGCAGAATTTGCGTCTTTTCTTCCCCAGGTATTAATCTAAGGCCACCAGGAGCTCTTGGCTTAATCAAAGCTCACCAAGGTTCTGCTGCTTGCAGGCTGGGGGCGGCTTGAGAGCACTGGGTTCAGGGGAGGTGCTGGGACAGTCTTGACTCAGCCAGGCGCTGCACTGCAGAGCTCTCTGCAGTCAAGACTGCAGCAGGTCAGCCAGTTCAGCCCTGTTAAAGTCACAGCACTGACTTATCTCCCTCACTTGCCACACCCAGGAAGCCACTAATGGTTGAAGAGCCAGCTTCCTTTGGGGCTCTGTGTAGTCAGTCCAAGCTCCAGGGCTGTAGTCTGAGAAGGGGGAGGGAGAGATTTTTAGATTATATTTCTTAACAGCATTGTTACACTGTCCTGGCTGCTGAAAACTCAGCATTATTTCCAGGCTGAGTAAAATTCTTCTTATATTCTTACCTATGTAGCCAAGCCCATTTTGACTTGTGTGAGGACCCCTAGAAAGGGTTATATTTTCTGAGTTAGTGACCACAGGGCCCAGAAAAGGGAGCAGGGACTCGCCATTCATTCCCAAGTTGCTTGGCAGGAAATTCCTTTCACAATTCCCACATTCATTTCACCTGTACCTAAGCTAGACCATTGGACAGACCTGGTCACAGAGAAGGTGCGCAGGGACCAACAGGACTCTTTTTCTCCATGTGGTATTTAAAAGATGCAGAGGTCGAGTTTTTTTCTTCCTCAGTAGGGGGATAGATCACTGGTAGCATATTTATATAAGACAATAGAACACAATCATCAAAAAGGCTCTCTGTTTTACTTTTTTATTGAGAATCTCATATTCATATACAATGAAACATGATCATACACACCCCTCTACGTCTCCCCTTCAACTCTCTATATCCCCCCATCCCCAACACTGCCTCTCCCATCTTCACGTCTTCTTTTCTCTTGGTGTGTGATAACCCACTAATTCCAATTGGTGTTGTGCATATGTGCCTGGGAACCCACCAGTGGCCACATCCTCAGGGAAGAATGATCCCCCCTCCCTCAGTATCCACCAACTGTCACTAGCTCTGCAGTAAGGGGTGGGGCTTCGATAGTCCCCAGCCCTGAATCCACTCATTTCCCAGTACATAGCTGTAATGAACTGTCATCTTTTTTTGTTTGCTTGCTTTGTTTTCTGAGACAGGGCTTCTTTGTGTAGCTTTGGCTTGTCCTGGAACTAACTCTGTAGATCCTTGAACTCAGAGATCTGCCTGCCTCTGCCTCCCGAGGGCTGGGATTTAAGGGGTGCGCCACCACCACTGCCTGGATGAACTTTCATCTTTTCACTTAAGAGTCTTCTCTTGGCATATTCATTTTTTTCTTGTGTGTTGAGGAAACTATTAGGTAAGATAAAGTTTATTCTATCATAAGCACTAAGATACTGTGACAGTTGGATAACTCATGTGTACTAGCCCATCAGGAGGGTAGAATATACCGTGCATATACACTGGAACTGGCTGATTCATGTCCTGGGCAGGTTAGGGCAGTATGTCTTGAGATTCCCCTACGATATTCAGAATGTTGTGCAATTGAAAACTTAAGGAGTAGGTTACTTCTGGAATTTTCCATTTGATATATTCAGACTGCCATGATCACAGACTAAAACACAGAAAGCAAAAATACATATAGAACCCTGGATTTTAGGCCCTCTGGTTTATTTATTAATTTACAGCCTGCCCTTAAGGCAATCAAATAGATTCTTTCATAGACACAGAACACACAGGAAAGGCAGGTGTTGAATAATGCAGGCAGAGGAAAGAGCGCAAGCAAAGTGAAACACGTAACAAAGGCCTGGCATGAAACATTCTTGCCAAGAGAGGAAGGGAAGAATGCTTCCGGGACCAGGGTTTGTGGATGGCTTTCAAGGTGTGGCAGGGAGCAGGAAAGACTGCAGGGCTACCTGCTACAGCCTTCTGTGGAGCAGTGTGTTTAACTTCTTGTAGCAGGCTTAAGAGGGTGCAGCTCATAGTAACCCAGACTTTAGGCCTTCTCTCTGGTTAAGGCTATGTGTTGATGGAAAATCCAAATATAGCTAGGAACATCAACAGCCCTTTGGTGATCTACCTTTGTCCACAGTCCTATGGGCAGGCCTGGCAGAGATGTGAGGTGCCAGCCTTGTAGATCTACAGTAGCAGCCAGCACTTGTGTCCCACTGTCTGGGTGTGAGGGTCTGTGTAGAGGATGGCTTTACCTCATCACAGTGACTGATGAGCTCTTCCGGAGGAACCAGTATCAACTCCATTTTGCAAGTGAGGTAAATATGATCAGAAAGTCAAAGCAGTTGTTCAAGGTCATAGAGCTAAGATGTACTAAACTTGGATGTGAACCCAGCAGTCTGGCAACAGACCAGAGTCTACCAAAATGAGAGCCAGTGTGACTCTATACAGAGAAGCAGACTTTGAGGTAGAAGAAAGTGAAGGCTGGGAGAAATGACGGTACCGTGAGAAGCCAAGAAGGGGATTTAAAAAAATATGGAAAGATAAAGTTGGCACTTTGCCTGTTTCCAGGAGTGTGAGCCTTTATGTCAGGCAAGTTCAAAGTCCCAAGGGCGGGCTCAAGGTACCCGAGGATACCTTATATATTCAGACGTCAGCATGCAGGGCTGGGTTATCTGCCATGACTTTATCCATTTTCTTTTATATTTCAATTTTATCTCCATTCATTTATTCAGTTGCTCATTCTTATGTATGCTTTGGTTCACACAAACTCTCATTTCTTACTGCATGCCAAGTCCTCTGCTGACTCGGTTGGCCATTGCAGACATTACCAATGGAAGCGTAGTTTGTTTTCTTTTTCTTTTTTATTGGATATTTTCTCTATTTACATTTCAAATGTTATTCCCTTTCCCAGTTTCCTACCCACTGGGAAACACCCTATTACATCCTCCTTCCCCCTGCTTCTATGAGGGTGTTCCTCCACCCACCCACCAACTCCTGCCTTCCTGCCCTCGATTCCCCTATTGAGCCTTCATAGGACCTCTCCTCCCATTGATGCATAACGAGGCCATCCTTTGCTACATATGCAGCTGGAGCCATGTGCTTAGTCCCTGGGAGTTCTGGGGTGGGGGGCTGGTTGGTTGATATTGTTGTTCCTATTTGGTTGCAAGCATAGTTTTTAATGCCTTGGTTTCCTCTATAAATAAATACTTCAACCACTCCTCTTCACTTGATGAGCCTTAATAGTGTCATCCTGCCTCCACCCTGACCCTGAAAACAAGCATAATTAATAAGGGGGATATGTTCTAATGAAAAGCCCACTTCCCATCTTGTCTATGCTTAAACCAGCATGGCTCTTGCCTTCAGATAGCTTACAATTTGGGTTCAGTTTTTACCTAAGAGATAAGGAGGGAAATCAAGATCTACCCATATCATAGCGTCCTTTTATTGTTGAGTTGAATATATGCGTGGATATGGAGAAGTGCACTATGGGATATGTGAACCAAACATGTCAGCCTATCTGTTAGAACACCAGCTTAAAGAAAGTTTGGAGAGACAGAGATCATGAGCCCTCTAGGTGGGAGAGGAAGACAGCTTGGGAATTGTCATCTGAATTAATTGAGGGTCAAGGACCAGTCCATGGGAGTGGGCAAGTTGGGAAATTTTGGTGAAAAGACTGCCAGGTCAGAGGCAGCAAGATTTGGTGCTGTTAAGGTCACAGTTGACCCTGAAGAGTGGATGAGAGGAGGCGTATGTTTTCTTATGTGTGTGTGTCCTTAAGACAAGAGGAGAATGCAATAAAAATGATGCTTTTAAGATGATTAATCTGCCACTGCAGTGCAGCATCGATTAAGGAGGAAAAGAGCTCAGTTAGGAAATTACTGCAGTAGTCTAGACAGGAGATATGTGTGTCCTAAAATACAAATGTGCTTGTGCTCAGCACCAGCCCGCTTTCTGACCACCCATTATACTGTCAGATCCACCTCACAGGCCTTCCCTGGGCATCTTTGTAAGGCACAGCCTTGCAAGGAGGAAACTTTATCCTTCTTTTGGAAAATGAAAGAAAAAAATCAAGGCTGAGTATACTGCTCAGTGGTAGAGCACTTGCTTAGCATACATGAGTGTTGGATAGCTAGGCTCAATCAATCAATAAATCATCAGTCAGGTTTAGAGAGGTTATATCATTTGGGTAAGTTCCTCCAACTGAGATGCTGGTGTCGGCTCAGTTAGTTTCTGGCTTAGAGCTTTCCGTATCACATAATAGTTGTCTTTTTTAGTGAATTATGTTGCTGCAGGAGTATTGTGTGTGTTTCTGTGTGTGGTGTTTATATACAATGAGTACATTCTCATTCTGAGGATTGGAAGACCGTGTCAGGAACTCAGTGTTCAGACTGACCTGGAAGAGGTGAACATTTGCACTACTGACAAAAAGAAAGTAGATTCAACCAAGCACAAATGCCTTGAGGGGTTGGATGGAAAAACAGACATTGAGCTAAGCAGGGGACATTGCTCAGTGGTAGGATGTTTGTCTAGTGTGCACAGCCCTCAGTACAGAGAAATATGAATATGCGTTCTAAAAGATCTTTTGCTCTGGAGCACTTATGAGAAAATGGTCCGAGGATAAATAATTGAGAAAGAATTAGAAACTGTTGGAACAACCCATCAGAACTCTGTTTTAAAGACGTGTATGGAGGGGAGATAAGGAGCGAATCTAAGTCGTATTTGAATCCTAATAGCATAAGGATGGAAATTTAAATGCTCTGAGACGCCACCATAGAGAACGTTTCTAGGATGAGGATTCCTCCAAAGGCCAGGAGATGCTTTGTAAGTTGGGATGAGGAGAAATATAAAGAGGACCAAACTTTAGGAAAGTACCATAGCCCAACAACAAGCTTTCCAACCCATTCTCCAAATTAAAGAAAAAAATACCATTTAAAACCTCCAACTGTGGACCTATAATACCCTTTGAAGATTTTACTCCATGTCATAAAACACGTATAACCTCAGCCCCTGTTTCTTTGGAATTTAAATATGCCAAGACAGAAACGTTTTTGAATTTAAATATGTATTTTTTTTTTAATTTTAGGCTTAGAAGGCTCAACACAGAAAGATGGATGCTGGCAGAGGAGCTGGAACACTGCCTTGTCTCTTCAGGGTATTGGATTTTGTGTCAAAGAAGAAGGATGAATGTGCTTAGTGGAATCTGAAAGCTGAAGGCCAATTTAGTGTGCCCTCAATGCAATCAAAAGCAAAGCTGGCTAAGATCTTTGGATCCATAGAAAAATCCTCTGCTTTATCCCCCAAATTTAACTGTTTTGATGTGTGTGTGTACGTGTATATGCATTGTGTGTCTGTACACAACTTTGAGTATCACCATCAGCAACATGGTCCACCTCCTTTGAGACAAGCCCTTTCTTTCATTGACCTGGAGATAGGCTAAACAGGCTGGCCAGCACACCCTGAAGGTCCTCCTGCCTCTCTCTCCCCAGTGGTAGATTACAAGCATGTACTACCACACCTCCCACCTCATTTTCAGAATGTGAGTTCTAGGGTTAGAACTCAGGTCTCTATGCTTGTATAGAAAGCACATTATTGACTGAGCTATCTTCTTAAGTACCCTTGAGAAGCATATAAGTGAGCCTTCATAAGTGTGTTGCATTTAAGTAAAATGTGTATTATTTGACTCAGTTTCCCAAGTTTTCTAGTAAATTGGTGATGAGAACATAAAGTCTCAGGTGACAGGGAAGCTTGGAAATCTTGGCCTTGGCCACACCACTATCTATGCCATACAAAGCTCTTAAAGTCTTAAAAGGTCAGGGACTGATAATGAAGGAAGTTGGAGGTTACTCATGATGTGCCCACAATTCCACTTAATATAATCAATGTAATGAGTGTCTTGCAGAAGTCGATGCACCCAGTTACCCTGATCTCTGCCACTTACGAAACATGTTAGGCATCTTGGGACTCGTTTCATGAGTTGACTTTACTTTCTGCCTAACCAGTGCCATCCACTGGTCCAGCCTGGAGAAAAAGATACAGTTCTGTTTTCCCCCAGCCAGAAGTGCTGACTCTGAGTCTGACAGAACTAAACTGTTCTGGTATCCTGACTTTCCAGAAGGGTTGTCCCTACTGTGTGTCTTGTAACATCTGTTTTTTAACTACTTTTTTTTTACTGTTTAAAAATTATTTAGCCTGTAAGTTTTCATATAAATATGTATTACATGTTGAGCATATACCCTATACCTAATAACCCCTTCTTTCCCCCCTCTCCTATGTTAGCTTTCTGTGCTCCCTTAGACAGTTTAGCTTCTGCTGTCATGCCATATATACATATATGATCTTATGTATGTATGTATGTATGTATGTATATAAAATATAGGAACTACATATAAAAGAAGAGATATTTGTCCTTTGGAGGAAGCCTTGATTTGCTTACTATAATAATCTCTGGTAACATTCACTCCTGCAAGCAACATATCTTCATTCTTTTTTGTGGCTAAAACACTCCATTATGCATATGCACATTTTTGTGCACTCATTTGTTAATTTAGGGTCGCTGCATTTAGCCCCTGCCAATTGTGGAACACTGGTGTTCAGTGGTCTCTGTGACGCATTGACGTGATATCCTTTGGGTAAATACTGAGGAGTGATATAGCTGGATAGTGGGAGATCTGTTTCCTCATTGTGTCAGTTGTCATATTATTGGTATGGATTGAGATCCCCTAACCAGAGTAGACAGAAAGTAAGGGAGCCCTTGCTCTGTGCTCTCTTGCTCTTTGTTGGCACTGTGTTCCAGCTTTTGGAATCAAGGGGTGAAGTTGGGGCTGGATTTTTTTCAGAAGAGCCAGCCCATTTAGTAATTGGCATTCAAAAGGTATTTTAGGGCACAGAATGCATATGGCGTTGACATACCATATCTCATTTAATTTTTGTGTTAGTTATTTTCCTATTGTTATGACAAAAATCCCATGAACAAGGTAGCGTATAGAAGGAAGAGTTTGTTTCAGCTTATGGTTCCAAAGCGTTGCAATCTGTGATGGCAGAGTGGAGCCAGTGGGCAATGGGCAATGGGCAATGGGCAAGATGGCTGGAACAGAAGCTGAGAGCTCAATTGTGAACAAGACACAGGGAGAAGAGGACAAACCAGAAACAGTGTGCGGAGTTCTAACTTCCTGGTGACACACTACTTCTAGCAATACCATGCCTCCTAAACCTGTCAAAACAGTGCCACCAACTGAAGACAATGCATTCAGACGTCTGAGCCTATAGGTGGCATTAATAGTTAAACTACTACAGATTTGGTTTTTAGCATCATCTTTGGTAATAAGCAGAATGTTAAATGCCAGAGCTCCGAAGACTCAGTGGGTGTTGATTGAAAAATGAAGCCGAATCCTGGAAATGTTTGTCTCCTTGCTATGTACAAAAAGTAAAACTAAGTTTTACAGAGGCTTAAGTCATGTGCCGATAGCAGCTTGCTGTCAGTGGACAATCTAAGATCCAATCCAATGGGTTGGGGATCTGTCCACTGAGTTGTGGCACTCTCATGATACCAGGGAGAGAAACTAAGGCATGGTTTCCCACAGAGTGAGGATCTAAGAACTGCAACAACTTTTCAGGGCACCAAAGCAGGGTTCGTTTAGGAGAGATATGAGCTACATGTAGTTATAAATTGGATTTTAACAAAGAGGTTACAAGGCAGAACTCCACGCACCTAGAGAAGTTTACAGGAAAATGGTTACCACCATTGACTTGGAACTGTCTGTGCTTCATATCCTTTGAGAATGGTTTCCATGACCATCTTAACTGAACCTTAGGACCAAGGTGTATCAGTGTGTGTGTGTGTGTGTGTGTGTGCGCGCGCGCGCGCGCGCGCGCGCATGCCTATATACAGGTACTTTCTACTTTTTTTTCACATAGGGTTTTTCATTGACTCAGAACCCACTATATAGGCTAAGCTGGCTAGCCAGTGAACCCCAAGAATCTGCCTATCTCTGCTTCTGTTGTGTTGGGATTACAAGGGCGTGCCATCATATCCTACTTTTTTTTTTTTAATGGGTTCTGGAGGATTGAACTCAGGTCTTCACACATGCCAGGACAGTACTCTACTGGATAAGCCATCACCCTAGACTTCCAGGGCTATTTCTAAATAAATGATGTGACTACATTAAAAAGCATGTCTAACCTCTTGCTTGGACTGAAGGACCCTGTTCAAGTCAACCTGACAGACATTTATTGAGCATCCAGTGACAGTGGGCTAGACAGTAGAAAAAAACCCACAGATAAACATGCTGTTAGAGGGGTATAATGTGGTGACAGTACAGGGTCTGACATGCAGTAAATGCTTAATGAATGCTCATTTCATGTAGGAATAAGGAAAGGATGAATGCTACAAAGTCATGTAGAATAAACTCTATTACAAAATCTAGCATCAGAATTTACGAGAGGAAGTGCATGGAAACTCTAAGATCACATATGAAGAAGGTGAGCTGACCTTTTACTTGTGAGCTGAGAAAACAGAGGCCACAACAGTTTGCTCAAGGTAGCAGAACTTGCTTGTGGCAGTGCACATGGGAAAGCCTCCTCACTCATCCAGTGGGGTAGGCTTCCTGTTTTCCCTTTCCTGTTGGCATCGCATCGAAAACCTTACTTTCGTTTCATTTCTCTTTGCACACAATCATGCAAGCACTGTTATTATGTGTATCCTTGGACAGCACAGCATCTCTCTATGTTCCCCAACATGGGGATGTGGGCATTAGCCCAAAAAAAGTGATTATATATCAGTTGTAAGAAGAAGGTTCTTTTGGGAGAAATGAAAATGAATCATCCTGCAGGTTGAACTTTTAATACAGAAAGCTTGTTGATGGCTTTTATGGTTCTCCTAATATTTCTGAACACATGCATGCACACACACACACACACACACCCCAAATGAGATCACAATGGTCATCTGCCCTAAGGCCAGAGGGATACAGCATTCTACTACAGCAGCATCCATGAGGATGCTCACAAAAACTGCTGACTTATCTAAGGACATTGTGGCTGTCCATCACCCTTTACCTTTCTTCCTTCCTTATCCCTCCCATTCTTTTCCATCACCTCCCAGTCACCCTAACTAAGACTGTTATTGGAGGTACCAGGAGTTACATTTGATTCTGCTACAATCTCCACTAATGTTTTTTTTTTTTATTTCTACCACACAACAGCACAAATACTTAGCAAAACACTATAATTGTTTTTTAACTAAGTATCCAGACTAAACAGTTCTTCTGAGGAAGCCATGGAGGCTTCAATTGATTCCTTCTCTCATTACTGCATGATCTATGCATCTGC
This sequence comes from Mus caroli, assembly GCF_978045245.1. Taxonomy (NCBI): domain Eukaryota; kingdom Metazoa; phylum Chordata; class Mammalia; order Rodentia; family Muridae; genus Mus; species Mus caroli. The sequence goes on from NW_028227267.1 coordinate 64,292,494, forward strand.
TTCCTAGGACAGGAAGCCTCAAGACATTTATTGAAACTGTTTAGTTATTCCAAATGAGATAGCTATAATAGCCCATGCAAACCCTCAAAGCTGAGAGTCTCAGGGTGAGCTTCACATTTTCATTCTAGTTCCCTAATAGCACACACACACACACACACACACACACACACACACACACACTGAAGGCTGTATGTCTGTTACATGAATATGCCATTTAGCAAACATTCACGGATAATCTGTTGCTGTGGTATGGCTGTGATCTGCTCCTATCAGAATTCATCTTGAAGTTTTATTATCAAGTGATGGTTAGCTGTAAGAGGAAATGAGTCCTTGTGGGATCTACACTCATGGGGAGATTAATGTTAATCCTGGAGGCCTGTGTCAGCTACCTTGAACACAGGTTGTCTGAGAGCTACCTAGCTCATTTGTCCCCTCCTGTTATGGACCTGGAGGTATACACACCTATCTTCTCTTTTGCTCTTTTGCCCTTTATGGAACACATGGGTCCTTGTCAGAAGTAGAAGATACTGACACCTTCCCAGCTTCCAGAACTGAATCAAAACAAAACTTTAAAAAATTTCTTTTATAAATTACTCTGTCTTGAGTATTTTTCTACAACAACAGAAAATGAACTAACAGGCTCATACTTTGGCTTTGAATAATATTTTAATTAAAAAATATATAAACACGTAAATAACCCAGACATCACATGGTGGATTCTTAAATATCATCTTATGCAACAAATATCTCCGAGCAGCTGGGCAGCCTGGGACAGGTAGGAGTCTTGGAACAGGTGTGGATCCACCTTGGGAGAACCTGTCTCTAGGGAACATATAGAGGTCTTTCTTTATCCTGGAGAAGCATTAGGAGAAATGATCTCACCCGAATTCAGGCAGGAACAGGTATTTCATAGCTTGGACTATTCCTGTCCTGGGTTACTTTCATATTCCACAGCTACGAGAAGGGGACAAAAATCTCCATTCTATCTCCTTCCAAATAAACAACATAAGACACGTGGAAAACTATAAGCACAAACATTTCCACAATTGAATGAAGTCCTCTGCACCTGACCCATGCTCCCAGCTTCCTATGTCACACTTGACCATTCCACAAAGCTAACTGTAGTTCATTTAAGACCTACGAGGAAGAAGACTGCAACCACTTTCTGAAAGCCAAGATTCAGTAACGCACGAGGGGCATCAGTGATACACATGAGGTCTGGCCACAGGCTCCAACCACCAGGCAAATGAACCTCTGAGGACTGGCTTTCGTTTGTGTTGAGTCCAACAGGGAAGGTTGAAGGTTTTGCTTTAACCTTTGTTTGGCTCTATTGATTCTAAGATGTCATTAAGCCAGGAGAGGGAGAAACTGTAAGTCACAGGATTCCACAGGGAGTAGATAGGAAGGAAGATTCAAGTCACTGTGAAAAGAGAACTAAGCTGGAAGACAAACAATTCCAGTTCTCAAAGAAGTCCAGCCAATGGCTTACATATGGATGCCTATGGCAGATTCACTCAGCCCAGACTTGGAGCTAGCCAAGACATCTCAAGAAAGTGAATGAGCACACTGTAGTATATCCAGACCACAGTGTATTGCTTGGGTCATGGAGCTGGCCCAGTGAGTAAACCACCTACCAGGTCAGTGTGAGATCCTGAGTGAAGATCCCCAGGATCCACTTAGAGCAGGATGCAGAAGCATGTATCTGCAATCCTATGGCTCTATGGTAAGATGAGAGGCAGAGACAAGGCAGAAGTTTGTAGGGCAGTGGGTTTGGCTTATAGCTGTAGCAAATAAGAGACCAGAGAGCCTAACTCAAACAAGATAGAAGGCAAGGACCAACACCTGAGGTTGTCGTCTGACTTTGACACACTCTGTTGCAGGCATATGACTACACACACACACACACACACACACACACACACACACGAACATTCACACACATGAAGGGGGGCGATAAAAAAAAGACATAGAGTGATCTTAAATGAAAGAAGCCAAGTCGGGCATGGTGGCGCACGCCTTTAATCCCAGCACTCGGGAGGCAGAGGCAGGCGGATTTCTGAGTTTGAGGCCAGCCTGGTCTACAAAGTGAGCTCCAGGACAGCCAGAGCTATATAGTGAAACCCTGTCTCGAAAAACAAAACAAAACAAACAAACAAAAAAAAAAAAAACAAAAAAAAAAAAAAAAAAGAAAGAAGCCAATTTGAAAACACTACAAATTATGATTTCACCTAAGTGACATTCTGGAAAAACTATGGACACAGGAGGAAGATCGTTTTTAGGTGTTATGAGAGAAAGGGAGAATGAAAAGGCAGTTCAGAAAGGATTTTTTAGGGCAGCATTGCCAGGAGCCTGCCTGAGCACCAGTTCTCTCTGGAAGGCAGTGATGGGGGGCAGAATTGGCAATATTTGGGGGCAAAACTAACTTTTGTAGGGCTAAAGTGTCTCTCATTTTGTAACATTTATCTTGAACTCTTTGCTATTCTGAGGCCAGAAACTGCTGCCTACAGGTGATTAAGATTAAGTAAAGGATTTATTAGGTATTAAGTAAAGGATTTATCACTAGGGCTCCTTTCTCCCAGGCAAAAGGCTCGGAGCTCATTAACTCTTTGTGAACCAGACAGAAAAAGAAAAGAATTTAAATCTTTTACACAGGCCATCTTCTTCAGGTTAAATTGAAGAAGATGGCCTGTGTAAATTGTTGTTCCTATAAGGAGGCTCTAAGACTCAGAAAACTAAGTAGATAAAGCTCAGAAACTTATGAGTCACAAAGCTGACCCTCAAGGTTATAAAAGGCAGTGAACTGTTGTCGGGGAGAGGAGACTCCCCAGTGGAGCTGCCTGCAACTGGACCCACAGCCCCTGGGGTACAGCTTTGTAAGTCATCATCTATGCTGGGGAGGGCTTTTTGGTGATGCATCTACCTTTTGAGTCATCCGTGCTTGTGTAAGTAATTTCAGTAAACCCATTGACTCATGAAGCTAGACTTTGGTGGAACTATTTCTTTAGTCTGTTGCTAGTGCTATATCTAGGCTGGATAGATCTCTTCAGAAGTCACACTATAGAACCCTAAGACACACTTTGGAGTTAGGCTGACAGGATCGTCAAGCTTAGATTCATCAGTTGAAACAAACATACCATGCTCTGCATGTTTTGGGCCAGGGAGTGGAGAGGGACTCTAGTCATTTCTTTCTTTCTTTCTTTCTTTCTTTCTTTCTTTCTTTCTTTCTTTCTTTCTTTCTTCCTTCCTTCCTTCCTTCCTTCCTTCCTTCCTTCCTTCCTTCCTTTCTTTCTTTCTTTCTTTCTTTCTTTCTTTCCTCTTTCCTCTCTCTCTCTCTCTCTCTTTCTTTCTTTCTTTCTTTCTTTCTTTCTTTCTTTCTTTCTTTCTTTCTTTCTTTCTTTCTTTCTTTCTTTCTTCGAGACAGGATTTCTCTGTATAGCCCTGGCTGTCCTGGAACTCACTTTGTAGACCAGGCTGGCCTCGAACTCAAAAATCCACCTGCCTCTGCCTCCCGAGTGCTGAGATTAAAGGCATGTGCCACCATGCCCGGCCTAGCTCTTTCTTTTGCCACAAGTCCTTGATTTACCAGTTAACCTAATAGCCCAATAAATGAGAATCTGTTCTGGGGTCTCACTTATGATCCAAGCCCACATCCCATTATCTTTCCATTAGGCTCCTCGAGTGTCTCTTAAATGAGGACTAGTGCATCCACTGAATTTCGAGTATTCAAAGATTGTCAGCAGTGCTGTTACCTCCCTAAGTGTTAGAACACTTTGCCTTATTCTCTTGTGCATAGTCTTCCATGGACATACTTCTCTCAGGGTTAACTTTCATCTGTCTTCCTTATGGAATCTTTTATTCTGCATGCTTTTAAAGCCTTGCCTGGAATAGCAAGCTAGATGGTAGTTTGCTGCTGGAAGCCATTAGGCATCCAGGGAGGGCCCCTTATTGACATCCTTTAGTGACATCTTAGGGCCATCCATGAAGCTGCTTGTTTTATACTGAGAGGATACTGGGGATTTGGAGAGTGCAACACTTCTGGATGCTGGAGGGAGTTGATTTCAAATCCATTAGCATAATCCTGCATGGAGATATTGATTGCCTGGGAAGGACACCCCATTACTAGAGATGTTGCATTACTTTTGCTTAGGATGGTCAGAGAGATGAAAAACAGGGGCTCCCTAGCAGAGACATATCTCTGCATTGGAGTCTTGGATGAAGGAGGCTTTCTGAGTTGAAGGCTGAATTGCTTATGGTAGGACAGATACTATTTCATCCCACCAGAGGCTGCAGTTTACTTTGTTCAGGACAAAGACAATGTGATCTGCTTCACAGATGGCTCCCTCTGGCTTTCTCTGGAGAGCCCCTCAAATCCATCAGGCTCTGTCTTCTCATTCTTTGATAAAGAACTAATCTAATAACCCATCTCCTGTCATGCTCCCTTATTGTTAATTAAATGGGAGTTGGTGATCAATTGGTCTGGATTAACATAATTAATCTTTAAATCATACATATTCAAAAGGTTCTAAGAAGCATCTGAGTATTTTCCTAACGATGGCTAGAGATGATCAAATTAATACCAGCACACTGAATTAGCCGATGTCTTTCAGAGAGGTTTCTCCTCAAAGTGGTATCTTGGAAGATGGGAAATCTTGTTGGAATTAAGGGAGGATGGATATTCTTTGGAAGAATTAGTTGTCAAAATTAGAATTTTTGCAAAAGAATAAAACCCTCTGTTGGGGATCCAGAATCCACACAGCACAGAAGCCGTGCCTGCATTTGTCTTTTTAGTGGTGGGCTGGCCTTTAACAGTTGAGCCATCTCTCTAGCCTGCCCATGCCTGTAACTGCTAGTCCTCTAAGGAGCTTTTATATGGCATCACTGTGCAGATGAAGAATCACAAGCAGCCTTCCATTTCCCAAGAAACCCAAGGACTAATGATATTACCTACACGTATTTGACTTTATGATGTTTGGACCCAGGATCACCACATCAAAGACTCACCAATTCTGTTTCATCAGCACTGAAAATGAAGGGTTCTTAAATGGTCATTGAGTTTAAGTTGCAGGAACCAAAGCAAAAGGCCAGACAGAGGTAGACAACTGCAATCCAATGTGTTATGAGTTTGCAACTTTTTATCCACCCTCATAATCATCACGTTTGAAGCAAAGGGCCATTAAGAATATGCACCTGTGTGGTCACCATGGCTCTTCCTACCTCTTTTCTGCTAAGAAGAAGACATTGACTGGTATGTGCTTTAATTAATAGCCAAGACCTCCTGTCATTCATCACCTTCTTCAGGCCAAAGTCAATTCCCCTCACCCAGTGGGGTTTTCATTGCTGCAGTCATCCCTGGTTTGCAGGAGATTTGATACTGAATGCTAGTGGCATGCAGTGCAGCAGAGGGTGTGTGTGTAGCTGGAAGAAGCCAGTTTATAACAATAGCTTTTGTTTAGCCAGCAATTCAGAAGAGCTGGGCTCAGGAGCTAACTAACCATCCACATTTCAGAGCAGCTGGCTTCTATGTCAACCTGCCTGCTCCTCCAGTTTGCCAAGCTGCTATTTATGGAGGATTTTTAGTCTGAGAGAAACTTTTAAATAAAGCATGCAGTTTCAGTCATTTTTTTTTTTTATACATAATGCCTGTACTCTTTAAGTATATGGTGTGTGGATATGCCCCATTTTATCTGGATGATGTGGGGTTTCTTCTTTTTACCTTTTTATATTTTGTGAATTTCACATCATGTACTCTAATCCCACTCATCTCCCCCTCCTCTAATATCTGCTCTCCACCTTTGCAACCTCCCCCAAAACAGAGAAAAAAATCTGATTGTGGAAGCTGTAGTGTATCATAGTGTGTCCCACAATGTACCCACACTCTTTTGCTTGCAGATGTTCATTGCAATCACTTGTTGGCCTGGCATGAGTCCTCTGGCTTGGATCTGAAGGCCCCTTCATGCACTCCAGCAGGTCATCATAGGCTAGATGTTGGGATGAGCCTATTCAAAGCCCTGGATCCGGGCCTGAGAGGTATCTGAGCTGGGCAGCCTGCCAGCTCTCCCACCCCCCAGGGCCATCTCTATCCTGCTGCTCAGGTGAGGTGCAGAGCCTACTCTACTGAGCATATATGGGTTTTTTGTATAAGCTGGAATTCTGAAGAAGTAGGTTCCAATAGATGTGCTGGTAATTAAGTGAAAACCCTTCCTTTTCCCATTGTTCTTAGGTAGGCCTGCAGCAGAGGGTATGGCCCAGATTAAAAGGTATATACCACCCCGCTGTTCTTTACTTGGAGTTTGCTCTGTCCAAGGTTAGCCTTGAGCTCAGAAATCTCCTTGTCTCTCTTTCCTAGGATTAAAGCTGTGTGCCACCTTGCTTGGTCCTAAGCTTTTCATGGCCACTGCCTCAAGGTCCAGATCAAAATCTTTTGTCATCCCATACCAAGATCCAGATCAAAAGCCTGTGTCTTCCAGCCTCAAGATCTGGACCACAGGTGTGATCTCCCTTTCCTAATTGTAGTTCATTCCAGATGTGATCAGGTTGACAATCGGGAATAGAAAGCTGGCAAGGAAACTTGAGACACTGAATAGTAACAGCAACAATAGCAGTAGTAATAACAAGAGAGACAAGATTAGACCAGTCTATTGGTTGGCCTGTAGCTGGAGAACAGATTAAATGTCTCCATGTCACTGACCTCCTACTCTTGCCTCAGGCCTATCTGCAGCATTGGGAATGCTTGGCTTTCTTTCCTGGTCTTTCTTAGTTCAGACTTGATTCCCTCTGTAAAATGTGTCTGATCATGTACCAGGTACACAGGAAGGAAAGTGTTTCCACTAAAAGAGGGAGGGTCAGTCTTGAGATGAAAGAGATTTTTAACTTCCTTTATGCTATTCTATAATTTTCCAGGTTTTGATAACAAATGCATTGAACTAGAAGGAAGGTAACATATATTAGAATCAAAATGCCTCTCAGGCATCCTCTACTCATGGTGACCCAATAGCACCCTGAGCATTATGTAACCCAGTGTTTTATAATCCCCTTTCAAAGTATCTGACCATCTCATTAGACCGTGGACACACACAGGGCCAGTAATTTCTCCTTGAACTCCTTTTACAGAAGTGTCTGTCACACTGGAAGCAGGGTGTATGCTGAATGAGTCAGGAAAAGAATTTATGAATAATGTTATATCAGATGAACAATGGATGTCTTCACTGCAGTTTGCCTTTATCATCTGCCTCCACAGTGGACAAAGATGCCTCTAAATAGCAGGAGAAGGAGTTCTCTATGTCATCTGTCTGCTCTCTCCCGGAAGGGCTCCCTGTCTCCTCCGGATACCTACAGGCAAAGGTAGACTTTGTACATTGTCCTGCATTTAGCTAGGCAACACTTTAAAGGGTGTCTGTCCCATCCCTGAGAGCACTGTGAATAAATTCAGACTCAGGATCCCAGAACATGTATTTTCTAAAGTTATAACCCCAGGACAGTACTCTCATAGGGAACAAAGAAGTCCTGCACATGTTCAATAGAGGCTTCATTCTCTGGAAGGCTCCTTGACATTTGTGGTGTCAGTGAGTTCTTTTGTCTTTTGATTCCAGCCCACTGGAGCCTAGAAGCAAGAGCCTGCATAGGAGGCAAGGCCACAGGGGACTGCAGGAGGCACTATGAAGAGGGTGGCAGAAGCTGTCCTCCTAGGATCATGTTCTGTTGTTGCTTAGGGAAATTGTTTGGTTTCTTTCTGCAACAGAAGAGCTGAGCTGAATCCCAGGTTCCCTTAGCTAATTAGGACAGCTATTCCTGGTGTGACATCTCGTCATTTTAAGAGGGAATACCAGGAGTCTGTGGTTTAAAAGCCATTGGCATCCTAAAGCAGCTGTACCCTTCCTCGCTCATCCCTGCATGCATGCTTTTGTTCTCAGCTCAGCTCTGCAAAGAAAGTGCTGATTCATCTCCTTCCTCTCCCTGTCGCCAGGATGAAAGAGCATAAATAATTTACAGTAAGATATGAAGACAAGCAGTGGTTTTAAATTTGTTGCATTCTTGGCCCGAATCATTTTCGTGACAATGAATTAAACTAAAAAGGCCACCAATGGATGCTCTAAGCATTTTAATATGGTTGGAACCATCCCCCTTTCTGCAAAGTCCTAGCTTGAAGGTCAGGAAGTTTTATACTGCCTTTGTTGTGTGTCAGGAACATACACACACACACACACACATACATATATACATACACTGTGTGTGTGTGAGAGAGAGAGAGAGACAGAGACAGACAGAGACACAGAGAGAGACAGAATGATAAAGAGACAGAGATTGAGAGACAGAGACAGAAACAGGCAGAGAATGGCCTCAAATCTCATTTCTCAGGTGCCACCCACCATCATGCTTTTGAGACAGGGTTTCTCCTCCAGCTGGAACTCACTATGTAGGCTAGGCTGACTGAAAAATCTCTTTCAACCTCTACATTGTTGGAAATCCATGCCCCAGCAAGCATGGACTGAGCCATCTCCCCTGCCTAGTGCCAGGGTCTTAATGCATCTTGTATTATCGGAAGCTATTTCATGGGCAGGTAGAAGATGGGCAGCACCAATGGTCCCACACCCTCCTATGCCTGGGTAAAGGAGCTCATTAAAGACACTGCCTGCTTAAGAGCAGAAGCTCAGAAGCCTCAACACAGTTGAGTGGAGATGGAGCCACTGTGTTAACCTTAATTAGATAATTCTGGTGTTGATTTCAACGACACAGGGCATCACTGCAGGCAGCAGCAGTGCAGAAGCAAAGGTTTTGTGGCTCCAGGTTAAGTGTGGGCTCCTGTTGGGATAATCAGCTTGAGTGCCTTTCCCTTCTACAGAGCCTGCTTTACTCAGAAGATCTGACTCACTTAGTGGCACCCTCAGAGCATTTCACAAGCAACTAGGCAGCCCTTGTTCAATGCTGATTATCATGGTTCTTGTCTCCTATTGTCAGGAGTCTAAATCTTCCATCTTAGACTAGGTTACAGCTCCATTAACATGTATATGTATATATTATATATAAATGCATAATTAAACATATAATATTCTACAAATTCATTACCAGTTTCATAATACAATATTTTAAATGTATGTCTACTCCCCCACTACTTTATGGATAATTTCACCAAGATGAACCCCTTCTTCACATTTTTCTCTCACTGTTGTTGTTTAATCCCCCACCCCCCCAAATGCGATTTGTTCAGTCCACATCCTCCTGGGTATGGTAGCATCTTCTGGAGGGGGACTGACCCTCCCCCATGCCAGCACCTGGCAATAAGTCCTCAGGAGGGTCTGTTGCAGAGAAACAGTCCCCCTGTGCTTATTCTCTGCACTTTGGCCAATTTTGTTCTGTGTTAACCTTGGGTCTCTTTGAAGCGGCTCCTTTGAGGATCTCACGGGAGCTTGTAAATCACAGCATCTATTCTTAGCTCACGGTTATCTAGGACTTTGCTGAATTTGACACTATGCATGTGTGTTCCATTCACACATCCTTCCCACACCTTTTGTCATTGTAGTCTGTGAAACCCTCTGCGGGCGTCACTGCACATCAGTCTCTGGTTCTCCTGTGACTCACATGGTGCCCTCACTCTCCAGGATGCCTGCTCTGTATTTGCTTAGTGTGTGCTGTGACGCCTGCAGAGCGGTGCAGGTGCCACCATCACTACTCCACTGATGTTGAAATACAGAGCTTGTGTCCACTCTGCACATGTATCGATTCTACGAGAAACAACACACAGAGGCTATATGTTTCTCTGTGTAGCCCTGGCTTTACTGGAACTCACTCTGGAGACCAAGGTGGCCTTGAACTCATAAAGATCTACCTGCTTCTGCCTTCTGAGTGTCAGGATTAAAGGCTTGTGCCACCACTGCTCAGCTGGATCCCAGTCCTTTAAGAACCCAGGGTTTCTTCCTGTGAGAGTACATAACTGCACCCCAATATCATAATTGCATCATTGCCTATTTTCCCCCACTCCCTTTAATAACACCATCATTTTGCAAGTCACTCATCTTTAATAATCTGAGACTCATTCACACCAGGCAGGTACTATACTCCTGAGCTGCATCCTTACCCTGTGTTAAGTTTCTATTGCTGTGGTAAAACACCATAAGCCCGAACAACTTAAGGAAAAGGGGGTTTATTTCAGCTTACCTGTCCTGATCACATGCCTTCATGAAGAAACTCAGGCAGGAACTGATGCAGAGGCCACAGAGGAGTGATGCTCACTGGGTCATGGATTTGCTCAGCTGCTTTCTTACAGCATGCAGGACCTCCAGCTCACGGGTAGGCCTTTCCACAGTGAATTGGGCCCTCCCCCATCAATCAAGAAGATGTACCACAAGCTCACCCATAGGCCAATCTAGTGGGTGCATTTTCTCAATCGAGGTTCCCTCTTCCAAAAAAGGCTCCAGCTTGTGTCATGTGGACACAAAACCTAGCCAGCATACTTTCTTTTTCTCTTATGCTAAAATTGTGTTTCATCGTGTTACTTCCATAGTAAGGGATGTCCTCTCTGTCACAGCCAAGCTTCTCATTTGTGGCATTATTTCCAGTTCTTTACATGGCCTTTTCTGACTTAGTCAAGCGTCTCGCCATCTCAGCCAGTTCGCCATTTTACTTAATTACTTTATTCTCAATTAGACCATCTTGTTCACTTGTCATCCAGCTGGCCACACTGCAATCGTATAAGAGTCTGTTTGCTCATTATCTTCTACCATTTGATAGTGATGCCTTTGATGGTGATTCTCACGACATTAGTCCCTGCTACCATGGAGTCCACCATCATCTACTAGCTTGTGTGTGGTTAATTCCATCTCTCACTTTAGTTGTGAACTTACTATGCAAAAGAGCCTCTTATCCAACCCTTGCAAATATTATGTGCTCAATAAACCTTTCATTGATTTACTAGTCCTCAATTTAACTGACACTTAATGACTGAATAAATTATTGGGTGAACAAATCAACTTTGGTTGATCGACTCATTGATTGATTCTATTGATTGAATGCAATATTGTGCACAGTTCCCTGCATTTTAATTTGAGGGGTGAGTAACACCAATATTTTATTTCTTCTCACCTCCCAACAATTCCAGGAATAGAGTCCCATAAATAAACTCTTGGGATCAATATGTCTGCAATCACTTCCCGGTGCAGTTATGGTGAGCAGAACGTTAGTATCTGAATATTAATGACAGCATGAACCACCGTCCAATGACTTTTGCTTTGAAACATCAAAGACATGATATAAATCTCAATGGAAAGGCAAATTAAAGCCTGGCTTTCTTCCTAGAAGTGACACATTAAAAACCACATCATTTTTCTCTTTAAATTGAGAGAAGCCAGAAGGCAGAGTAGAAAAGGTGATGTTTCCAGTCTACAACCTGCTTAGTGAAAATCACTTATAAAGGACTAAATGAGAGGCAAGAACATTTTTGCTTATATTGGTCTTGAAGGGCGTAGTGTCTTTCACACTACACTGTCTTAGCTGGATGTGCCAGGCACTGTGGTTTGTATGTGTAGTCCAAACATTCAGGTTGTGGAAAGAGGAGAATCAGAAGTTCAAGGCAAGTCTACACTATTTAGAAAATTTGAGGCCAGCTTGGATCTGAGAACCTGTCTCAATAAATAAATAAATACCCCTCAGAGGACACAGTAGAGAAGACGGAGGAATGATATGAGGACGTACGCTGTCTTTGGAATGTGGCTTTTCTGTTGGACTCCTGATCACACAGTAGTTGTGATTACTGGTGTGTGACCTGTAAATGATGGGGCTATTACATCCTGCCATGTGGGTGGGGAAAGGAGACATGAGGCCCTACCCATCCTTAAGGTCTCGTAGGCAGATATGCTATGAGGTAAGGGGTATCACGCAGACCCACTCATCCGTGATTGCTAGAGAAAGAAGAGACATTTTCTTCAATGGTGTGTCCTATGGTAAAGGACAGTGAATCTATAAACAATCCCTCACCCACCTTCCTGTAAGCAACCCTCCTGAAACACACTGAGTAAGGAAAAACAGACAAAGTAGACTCGAGACGAGGGAAGGTAATAGAGAGAATACGCTAAAGATATAATACAGGAAAGTATGATATTGCAACCCACTGTTACACTTAATTAACATGCTAACAAAAATAAACAGCCATTCCCCAAACAAAAAAGCAAACTACATTGTCTTTCAGTAACAGCTAGGCTTTGTTAAAATCTCTCTCTTATCTATTCAACCTATCAATTATCTATTCAATCTATCAATTATATTTCTGTAATATAAAGCTTGTTAAGGATGGAATTATGGCCCCCACATCCATATCTTGCAGGCCTAACCCTGCAATCTTCAGAATGTGACTAAATTGGGAGGCGGGGCCTTTCATGGGGTGACTACATCAAATTACATCTTTAGCTTGGCCTGGTCTGGTATCCTTACCAACACAAAGAAACCCTGCTAGTTAGGGGTAAGGTGACCTTCCGCAAGCTGAGGAGAGAGAGAAAAGCAACCCTGATGACATCTTGGTCTTAGACCTCCAGCTTCTGCACATGAGGAAATTACATTTGGGGGCTGAGGCCTTTGCCAATGGTGATTGCCACAGGCAGCCCAAGGAAACTGTGGATCTGTGTGGAGAAGTATCTTAGTCTCCCTACCAGGCCCAGCTGCTCATGGGCCAGCCCTGAGTGAAAGTGTGGCTCTCACTAAGGTTTGATAGCTGAGCTTCCAGAGTGTCATGGAAATGCATTTACACCTTGTCTAGGCTTAATTAGAAAGCTCACCGTTGGAAGGCATGGCCTGGATTTCCATATGCTCAGTACTTTGAACACTCTGGCTAGCACGAAAGACACAGACCTTGTCTCCAGAGAAACTATGTTGTAAGGACCCATACAAAATGAAAAGCTAGCAGACTTGTAAAGATATGCTATCTAGGTGGTTATACATTATAATATTAGGTCAAGATACAGTTCAAGAAACGGAAAGAAGTTATGGTATAGGAGATATATCTTTCTGACTTTTCAAATGCAAGGTCAAAGATCTTGGGACTCTGTGGTTGCAGATCTAAGCACTGTTTTATGAGCTTCCACAGAAAGGGAAGTGATTTCTGCCATGCATATAAAACTGGCCCCATTCTGAGTGGCCCATGCCATGCAGGTGTTAACATATTTTGAAGCCCACTTTGTATTGTCCCTGTCTGTATTTATATGAAAAGTCTCCAAGACAAGTCAGTAAGAAAGAAAAAAGGCATCCCCAAACTAGATGCTCGAGAAAGAAAATTAAAGAGACATATATATGTAATATCCTGCTAACTTCAGTTGCCCCGTGCACAGAATATCAGACTTCCTTTCTGCTGTCTGTGATTTTGTATTTATTATACACTCCCTCTCAACCTCAGCCTGATTCTCTCCTCCCCAGTTCCTGGTAATCACTCTGCTTTCTCCTTACAAGAGCCCAAGCATGTCCAGATGCCACAAGTTAAGAGGAGAGGTTGGCCAAATTGCTATAGAGTTGGATAAGAGGAAGAAATTCTATGATGCAGTAGGGTAATTAAACAGGGCAGTAATAGGTAGTCTATAGCAAAGTGGCTTTCTGCCGGAAACACCATTTATATTGAGAGGTTCAGTCATAGTGAGGTAAACAGATGAGCTTACTTGAAATGGGATGGATATCACCTTCCCACATGTTTCTGCCCTGATCTATGCCATCTCAGCAACCAAGGAAACTATGCATGCACAGTTCAGTTCAAGTATACAGGAGTCAAGGACTCAGGAAACTCAGCCATGCAACTGTAATTCTAGGAAGTCAGAGGTTGTATTATGTAAAACAAACTCTGATAGAAGACTGGGAACTCAAGGCCAGGGCCTTGTCTCCTAAGTGATTATAGATTTGTCAAGTTGACAATCAATGTTAACTTAACGTTTATATACATGAATTCCTTAATAAATTTAAAGAATAGGTATTATTACCCCATTTTACAGATGAGGAGAATTAAGACACATAGCAAGTATCTTTATCAAGGTCATGTAACTATTGAACAGCAGAGCTACTATGTAACTTTGGCCCATACCTAGACTATCATGTGTGTTTGTTAATAAAGTGTTATTGGGATACAACTGTGCTGTTTATTTTCTTTCTTTTGTCTATTTTCTTCATTTGTCTTTGGATGTAAAATATTTACAATTTGGTCCAAAATAGGGATTGCTGATTGATGGATCATTGAAAGCAATCTCAGGTATTTTTCTGTTAATATTGATAAACTACTTTGACAAAAGCAATTTAAGAAAGAATGGGTTTATTCTAGCTTCTAGTTCAAGGGTTCAGTATACCACAGTGGTGAAATCAGAGGCAGAATCTTGAAACACCAGGTCACATCCCATCTTTAGTCAAGGAGCAGAGAGTGATGAACACATGCTCAGCCCATTTTCATCATTTTCTATAGTCCAGGATCCCTTGTTCAGGCAGCATTAACATGGGGCTTCCCATACCAATTTACATAATCTAGATAATCCCTAAGAGGCTTGTTCAGAGGCCCATCTCCCAAATGATTCAAGGTTCTACCAAGTGGACAATGAAGACTAAGCCTCACATTGAGCCATGGGGCTCAAGGATGCTCTCCATACATTCCTAGACTCTTCGTTACCTTCGTATCTGCCCAGTTCTTGACTGATGCTTTTCTGGCCACCATCTCAGGATACAGGATTTCCCGTATCTCTCCTACCTTAGGATGTGTCTTTTTAGAACTTCAATTGTTATTATCTGGGACTGGACCAAGACTCGTGCACCAATAGCCGGGTTCAAGGCTAAATGTTACATTAAAATGCTCTCAGGATAATGGAGCAACCAGGCACAAACCAGGAAAGCAGCAAAGTACCGACTAATCATGGGAGTTGGGGTAAGACTTGGAGGGAGACAGAGACATTCAGAAAAGCTCAGTGGAAAAGAGCAGAAATGAGAAATAGGTTCTAGAACGTAGTGGGATGTTTTTGTAGACGTTCAGTCGGATGCCAAGAATCCAGAGTTTGAACAGAGCCAGCAGAGGTGCTGGCCTCACCATGAGCTTCCCCTGAGGAGCTCTCTTGATGGCCAGGCTCATGGGCCACAGTTGATTGCTACTCTGATGAGGCCCTGCTTTGTCTTTATATTCACTACTAAAATGCTGACAAACTTGCTCTCCCAGTGTGGGGGGCATCACATCCTTTGTGAGAATTTCTCTAGTGATGTCCACTGATCAGCATTTCTGTAGTCTCAGCTGGCTCTTCTCTGCCTTACCTCTGCCTCTGAGAACTGTACTTTTCAACATAACTAAACATATTGAAAACTTCCTTGATGACCTCAGCATAATGCCTTGGATATATTTCTGACCTGTTTTTATTCTCTACAAATTAAAATGTTTTCTTTATGCCCTTTCTTCCTCAACCTTGTAAGTAAAACTCTTTAGAACTCTGTTATCTTTGTCTCTTGTCTTCTTCATCAAATTATCCTAACAGAGATGAAACACCAAGGCCACCCCACAAGGAAAGCAAATCTATAGAATCTAAATAATTGAAAGCAAACATTTCTCTCAGCCCATCCAGTCTTGGACTAAGAGCTACGAGACATGTTTTGATTATCTGGGCTGTCTTGCATACAAGCTAGATGCTTTCCAAATATTTAAAACTCAAGGATGGAGCTCTTTATGAATAATGCATTTCATACAGGTAGCACCTGACTGAGGTAGGATAATATTCCCAGGATCCTGAAGTTCAAGAAAGTGCCTATGACCAAAACACAAAAGATGGGGAAATAAATTCCGTGAATTCATTGAAAGAAAATAGAGGAAGAAAAAAAAATCAATAAAATAAGGGACATATGGAGGAAGAAAAAAATCAATAAAATAAGGGATATAACAAATTGACAATTAAAAAAACAGCAATGAAATATATTTGGACATTTTTAAAGCACCATAGGATTAGCAAAAAAGAGAACAAACTCGCAAAATTATCATAATAATAGTAGTAATAACAGTAAAAACAACAAACATTTGGGTATACAAATTCTTTAGACATTTAATAATAAAAAGAAGACATTATAAACTAATTTGAATAAATTCAACAACTAGAGTAACACGCAATTTTTGAATGAATAATTTTCTACAATGCACTCAAGAAATAGAAAACCTGCCAGGCGTGGTGGTGTACGCCTTTAATCCCAGCACTCAGGAGGCAGAGGCAGGCAGATTTCTGAGTTCGAGGACAGCCTGGTCTACAAAGTGAGTTCCAGGACAACCAGGGCTATACAGAGAAACCCTGTCTCAAAAAAAAAAAAAAAAAAAAAAAAAAAAAAAAAAAAAAAAAAAAAAAAAAAGAAAGAAAGAAAGAAAAAGAAAGAGAAAAAAAAAGAAAATTTGAAAAATTCTACATCTATTAAATAGCATAGAATAGATAATTAAAAACTTCAGAGAGAAGCTTTAAGCCCAAATTTTACTATAATCACTATATAAAACAGCAATAACAACAAAAGCAAATTAAGCCAAGTTAGCACTGAATGATGAAATACCACCAATTTTACACAAATTATTTCTGAAGCTGGAGGGAGATTATTTCTCAAAGGATTTAGTGAAGGCAGTATAACTCTGATACTTAATCCCGACAAAGACTTTGCAAGAAAATTATAGACCAAAGACATCAGCTATCATTAGCAAATCAGACCCAGCAATAATACCAAAAACATAATATGTAGTATAATGGCTATTCCTGGTTGTCAACTTGACTGTAACTGGAATGAACTACAGTCCAGAATTGGAGGGCTCACCTTTGATCCAGAGCTGAGGCTGGAAGACACAAGTTTCTGACCTGGATCTTGCCATGGAGATCTTGAGGCATAGTGGCCATGAGAAGCTTAGGCCCAGGCAACGTTTTTAATCCCAGGAGACTGAGGCAAGGAGAACTCTGAGTTCAAGGTCAGCCTGGGACAAAGCAAGTTCCAGATCCAGGAATGATGGTGCACACCTTTAAACTGGGCCACACCTTCTGCTGGAGGTCTACATAGGTACATTGGAAGAAGGAAGATTCACTTTTCTTTGACTGCTTGCACTTACTTGCCAGCACATCTGTTGGAACCTACTTCTACAGAAGACCAGCGGAAACAACCAGCCTTGTGGGACTGAGCAACTAGTAGATTCTTGGACTTCCCATCTACAACTGTCCATTGTTGGGTTAGTTGGACTGTTGTGCCAGAGAAATGTAATGATCCCCCAAAACACACACAGGAGCCAATTTGGTGCAACTCACAGCAGGGTCTTTATTCTATTCAAGCTAGTTTGCCTTCCCCCACCCCCAATGCACCACCACCATGCAGGACGGGTCTGGTGGTGGGGGAGCCCCGAATGTCTATCAGGGCATGGCTTTATAGTAAGCAACAAGCAGGAAACACGTGTGCAAGCATCTAATTGGAAAGCTCCCGTGGTCTTTAACATAATTGGCTGCTTCTGGAAGTCATATCATAAATTTAACTTCTGCTACCTTCTGCATTGGTGGGCTTGTAACCAGGGGTACAGGTTTGTTGGGGGAATAAGCTGGAAACACTGGACTTGTTGGGGATTAGCCTAGAGACTGGAGCTAGTCTCAGGTTTTGTTGGGGGGCAACTTGGAAACTAATGCTAGGTACTAGCCTGTTAGTTTACCTGAGTTCAAACTTAGGTCAGGTTCTCGAAAATGGAGTCTGAACTTAAAAGACTTGGCATCTCAGGACTACAGCCTGTAAGTCATCACCATTAAATTCCCTCAATATATAGAAACATTCCATAAATTCTGTGACTCTAGAGAACCCTGACTAATACAAATAGTTTTCACGTGGGGCTTATCTCAGGAGTAATAGGCGTGTTAAAAGCTATCAGTCAATGCACTTCACTGCACTGACAAAATAAAAAGGGGAAAATGGGCAATTTCAATGTATAGAAAACCATTTGATAAAACCCAACAGCTGTCCATGATTAGCTGTCCCATGGTCTTACTGAGGAAGGAAAGGGAGGAAGTTTTGTCAGTGAGATAGAGAAGAGCCACTAAAGGCCTACAGTTATATCAGAGTTAACACTGAGTTAGTGAGTGCTCTCATGAGAGGCCTGGAGAAAAGGTAAAGGAACCATGCTCACTGCCACTCCTCTTAAGTGATGTTGTATGCTTAGCTGTCATTCCTTGTATGTGATGATGTACAGATATATCTCTAGCGGAAAGTACCCCTTTCAAGAAATATCAGAGCCAAAACTTGGAAAGGAGGAAGAAAGTCTTGATTCAGACTTATCATTAGGATACGTCAACAAATCCCAATCTATCTGTAAACTAGTTGAACTAATTAGTACATTTAGCAAGACATAAAAATATATATTATTAGTATTTTAGAAATCTCTTATTTTTATACAATAGCGACAAACCATTGAAAACTGGAACTTTAAAAACAAGGCCATTTCTATCAGCACCATCCCCACCTCTCTCCTACCCGACTCCCCCCAGTATCTGGGAATAGAGTCATCAAAGGTGAGTGAGACCTCTATACGGAAAAGTATGCAATACTGCTGAATGATATTAAGTATTAAGGAAAATGCAATAAGTGGAGAGATAAAATCCACTGACTGCAAAAGTTAAATATTATGTCAATTCCTTTGTAAATTGTTTTTTATGTTTATGGATGTTTTGCTTGTATGTTTGTCTGTGCACCATGTGCATGCTTAGTCGTCTCAGAGGTCCAAAGAGGGCACTGGATCTCCTGGAAGGGGAGTTGTAGACAGCTGTGAGTCACCATGTAGGTGGTTACTCTGGAAGAGCAGGCAGTGTTCTTATCCACTGAGCTGTCTCTCCAGCCCTTAAGATATCAGTTCTTGACCATGCAACTTATAGAATGCTATTCTACCCCAGTTAAGTTCCCATAGGCTTGTCATCTGTGTAGAAGTTGATAAGCAGAATCCCAGGGCATAATGAAATGGAAACCACATAGAACAGCCTTGAAGGAGAATGTGGTTGGCAGACTTAGAATATTGAAACTGGCTTCTGTCAATTGAATTTTCTTGAAGACAATGAAGCTAAGTCAATAAGTGAACACTTTTCAGCAAAGGTACTAGAATTGGGTAATTGTATGAATGACTTTGACCTGAACCACATCTCACACATAAAATTAATTTAATATGGGCCATACATGTATACATAAGATCAAAATAATGCTTTTAGAGAAGAACTTAGAAGAATATCTTTGGACAGCAAAGATTATTCAGGACACAAAAACTACTAACTGTAAATGCAAAAAATATGAACGTCATGTAATTAATAACATTTATGCTTGCCAAAAGACAGTGTCATGATCGTCAAAGGACAGATCACAAAATGAGAGAGAATTTGGAATGCAGGTAGTCGAAAGTGCTTGTGTTCAAAGTCTGCAAATGAAAGACAACTGATGTAGCCGAAATGGCTAAAAGACTTGGAAAAGTGCTAAATAAATGAAGGTAGCTAAAGTCACCTGTAATCCTACAGCTTTGGGGCTAGAGACAGGAGGATGGCTGGTTCTTGCTGGCTACAGGCCAGACTGGAGATTCATATGACCCCCTTTTTCCTGGCAGCCTACCCCCTCCTATATCCTTCATAGCTCTATAAACTGGGGTGGTGATGGTGGTGGTGGTGGTGGTGGTGGTGGTGGTGGTGCAAGTAGTTAAAATGTCTACCTGTTGTGGACATTGACAATTCAAACCATAACAACCTCCACCAAGCTGTTGAGAAATTCCCAATTCTTCCAACCTGTTTCCTATGGTTTAGGTATTAGTATTATACAATCAAGCAGAAAGATAATTCTATTTTTTAATTTGAGAAAGTGAACCTAGGACTTCGTGACTACTAGCCACTCAAGAGGAAATGGTTGTAAGTGACAGAGCGTGTCACAGTTAGCTGCAGCTGTTCATTTAACACAAACCTAGAGTTGCTTAGGGATAAGGAACGTCACCTGAAGATCAGAGTGGTGTGTGTCTTTGTTTGTTTTGTGAGGAATTTTCTTAACTGCTAGTTAATGGAGGAAGGCCCAGTCAACTGTAGGTGGTGCCATCCCCTAGGCAGGTGGGCCTAGGCTGTATAAAAAAGCTCCTGCTCTGGCCTTGGCTTCTCTCCATCCTGGACTCTAACTGGTAATTCAAATAAATCCTTTCTTCCCCGAGTTGGCTTTGGTCTGTATTTTGTCACAGCAACAGAAACCAAGCTAAAGCAGAATGAGATATTCAATGTCCTCCTCTGGCCCCTGTGTTTGTGAGCATGCAAATATTCATCTGCACACTCACGTGCATCTATACTATGCTCATACATCACACACAAGTTTTTTTTTTAATTTTAATGAAAATTAAAGTTTCAAGTTATACACCTAAGCTCTGTAAAGTTTATAACTTCCACTGCATGTACATTGCTCTTTAATAAAACAAAGAATTTCTGGTGGGTGCAACAAAGCCTTCTGCAGTTTGCACTGCAGAGGATCAGAGAGAATGACTCAACAGGAAGGAACGATGAGTAAGCTGTAGCACGTGGGAGAAGAGCAGAGCCTTGTAGAATGACTGATATCCTCAGGGAAGAGATGGGTGCATGTAGGTGGTTTCTCTCAGACCAATCAACCATCTAGTAATTGCTGCAGCTCACAGTAGCATCCTGACTCATCAGGAGTCTATGAACCACTGGAGCACACGAAAATAGAATATTTCTTTGTTGCAGCTAATTTGAATTGACAAAAGTGTTTAAATGTTTTTGGTTCAACTCAAATGACAGATACTTGTAACAGCTATATTCAACACTTTTCAAGATCTGAGTTTATTCTGAAAGTTTTTAAAAAGTATAAGCTTTTATTTCCAACTACTCAGGAGGTGGAGGCAGGGGACTGTAAGTTCTAGGCCTGTCTAGGATTCAGAATAAGTTCAAGACCAATTTGGGCAACCTAGGGGGACCCTATCTCAAAATTAAAGGTGGAAAAGAAGAATTGATCTGTAGCTCACTTCTGTAGTATGAAGTGGCTAGCATGCAGGAGGTAGTAGGTTAATTCTTTGGAACTAAAAAAAAATTATCTTTCTGCTCAATTGTATAATAACAATATTCAAACAACAGGAAACAGGTTGGAAGAGTTGGGAAATTCTCAGCAGCTTTGTGGAGGCTGTTATGGTTTGAATTGTCATTGTCTACTGCAGGTAGACATTTTGAATACTTGATCCCCAGTTCATAGAACTAGGAGGGGGCTGCCTGGAAAAATTGGGCCATTAAGGATGGGCCCTTTGAGGTCGTACTTACCCCCAGTTTGGCCTGCTTCCTTGCAGGCTAGCAGAGAGTATTTGCTGCAGGGTCCAGGCAACCACATGCAGAGTTGTATTACCAGCATCCCTTCCCCACCAAGGTGTGAAATCTCCCTGAAACTGAAAGCCACAACAAACCCTTTGTCTTGCCTAGCATACTTCAGTCACAGCATCATGAAAGTAATGAGTACAGGGGCAGATGCATTGATGCTCCCAGTAGATTAGAAAATGTATTGAGCACTCCACTTGCATTGTAGGTTTCTCATTTTAGGAATCTGACAATGAGTTCTCAGTTTTCTTCTGCTGCTAACATTGCCTGGACAGCTCTGGCTTGCTGTGTACTTGAGTCATGTCTTGATATAGGAGGCCCTCTGTTATCTGGTCCCAGGTCTGCTTACCATTTAAATCCTTCTTGTTTATGAAGTTACCACATCTCCATCTTTCCTTACACAGCATTTCTCTCATTGGAAAGCAGTCTCCTTCTGTGGTGGTTTGAATATGCTTGGCCCAGGGAGTGGTACTATGAGGAGGTATAGCCTTTGTTGGAGGTAGTGTGTCACAGTGAGGGAGGGATTTGAGATCCTCCTCCTAGCTGGCAGGAAGCTAGTCTTCTCCTGTTTGCCTTTGGAACAAGATGTAGAGCTCCATTTGTGGACTGGAGAGATGGCTCAGTGGTTAAGAGCACTGACTGTTCTTCTAGAGGTCCTGAGTTTAATTCCCAGGAACCACATGGTGACTCACAACCATCTGTATTGGGATCTGGTCTCCTCTTCTGGTGTGTCTGAAGACAGCGATAGTGTACTCACATACATTAAAAAAAAAAATCTTAACAAAAAAAAAAAAAAAAGCCGGTCAGTGGTGACACATGCCTTTAATTCCAGCACTTGGGAGGCAGAAGCAGGAGGATTTCTGAGTTTGTGGCCAGCCTGGTCTGCAAAGTGAGTTCCAGGACAGCCAGGGCTATCCAGAGAAACCCTGTCTTGAAAAAAACAAACCAGCTCTTCCGGTCAGAAAAGCACCTGGGAAGCTAGGGCGCAGGGTCGGCAGACACTCTCCAGCTACCCACAACACCCGCCACAGGATCTTAAGACTTCTGGTGAGTGGAACACAGCTTCTGCTCCAATCCAATTGCGCCGGGGACCTGAGACTGCATTAGTTAGGGAAGCAGAAACCGGCCTGAGTAGGGCCACAGGCCTCATCCGGCCGGATCAGCACCAGGGGAGCTAGAGCACAGGGTCGGCTGACACCCGCCAGCTACCCACGACCCCCGCCACAGGATTTTGAGACTGCTGGTGAGTGGAACACAGCTTCTGCTCCAGTCCAATCACACGGGACCTGAGACTGCTCTGGTTGGGGAGAGAGAAATCCGGCCTACATAGGGCCACAAGCCTCTTCCGGTCAGAAAAGCACCTGGGTAGCTAGGGCAGAGGGTCGGCTGACACTCGCCAGCTACCCACAACACCCGCCACAGGATCTTAAGACTTCTGGAGAGTGGAACACAGCTTCTGCTCCAATCCAATTGCGCGCGGGACCTGAGACTGCATTAGTTAGGGAAGCAGAAAACCGGCCTGAGTAGGACCACAGGCCTCTTCCGGCTGGACCAGCACTGGGGTACCGCCAGCTACCCACGACCCCAGCCACAGGATTTTGAGACTGCTGGTGAGTGGAACACAGCTTCTGCTCCAATCTTTAAACAGTGACAACGACAACAACTAACCCCAGAGATTACCAGATGGCGAAAGGTAAACGTAATAATCTTACTAACAGAAACCAAGACCACTCACCATCATCAGAACCCAGCACTCCCACTTCGCCCAGTCCAGGGCACCCCAACACACCGGAAAAGCTAGACACGGATCTAAAAGCATATCTCCTGATGATGATAGAGGACTTCAAGAAGGACTTTAATAACACACTTAAAGAAATACAAAGGAACGCTGGTAAACAGGTAGAAGACAATAAAGAGGAAGCACAAAAATCCCTTAAAGAATTGCAGGAGAACACTGCTAAAGAGTTACAAATCCTTAAAGAAAAATAGGATAACATAATCAAACAGGTAGAAGTCCTTAATGAAAAACAGGAAAACACATCCAAACAGATGATGGAAATGAACAAAACCATACTAGACCTAAAAAGGGAAGTAGACACAATAAAGAAAACCCAAAATGAGGCAACACTGGAGATAGAAACCCTAGGAAAGAAATCTGGAACCATAGATACCAGCATCAGCAACAGAATACAAGAGATGGAAGAGAGAATCTCAGGTGCAGAAGATTCCATAGAGAACATCGGCACAACAATCAAGGAAAATGTAAAATGCAAAAAGATCCTAACTCAAAACATCCAAGAAATACAGGACACAATGAGAAGACCAAACCTACGGATAATAGGAGTGGATGAGAATGAAGATTTTCAACTCAAAGGACCAGCAAACATCTTCAACAAAATTATAGAAGAAAACTTCCCAAATCTAAAGAAAGAGATGCCCATGAACATACAAGAAGCCTACAGAACTCCAAATAGACTGGACCAGAAAAGAAATACCTCCCGACACATAATAATCAGAACAACAAATGCTCTAAATAAAGATAGAATACTAAAAGCAGTAAGAGAAAAAGGCCAAGTAACATATAAAGGCAAGCCTATCAGAATTACACCAGATTTTTCACCAGAGACTATGAGAGCCAGAAGATCCTGGATGGATGTTATACAGACACTAAAAGAACACAAATTCCAGCCCAGGCTACTATACCCAGCCAAACTCTCAATTAACATAGATGGAGAAACCAAAGTATTCCACGACAAAACCAAATTCACGAATTATCTCTCCACGAATCCAGCCCTTCAAAGGATAATAACAGAAAAAAACCAATACAAGGACAGGAACCACGCCCTAGAAACAACAAGAAGGTAATCCCTCAACAAACCTAAAAGAAGACAGCCACAAGAACAGAATGCCAACTTTAACAACAAAAATAACAGGAAACAACAATTACTTTTCCTTAATATCTCTTAATATCAATGGACTCAACTCCCCTCCCCGATAAAAAGACATAGACTAACAAACTGGCTACACAAACAAGACCCAACATTTTGCTGCTTACAGGAAACTCATCTCAGAGAAAAAGATAGACACTACCTCAGAATGAAAGGCTGGAAAACAATTTTCCAAGCAAATGGTATGAAGAAACAAGCTGGAGTAGCCATTCTAATATCTGATAAGATTGACTTCCAACCCAAAGTCATCAAAAAAGACAGGGAGGGACACTTCATACTCGTCAAAGGTAAAATCCTCCAAGAGGAACTATCAATCCTGAATATCTATGCTCCAATTACAAAGGCAGCCACATTCATTAAAGAAACTTTAGTAAATCTCAAAGCACACATTGCACCTCATACAATAATAGTGGGAGACTTCAACACACCACTTTCACCAATGGACAGATCATGGAAACAGAAACTAAACAGCGACACAGTGAAACTAACAGAAATTATGAATCAAATGGATCTGGCAGATATCTACAGAACATTCTATCCTAAAACAAAAGGATATACCTTCTTCTCAGCCCCTCATGGTACCTTCTCCAAAATTGACCACATAATTGGTCACAAAACAGGCCTCAACAGATACAAAAATATTGAAATTGTCCCATGCATCCTATCAGATCACCATGGACTAAGGCTGATCTTCAATAACAAAATAAATAATAGAAAGCCAACTTTCACGTGGAAACTGAACAACACTCTTCTCAATGATACCTTGGTCAAGGAAGGAATAAAGAAAGAAATTAAGGACTTTTTAGAGTTCAATGAAAATGAAGCCACAACATACCCAAACTTATGGGACGCAATGAAAGCATTTCTAAGAGGAAAACTCATAGCTCTGAGTGCCTCCAAAAGGAAACTAGAGAGAGCACACATTAGCAGCTTGACAACATACCTAAAAGCACTAGAACAAAAGGAAGCAAATTCGCCCAAGAGGAGTAGACGGCAGGAAATAATCAAACTCAGGGGCAAAATCAACCAAGTGGAAACAAGAAAAACTATTCAAAGAATCAACCAATCAAGGAGCTGGTTCTTT
This sequence comes from Mus caroli, assembly GCF_978045245.1. Lineage (NCBI taxonomy): Eukaryota > Metazoa > Chordata > Mammalia > Rodentia > Muridae > Mus > Mus caroli. Next base: position 64,317,834 of record NW_028227267.1, read on the forward strand.
GAGAAAATCAACAAGATAGATAAACCCTTAGCCAGACTCACTAGAGGGCACAGGGAAAGCATCCTAATTAACAAAATCAGAAATGAAAAAGGAGACATAACAACAGATCCTGAAGACATCCAAAACACCATCAGATCCTTCTACCAAAGGCTATACTCAACAAAACTGGAGAACCTGGATGAAATGGAGAAGTTCCTAGACACATACCAGGTACCAAAGTTGAATCAAGATCAGGTTAATGATCTAAACAGCCCTATATCCCCCAAAGAAATAGAAGCAGTCATTAATAGTCTCCCAACTAAAAAAAGCCCAGGACCAGATGGGTTTAGTGCAGAGTTCTATCAGACCTTCAAAGAAGATCTAATCCCAGTTCTTCACAAACTATTCCACAAAATAGAAACAGAAGGTACTTTACCCAACTCATTCTATGAAGCCACAATTACTCTGATACCTAAACCACAAAAAGACCCAACAAAGATAGAAAACTTCAGACCAATATCCCTTATGAATATTGATGCAAAAATCCTCAATAAAGTTCTTGCTAACCGAATCCAAGAACACATCAAAACAATCATCCATCCTGACCAAGTAGGTTTCATCCCAGGGCTGCAGGGATGGTTCAATATACGGAAATCCATCAACGTAATCCAGTATATAAACAAACTCAAAGACAAAAACCACATGGTCATCTCGTTAGATGCGGAAAAAGCATTTGACAAGATCCAACACCCATTCATGATAAAAGTCTTGGAAAGATCAGGAATTCAAGGCCCATACCTAAACATGATAAAAGCAATCTACAGCAAACCAGTAGCCAACATCAAAGTAAATGGTGAGAAGCTTGAAGCAATCCCTCTAAAATCAGGGACTAGACAAGGCTGTCCACTTTCTCCATACCTATTCAACATTGTACTTGAAGTCCTAGCCAGAGCAATTCGACAACAAAAGGAGATCAAAGGGATACAAATTGGAAAAGATGAAGTCAAAATATCACTCTTTGCAGATGATATGATAGTATATATAAGTGACCCTAAAAATTCCACCAGAGAACTCCTAAGCCTGATAAACAGCTTCGGTGAAGTAGCTGGATATAAAATTAACTCAAACAAATCAATGGCCTTTCTCTACACAAAGAATAAACAGGCTGAGAAAGAAATTAGGGAAACAACACCCTTCTCAATAGTCACAAATAATATAAAATATCTTGGCGTGACTCTAACTAAGGAAGTGAAAGATCTGTATAATAAAAACTTCAAGTCTCTGAAGAAAGAAATTCTAGAAGATCTCAGAAGATGGAAAGATCTCCCATGCTCATGGATTGGCAGGATCAACATTGTAAAAATGGCTATCTTGCCAAAAGCAATCTACAGATTCAATGCAATCCCCATCAAAATTCCAAATCAATTCTTCAACGAATTAGAAAGTGCAATCTGCAAATTCATCTGGAATAACAAAAAACCTAGGATAGCAAAAACTCTTCTCAAGGATAAAAGAACCTCTGGTGGAATCACCATGCCGGACCTAAAGCTCTACTACAGAGCAATTGTGATAAAAACTGCATGGTACTGGTATAGTGACAGACAAATAGACCAATGGAATAGAATTGAAGACCCAGAAATGAACCCACACACCTATGGTCACTTGATCTTCGACAAGGGAGCTAAAAACATCCAGTGGAAGAAAGGCAGCATTTTCAACAAATGGTGCTGGCACAACTGGTTGTTAACATGTAGAAGAATGCGAATCGATCCATTCCTATCTCCTTGTACTAAGGTCAAGTCTAAGTGGATCAAGGAACTTCACATAAAACCAGAGACACTGAAACTTATAGAGGAGAAAGTGGGGAAAAGCCTTGAAGATATGGGCACAGGGGAAAAATTCCTGAATAGAACAGTAATGGCTTGTGCTGTAAGATCGAGAATTGACAAGTGGGACCTCATGAAACTACAAAGCTTCTGCAAGGCTAAAGACACCATCAATAAGACAAAAAAACCACCAACAGATTGGGAAAGGATCTTCACCTATCCTAAATCAGATAAGGGACTAATATCCAATATATATAAAGAACTCAAGAAGGTGGACTCCAGAAAGTCAAATAACCCCATTAAAAAATGGGGCTCAGAACTGAACAAAGAATTCTCACTTGAGGAATACCGAATGGCAGAGAAGCACCTGAAAAAATGTTCAACATCCTTAATCATCAGGGAAATGCAAATCAAAACAACCCTGAGATTCCACCTCACACCAGTCAGAATGGCTAAGATCAAAAATTCAGGTGACAGCAGATGCTGGCGAGGATGTGGAGAAAGAGGAACACTCCTCCATTGTTGGTGGGATTGCAAGCTTGTACAACCACTCTGGAAATCAGTCTGGCGGTTCCTCAGAAAATTGGACATAGTACTACCGGAGGATCCAGCAATACCTCTCCTGGGCATATATCCAGAAGATGTCCCAACCGGTAAAAAGGACACATGCTCCACTATGTTCATAGCAGCCCTATTTATAATAGCCAGAAGCTGGAAAGAACCCAGATGTCCCTCAACAGAGGAATGGATACAGAAATTATGGTACATTTACACAAGGGAGTACTACTCAGCTATTAAAAAGAATGAATTTATGAAATTCCTAGCCAAATGGATGGACCTGGAGGGCATCATCTTGAGTGAAGTAACACAATCACAAAAGAACTCACACAATATGTATTCATTGATAAGTGGATATTAGCCCAAAACTTAGGATACCCAAGATATAAGATACAATTTGCTAAACGCATGAAACTCAAGAAGAATGAAGACCAAAGTGTGGACACTGTGCACCTTCTTAGAATTGGGAACAAAACACCCAGGGAAGGAGTTACAGAGACAAAGTTCGTAGCTGTGATGAAAGGATGGACCATTTAGAGACTGCTGTATCCAGGGATCCGTCCCATAATCAGCTTCTAAACGCTGACACCATTGCATACACTAGCAAGATTTTGCTGAAAGGACCCAAATATAGCTGTCTCTTGTGAGACGATGCTGGGGCCTAGCAAACACAGGAGTGGATGTTCACAGTCAGCTATTGGATGTATCACAGGGCTCCCAATGGAGAAGCTAAAGAAAGTACCCAAGGAGCTAAAGGGATCTGCAACCCTATTGTTGGAACAACATGATGTACTAACCAGAACCCTGGAGCTCTTGTCTCTAGCTGCATATGTATCGAAAGATGGCCTAGTCGGCCATCAATGGAAAGAGAGGCCCATTGGACTTGCAAACTTTATATGCCCCAATATAGGGGAATGCCAGGGCCAAAAGAATGGGAATGGGTGGGTAGGGAAGTGGGGGGCGCTATGGGGGACTTTTGGGATAGTATTGGAAATGTAATTGAGGAAAATATGTAATAAAAATATTTAAAAAAATAAATAAAATAAAATTCAACCTGTCAAAAAAAAAATTCAGGTGACAGCAGATGCTGGCGAGGATGTGGAGAAAGAGGAACACTTCTCCATTGTTGGTGGGATTGCAAGCTTGTACAACCACTCTGGAAATCAGTCTGGCGGTTCCTCAGAAAATTGGACATAGTACTACCAGAGGATCCAGCAATACCTCTCCTGGGCATATATCCAGAAGATGTCCCAATCGGTAAAAAGGACACATGCTCCACTATGTTCATAGCAGCCCTATTTATAATAGCCAGAAGCTGGAAAGAACCCAGATGTCCCTCAACAGAGGAATGGATACAGAAATTATGGTACATTTACACAATGGAGTACTACTCAGCTATTAAAAAGAATGAATTTATGAAATTCCTAGCCAAATGGATGGACCTGGAGGGCATCATCTTGAGTGAAGTAACACAATCACAAAAGAACTCACACAATATGTATTCACTGATAAGTGGATATTAGCCCAAAACTTAGGATACCCAAGATATAAGATACAATTTGCTAAACGCATGAAACTCAAGAAGAATGAAGACCAAAGTGTGGACACTGTGCACCTTCTTAGAATTGGGAACAAAACACCCAGGGAAGGAGTTACAGAGACAAAGTTCGTAGCTGTGATGAAAGGATGGACCATTTAGAGACTGCTGTATCCACGGATCCATCCCATAATCAGCTTCTAAACGCTGACACCATTGCATACACTAGCAAGACTTTGCTGAAAGGACCCAAATATAGCTGTCTCTTGTGAGACGATGCTGGGGCCTAGCAAACACAGGAGTGGATGTTCACAGTCAGCTATTGGATGTATCACAGGGCTCCCAATGGAGAAGCTAGAGAAATTAACCAAGGAGCTAAAGGGATCTGCAACCCTATTGTTGGAACAACATGATGTACTAACCAGAACCCCGGAGCTCTTGTCTCTAGCTGCATATGTATCGAAAGATGGCCTAGTCGGCCATCAATGGAAAGAGAGGCCCATTGGACTTGCAAACTTTATATGCCCCAATATAGGGGAATGCCAGGGCCAAAAGAATGGGAATGGGTGGGTAGGGAAGTGGGGGGCGCTGTGGGGGACTTTTGGGATAGCATTGGAAATGTAATTGAGGAAAATATGTAATAAAAATATTAAAAATTAAAAAAAAAAAGAAAAAAAAAAACAAAACAAACCAACCAACCAAACAAACAAAAACACCAAAAAAAAAAATCTTAAAAAAAAATCCCACATGTGTAATTTTTAAATAACTGTTCAAAAAATTCTATATGCTTAACTAAGGATTTTACCCACCTTTAAAGGAATGGTAAAATGCCCACACTTTTGAGATAGAATCTCATTATGTATTTCAAGCTGGATGTGAACTTACATCCCTGCTGTCTCTACTTCCCAGGTGCTGGGATTTCAGGCATTCCATGCGGCAGGAATTATTAAAAGAACCATCAGGCTTCCTGCGCTACTGCTGGCATCTGTCTGCCCCAGTGGGCTGACTGGCTATGCACTGGCAGCAATGGCCGACCTGTTCTTATCTCGTAGAGTCTTCTCTGACTCAGAACTACAAATTTCTCCACCCAGACTGCTAAGTTCCCACTGGCGGGTCATTACCTCGCCAGCCCCATGCTTCAAATCCCCCATGGCCTTTGTGGTGCACATCTAGCAAATCCATGCTTTGACTCTGTACCTTTCTCTCTGGAACCCAAGTGAGCCGCCATGTGAAGAAAAACACCATACAAACTTGGTTCGCAATTGAAAGTATAGCAAAGTAAAAACAAAATTCTAGACCTTTAGACCCAGACTTGGGAATGTGACCTCTGTGACTCATTGCTCCAAGGTATGCTAATCATAAAACAGATAGCGACATTCCTTCCTCCACTCACCCGCTTCCTGGGTTCAAAGAGTCTTCATTCAAAGAAAGTCACCCTGACCATTGCTGGAACCCGCTATGTAAATGTGCTGTTGTTAGGGGCTCTTAGAAATTGTCTTGAGAGATAACCTGTACAATTAGCAGGTATTCCTTGTGACTCTTGTGACTTTGCACTTCCTTGGGACTCTTAACTGGTATCTTTGGTATTTTCCAACAACGCCCTCCCCACTTCCTTGAGTTGTGGTCTCTCCCTTTAAATACCCCCTTACGCAGCTTCTCGGGGCGCCATGGTCCTCTACCCCTGCGTGGTGTATGACCGTGAGCCCGAGAGCGCTCTTGAATAAAAATCCTCTTGCAGTTTGCAGCAAGACCGTTTCTTGTGGGTGATTTGGGATGTCGCCTCTCCTGAGTCAGAACGTGGGGGAGTCCTCATGTTGTGGGTCTTTCACAATCAATGGTAACTCAATCTCTGGGTGCAACAACTAGAATCCTAATCTTGTAAGCCATATTAAATCTAAATTCTCTGGTGGCGAATCCTGGTAGATCTGCCATAGAAACTGTGAGACACTAGCAGCTACAGCTTGTCCTTACACTATCCCTGTCCACAAGGCCCTCTCTCCCTCCTTTTTCCTCTCTTCCCCTCTCCAACCCGGAAGTCCCGCCTACTTGCCCAGTGATTGACTCCTTTATTCATTAGGGGATAGTCCACAAGAAGTCACCTGAGTGCTGATTCATTCCTTGTTCACAACCCCTCCCAGGAGAGCGAAATTAGCATCAAGATAGGAGCAACCCCAGGGCTATCCACAACAATTCCATATGAGGGAAAAAGGAGGAAAAGACGCTTAAAAATGTATAAATGCAGTTGCCCAGAGGAAGACACATTTAGTGGAAAAATGGTCTCAGACGTGGCCGTATTGATGTGCCACAATGCTGATGGATAAGAGTACACTATTTCAATGGCAGCCAGCTAAATGACAGACCAAGAAACATAATCTGCCTTGACATCTAGTAAGCACTACTCAGTTAAAGTTTAACAGGGAATGGCAAGAGTAAATGAGGCAGCTACATGAAGAACAATCTGTCCAATGCAAAGGACTGCATGCAAGTTCCAGGCTACACTTGATGCCCTTTGGATACCAGTCAATTATGAAGCTAAAACCAGCTCCTGGGCACTTGGCTTGCTTGTGACTCTGCTGAGAATGGATGCTACACATACAAGAACTACTGTCTGGTTGCACAGAGCATTTGACTGTCTGAGAATTCTAGTGCCAATGAGATGGTCCTATGCATAAAATGATTGCCATGCAAACCTGATGACTTGGGTTCAGTCCTTGGAGCCTATGTAAAGGCAGAAGGAGAGAGCTGACTCCAATGAAGTTGCCCTCTGACTTCCATGTGCAATGTGCATCTCTCTCTCTCTCTCTCTCTCTCTTTCTCTCTCTCTCTCTCTCTCTCTCTCTCTCTCTCTCTCTCTCTCTGTCTCACACATGCACTTACACACACATTGATGGATAAAATTTAAAACTCTAGTCTGATGTAAGCATCAACCAGGCCTGTGTAGACAGAGGCTAACTGAGGGGACTTTAATAATGCCCATTTTCTGTTTATAACATGTTTATTCCTTCCCTGGCCCTTGCTACACCATTCCAAACCCTTTGTATTCCACAAGGCCTGGCATGTGGTGTCTATTGACTCTTCTGACAGTTTTCCTTGTATCATCCAGTTGTTCTTCAGTTATAAACTATCCTTGTCTCCCTGACTCAGAGCCTTAACAAGAATCTCTTCCTTTTATCTGCAACACTGTAGTGCTGTTGGCTACATGTTTGTGTTGCTTCCTGGGAATGTTACAGGGTGTCCTTATCATATTGTCTTGAAGCAGTATGTCTCTGTTTCATCCAGCAAAGAGAAAGCAGAATAAACTAAGAGCACTTGCAATTTTTTCTTGACCTGTCTGCCTTCCATACTAGATTCTGCACAAGGTGAATATTTTCTCTTCGGATCTCCTGTTTCCAGTGAGCACATGTCTTTCCAATCCTTTCCTTGCTAGTGAATTGTGAACTCAGAGCTTGAGAAAAAGAACAAGGATGTGTGTGGCTTACCCTCTGCAATGCTGATTTGCATTGAAACAGAACTGCAGACTGCTACATACACTGGGAAAGAGAAAGGAAGAAAGGTCCAGCAGGGTCAGTCCCCTAGGTAGAAGATCCGATAGCATTCATCAATACAATTGCAGATTCTTCAGTTTTTAATCAGGGGTGTGCTGTTTTAATCTCATTTGGCACAAAACTCAAAAGAGAAAGGACAAGAAGGGACTTTCGGGAAAGTCCTGATAAATGATTAGCTTGCTTTATTATAATGCCAAGAATTAGCACCCAGCCCGGTTCTTTAAGTATTTATTAACTGCATGAATTATTTAACCGCACTAGCTGCTTGCCTTAAATATAAAGTGGTGCCTATGCCTACAAATCTAGGTGTGTTTTGCCTGTTTCCAAGACACTGTGTTAAAGTCTCAGCACAATACTTGGCAGGGGGGTAAGGGCTAAGTTGGTGGCAGTTATTATCTGCCTGAACCAGCTGAGAAGAATTCTTGTTTAGAGGTGTTTGCTTCAACTCCCTGTCAGAGTAGTAATCCCCATCTCATCACATCATTGGTCTTTCTCCTGCAATCTTTGGGACTAACAGTCTACCACATGGCCGACCTTTGTACGTATCTCAAATGGCACAGCTTTATCCTCCTTATATTCCCAACTATCAATCTATAATAAACTTATGCCAAGGGATTTGGGGTCCCTTTTGTGGTTCTTAATTTCATTAAGAAATAACTTAAGAGCGAACTCAAATAGAAACATTAGGAGAATTTTATCAGAGTTTAAAAGAAAACCTCCCAGAGCAGAGAAGCTAGAAAAGGACAAAACAGCCTTGCCATTTAAGCTAGCAAGGAGGTTGACCATTTGGCAGATGAACAGCCACATGGTAGGGAGGGGACTTTTAGAGAAAGAGAGAGGAACCCATGACACAAAGTGATCCTCTGACCTTTGTACACATTCTGGGGTGCACAAGCACATGCACGGTAATCCTAACAAACTAATATTATTAATGGGAAAGAGAAAAAGACATGTCTGTTATGTTTGTGATGCTGTAATCTAAATCCCTGACAGAAATTACACTGTGAGGGGACTTCAGTCAGTTGCGAAGGGAGGAAGGCTGGCAGAGCAACTCCTGTGGCGGCGCAGCAGCAGCAGCAGCAGCAGCAGCAGCAGCAGCAGCAGCAGCAGCAGCAGCAGCAGCACAGGGCAGTGGCTTGTTCACATGATTGCAACCAGAGGCAGAAAAAACAGACTGAGAGGAGAGGTGAGTATCTTAACCAGCAAGCAAACAACCCAATCCAAACCAAACATGATCAAAACAAAACAAATAAGCCTCAACCACGAAAAAAAAAAAGAGTCTATTGGTAGACATTTCAAATTAAAGCTTTAACAGTAGAAGTTTGCATTGCACCCTGACAGCTCTAGCAAGCTGTGCTCCTGAGCCACAGGGTAAATGTCCACAGTGGGCTTTGCCATACCAGCGCAAATGGCATTGTGGAGCTTGGGGTTCAAAGAGAGGGTTTCAGATGTCTTCATCATAGAGAATTAAACGAAAAAGAGAAAAGAGGAAAGAGAGGAAAGAGGAAAAAGAGGAAAGAGGAAAGAAAAGGAGTGGAGAAGAGGGCAATGAAGAATCAGGCCAGGTTGCTGTCTATCCAGGCTCTGCTGGGAGCCTGCCAGGAGCAGGGACTGGAGTAACTTGGCCCTCTTTCCAGGTCTCTGTTTTCTCACCAGCAAATTGAGCTGAGACATGGAATCTAATTTTTCTGCCAGCTTTGACACTGTGCCCTTAAAATATCCCCGTGCCCAGAGAGGGCACGAAAGCACTGCACCGTACGCACAGCCAGTCCGGCTCATCTCTTCATCTGTAGCTATTGTAATATCCTCACATAAACCATTGAAAGTAGAGAGCAGGGCAGATGGCTGTCCAGTTAATTAAGGTCCTTATAAATCACCCTAACAAGGGAGGTTCATTTACATAATCAGGGGGGTGGTCTGCCCAGACAAGCTCATTGCTAGCTTGGTGAAGCCCACCTGACAACCTGCTACAAGCAGCTGCTTATTGCTTCTGGGCACAGTGGCAGCTGCTTCTGGGTTGCCTCAGAGCTGGGAGGACAGAAAAGCCTGAGTCACTCCGGGCTGGAGGGAGGAATCCCTGAATCAATGCCTGCTGGGTGGGTGGGACTCAGCTGCCGGAGAACCCCACAGTCCACAGACTCCCTCGTGTCTGCTGTCAAAAACCCTCAGATTCCTCTTTGGAGAAATCAAAACAGGAAGGGGTTTAGGGGTGTGGAGGGGTTGGAAGGAGAAGCCCATAGTAGCATACACCGGAGAGAATGTGATACAGTCACATGTGGAAAATTTCAATCAATCTCTTCACACAAAAATGGTTTGAGGAGACCAGCGAGGGGAGCATGAAATCAGGTAGCAGAGACTAGAACTCAGTGTGTCTGCTTTAAGGGACGCACAATGTTTTCTTGCTGTGGCTATCTCTCTATCTGACTTCATCTGTATCTATCATGGCTGCCTACCCCTCCCGACTGAAGAAGGGAAAGAGAGAAACCTGGGGAAAAAAAAAAAAACCTCAAGGCTCCAAGGTATTTATTTATTAATCTAGTTTGTTTCAGAAGAGCAAGCTTTTATCGTTCTTTACTACCTAGTCTTTAGGTTCAATGAAAAGAAAAATAAATTATGAGAACGGAAGAAAAGGCTCAGTGGGTAAAAGCGCTTGTCATGCAAGCCTGAGTTTCATCCTTGGATCCTGCAGTGGAGGGAGAGAACTGACTTCTGAATGCTGTCCTGTGACCTCCAAACACATGCCCTAGTGTGTACACAGACACACACACACACAGACACCCACACACACACATACACACTACAAACAAAACAGTTAAAAGCAAACATGTGAATAGCTATGATGCATCTCTCACAGAGAATCCAAGAACTAAAAAGAAAAAGAAACAATGACAAAAGCCCTTTGGCCTGTTTTTCATATTCTTCTTCAGTCAACTTGCAAAGCTGATGGCACTAAAACCTTCTCTCCCCGTGCATTCCTCCTTATTCTATGAGTAAGGGGCTAGTCATCACCACAGGGGGACTCTGCCTCTAATTCATTTCTTTCTCAGATTAGAGGCTGCCTAATGTCCTTCCCAGTCATGTCCTTCCCAGAAACGAGAGTGGGCTTTCCATTGTAAATTTTCACTGAAATTCTGGGTAATGCATATTATGCTCTTTTTAAAAGCGAGCAGGGACGATTGAAGGGCCTCCTTTGCCACCATAAAATAAACATGGATAAAAATGCACAGTCATTGCTCAGAGGCACAGCGGAAGAATTTTATGGTCTGCTTTTCTGCTCATTGTGTGGTTTCGAATAAAAAGAGCCTAGGAGTAACCCATTAGTGTCTGCTCAAGTTCGGATTGGTAATGTCACCTGATAAGGGTCCAATTGGCTTATAGCTTGTTTCTAGGTGATACTGGTGAAATTGGGGTCTTCCCTTGGGGTTCTTAGTCTCATTAATGAAATAATTTAAGTATGGACTCAAGTGGAAGCTGGGAGAACAACTTTATTAGGGTTTAGAAGAAAAGCAGAGGGCAGGTAAGCTGTAAATCTCAGCAGCTGCCTGGAGGAGGAAAATGGACACACACACACACACACACACACACACACACACACACACAGAGGCACACAGCTATGTCTTTTGAGTTCAGCTGGCATGCAGGTCAGCCACTTGGCAGCAAAGATAGAAGAAAAGGAGAAGTTAAGCTTTTCTGAGTCATTCGGAAAAGTGGGCAGGTTTATGACAGCAAATGACTGTGGCCCTATTAGCTACCATACTGCAGGAAGCAGTAATTCTGAGAAGGAATAATACCACATTGCATTAAGGGGTAGTTATTCCACCCTTTCTTCTCCAGAGCTTAAAGGGAACCTACCTCCTGCTGCCCACCCCAGCCCTTCCAACTGAAGGAGAGAGCTGGGGAGAGAACGCACAGACAGCTAAAACTGTAAGCTATTTATTTACTTACATCTCTTAGAAGCTAATTTTTAAAAACAGCTTTTCACTATTCAGTTTCTAATTTGATGAAAATAAAAATAAAATTATGAAGGGCTCGACAAATGGCTCAGTGGGTAACTACCATGTCACACTAACACGACAATAGGAGTTTGATCCTTGGGTCCCACAGTGGACAGAGAAAACCAACCTCTGAACGTTGCCCGCTGACCTCTACATATGTGCTGTGGCACACACGTGCTCCGATCCCATGTACAGACACAGATACAAACAAAGAAGTGAAAATATAAAAATAAAAAAGTGAGTAGCTATATTGCACCTCTCATAGGAGCCAAGGGAAAAACACAGCACAACAAAACACCCTTTGGTCAATTCGTTAAACTTCCTTCAGTTTGCAAAGCCAATTGTGTGTGACAGACTTAGACACCCTCCAGCAGGCACTACTGCAAACCTTCCTATTTTATAAACACGGGACTTTACAAGGCAGGAAAAGCATCCCGAAGGATGCACAGCTAGTTGTCAGGATGCACTGCTCATTTGCACCCTGTGGAGGGTTGTACAATACAATCCTGATATGAAAACACCTCATGTATGACTTCTTCTCATATGGCACTTGCACTTTTGTTGTGGGGATAAGACTTCTTGTCCCCAGGAACTGCCTGTAGGTCAGCATGGTTCTTAGCTACTGAGAAGAATATAAATGCTGGAGAAGCACAGAAGTGTTCTCCCTCAAGGTCCCTTCTGAAGTCAGGAAGCCATAGAGGATTGCTTTGTCTTCATCAGCACTGGGGCGCTGGCTTTAGCCACAATCTTAGTCAACCAGTTGGGTCATATGACTACAGGGGACTCTAAAAGGTTTCTTTCCATAGTTAGTTAACTGAATTCCTCCATTGATTAGCTCTGCTTCAAAATCTTCAAGAGCCATGTAACTTAATCCTCTTCCAGTTTTTTTTTCTTTTGAGGAACGGAAGGCTCGAAAATGAAGCCAGCCTGCTGTTTGAAGATTGGAAGCATGTTCTTTCTACCCCCTCTTTAGACTTCAGGTTTCATTTTGAAGGAGAGGGGATTTGATGATGGAGTGTGACTGACCTAGACAGTAAGGTGGAGGAGAGTTGAGAGTAAGCTTCTGCAAGGAGTGGAATCTGTGAGCTTTCACAGTGGGCGGAGGGTTGGAAGGAAGAAGAAATTGAATGCTTTGATGCTTCACAGCTTGGTTCAAGTTTAGCCAACATAGCATCCCATTCAGGGAGGCTGTCCATCTTTTACACTGATATCATTTCCTCCTAAGTGACAAACTTTAATAAAACAGACCCATACATCAGCCATTGAGAATAATGAATGTCCCCTTCCTAAGGGAGAATTTACCAATTATGCCAGAACGGTATCTTTATCATTTTGCTAGCCATGTGAGCATCAAGCATTCTGATGGCTTTAAATGGTGTGGTGCCTGTTCTGCAGCCCTGGGCTTCCATTTTGTACCCAGTACTGTCTGTGTTCTCATTGTCTCATTTAAAAAAGAAAAGAAAAGCAGAAAGAAACTTGCAAGTGGTAGGGACAGCCTGTGCTGCCTTGGCTTACAGTCAGTTTATTCTTGTTGTCCTAGCAATAAATAGTAGCTAGAGACAAAGGCAGCCACGGGAGAGCAGTGTTCTTGGGTTTGCATCGGCTTTGAAGATTAAGCCCCTAAAGCATTTGGGATGTCTCTGCACAGCCCCTGCACCTCCACCAAGAGGGTCTGGTTGCTGTTTTCTCTTTGTAACAGAGTTGTGCAGAGTTAGGGAGCTCTCCATTTCCTGTCTGAAAATCCCGAGGCAAAGAAGGGAGAGGGAGAGAGAAAAAAAAAATCAGAGCCCTCCTCCCACAGATTAAAGCAGACCTACCGAGTTTGGTTTGAGTCAAGAAAATCTTGTATCTGTGCAAAGCCCACACACACTGGGTGTGTTGGCTGTAGACTGGTAGAAAGCAGAGCTCTTCTGTCAGATTCTCAGTGAGTCAGCGTTCCTCGAATCACACTGTTCAGGCTTTCTCTCTGAAGTGACGAGTCATGCGGAATCATGATTCACTCCCGAGCATAACTGGAAGACTGGAACCAAGCTGATTACGCCTGCCTCCTAGTCTCCATCAAAGTCACTCTTCCATCTATGAGTTATGAGCTCAAAAGAACACATTAAGTTTGGTTAAGAAATGTATATATCAGTTTTTCTCTGTTCTGATCCAAATATAAAGAGAAAGGCTTTAAGGTTTCAGAGGATAGATAATCTTGAAAGCTGAATGTAGGTGCAGTAACACATGCTGCTTCCAGTAACAGAAAAGAGATTATGACATGACTTACACACTCACCACACACACACACAAATACACGCAGTCACCACACACACACAAATACATACATTCACCACATACACACCACACACAAACATATACACACTCATCACACACACACAACCACACACACACACACACACACACACACACACACTCATTTCTTAACTGACATGTAGTTTTAATGAATGCAACGTTTTCTCCTAAAATTTGGAAGCTTCTCTCCAATAGGGTGCAGTAACTTATGGGCCTTGGGAGATCAGAGGACCACAAGTTTGAAGCCACCCTGAGATGTACAGAGCAAGACCTCACCTCAAGAAGGAAAAGAAAGCAACATCTCGTCTGTATGTTTTCCTATGTTGGAACAGAGACCTCCGGAGTTAGTAAGTGCCTGTGCTCAGGAGATTTGTCAGTAGAATGGAGCCCAACTCTCTCCAAGGAAACCTTCGGAAGAGGACATTTCAGAAAACAGTGTTTGATGCTGCTGAGAGCAGTGACATCTCGGCTCATGCCTGACTCAAACAGCTGGTGTTAAAATGATCACAGGTTTGCCCCAGAGACTCTCAGTTGAAGGCTCTGTAGCCACTCTCACCACAGAGCTGGTCTGGGTGTGGCTTCTCTCCCTTCTTTTTAGGAGGCCCTAGTGGAGTCAAGCTCTATTCTTGCCTAAGGGACATGGTGTTTACTGGGGTGGGAGAAGTCAAGTCCTTGGACCCTACCCAAGAATGGACCTCAGCGGGGCGACTTGCCCCTTTTCCCCTCACTAGACTTCGGACTACTTAAAGTCTGCCATGTTTCTTGGCTTTGTAATAGTTTTCATTACTTTGAAAAGTGTTACTCTCTTCAATGTCTTCCTGCACAACTTACCTTCCTCTGCTCTCTGGAGCTCTGTCATGACTTTGTTTTACTGTTGGGGCCACAGTTTCTTAAATGTGTGTCAGGTTGGGTTTTTTTTCTTCTTTTCCTTTTGTATCTTTAGATTAAATTGTATGAGTTCTTTGTCCCCAAGTTCCTTGCTTTGGTTTCTCTTGTCATGCCAATAAGTCAATCAAGGCAGGAAGCGCTTCATGTCAGCTATTAGTACTTTTTGATTCAAGAAATCCGCTGTGATTTTCTGTTTCTCTGTTGTTAGAGCATATTACCCTGTTTCTCTGTCATTAGAGCGTGTTCTCCTATTTCTCTATCACTAGAGCATGTTCGTCCTTCCATACTTTGAATGCATTTCCTTCCTTTATCCCAGGGCACTTTTTACAGCTGATTTAAAATGCTTTCTTCCTTGGTTCACACTATTCGAACCATCTCGGCTTTGGCAATAATGATGTGGTTTTCCTAACCATGGATCTTGTTTTCCTGACTCCTTAACTGCCTGCTGTTTTTTAAATCAATCAATGGACATCATAAAAAACATATTCCAGCAGTCTGAATCTTGTTTTCATCTGACGTATGTTAATTCTTGTTCAGCAGACCCTGCATTGTGGCCTGATAGCCTCGCTCTTGTGTAAGTTTAGTTTTGTACTATTTACAAGGTCTGGGGACGCCCAAGGTGTTTCTCAAGTCCCTGTACCTTGATGAACAAGGCTCCACATTGTCGTTGTTGCCACAGGTCTGCAATAATCCTTCCTCTAAATGTAGGGGTGTCCAACCTTTTGCCATTGTGATGTGACACCATCATCTACAGATGTGTTAGGATACAATCATAGCAATTCTGGGGTCTCTGCTAGAACTTGTATTGACTCTCACACCTATCTTGGGTATCCCATGCGCTATATATATATATATATATATATATATATATATATATAAAAAGAACCTTACTGGAACACAAAGAGGCAGATCACTTAGATGTTTTCTATTATTTCTATGATTTTGTTTGTACTTTAATGACCCAAATTAATGTAAGTCGCACCATGCAAAGCTGCATAGACAAAACTATTTGCAATAATATGCTTCTAAAAACGATTTTATTTTTAATTATATGTCTGTGTGGGAGTATTTTAATATGAGTGCAGATTTCTATCACTTGATTAAAAACCAGCCTTCGAGGCACAAGGCAGCTGATCATCTCAAATTGGAGTTACAGGATGTTTACATAAGTAATGGGGACCGAACCTTTGTCCTCTGCAAGTCTCATAAACACGGAGCCAGCTCTCCAGCCCCACTATGGTATCCTTTATAGAGAAAGTTTACTGACCTAGGAAGGGGTTATTGGTAAAGTGTGGGTGAGGTGTCCCTGATCTTTGGGGGTCAGAACTATACTCTGGACGTGGGTCTTCCCCAGTACTATTATAATCTGCAATATGGTGCCTCTGCCTCCCACTGTAGCAGCAACCTCGAAAGCCCCTATGTTCTCCCCTGCTCTCTCCAGCCCAGGCTTCAGTCATGGTCTAGTGGGGTGTCCTTATGGACCCTGGGTAGCTCCTCATCTTGCTAAAGTCCCACATCGGACGATTCAGTCATTTCATCTTGGCTAAACACTATTTTGTGTGTATTAAGCTCAGTTTTGAGGCCCTTCCTGGACTCTAGCTTCATGTGCTGTGGCTAGGAAATTGGAAGGGCCTTAGGTGATTTGGAGTTCACCTCAGAAGGTTTTTCTCTTGAACGGTTGTCTCTAGTCAACTGCCTGCAAAACAGTTTTTGTACATAAGTTCATCTGATTTGGTAGTTTTCAAAGCTGGAGGTCTAGTGTGTGTTTTATTCCATCATAACTAGAAGTGTGAGTCCTTCTTATATATTTTTTAAAGGCTCATCTTCCTCTTGGCAGATGATGCTTTTCAGATCCCCATGTCTCAATGTCTCATCTCCCCAGCTCCTTGCATCTCCTCTCCAACGAGGCCAGGTTCCCATAGGAATGCGCTGGTAACGTTGTATTTTCTCTCCCAGGAACAAGTGCAGTTCACAGCCCATTAACAAAAGGAGCCAGTAAGAAGCAGGGCAGGCAGTGATTGACAGCCCTCTCAGACTCAGCTCCTCCCCTCTCTGCCTTTCTTCCCTAGGATGACTTCCCTAGGATGGCAAAGCCCACACACCCTTCGCAGTTCTGAGCATTTTGGATATACTTCACAGCAACAGGAACCATATTGGCGTTGATACAAGTTCCCATTTCCTGCTAAGGAAGGGTGGTTGCTTGCAGACTGACGTGCAAACTCATCAATTGATAAAGCCAGTCAGTTCTCACCATAAGCCAGGGAGACAGGAAGATGACGTCACCAAAGAGGCTGGCTCCTCCCTTGCGCACAATTTTTGCGACTACCTGCACACTTTATGATGTCTCTAAGTCTGCCGTTGGTTCAAGCTAACTAGATAAAAATGTTGAGGATGAGGAACTAGTATGCCGTGGGAGGTTTAGCCTGCAGTCAGCCTGTCTTCCCAGGGGTGCAGACGCCAAGGAGCAAATGTGAGGGTTGTCGGCTAAAGAAAGCAAATTTCCAATGGACTTTCTTCAGTCTTAGGAATCAACATCCATTAAACATGTTCCCTAACTGTCTTTGTGTGCCTGTGAACAGGTGTGTGTGAGCATGTGCGCATGTGCATGTGTGTACGTGTGTGCCTCTGTGTGTGTGTCTGTGTCTGTGTGTGCCTCTCTCTCTCTCTCTCTCTCTCTCTGAACACACTATAACTCAGAGGCTGAAGAATGGCCTCTAGTGTTCTTCTCTACCACCCTCTACCTTCTTTATTTAAATAAGACCTTTCCCTGAAGCTGGAGCCAGGCTGACCAGCAGCCAGCCTCACAGATCCTCCTTTCTAGGCTATCCACAGTGCTGGGGTTAGAGGATCACAGGGCCTTACCTAGCTTTCTATATGAGATACAAATTAGTTTTCTTATCCACTGAGCTATCTCTCCAGACCCACCTCTCTATTTAAACACTGAGCCATTGTGAAGAATGTATTTTTGATATACCTCATTTAAAAAAATATTATAACAATAAAATTTGGGAATATTAATCCCCAGTCAACGGTAAGCTGCAGAGTCAAGTTTTGCTCGGGATGGCTGGATTTCATTTTGTGCTTTAAGTGTTTATGCTATCCCAGTATTTAACTAACCACACCTACCCTAAACCAGATGATTCCATAAGGCGGGGTTCTAAACAATTCCAGGTCATTTTGGCTTCTTTAGCCTCCGGGTCCACATATCTTTACTCAGACAACAGAAGGGGCTTTCAAGCACTTAATTTGAACACTGACTTTAACCTTTTCTGTAAAGATGAGCACAGTCATGTTTACTTTGCTGGGGCTGTGAGGGTTAAACCATTTGGGATGCTAGGGGAGGCCATCAGATGTTCAATACTGCACTGTGTGATTACAGCAATAAGCAGACACCTCGAAGACACTGTGGGGCCCTTGATTTAATTTTACTTGACAGTGGCTGGCAGGGGCAGGCCATACTACTCTCACATAAACCCTTCATGTATTATGGAACAAGGTCGCCTAATCTCCCAAGAACAAAGATAAGGCACCGCAGCCACTGCTGTGTAGCTGCTTTCTCTACGATTTCTAGGTAAATGAAACGACCCGTTAGGTGGATCCCGGGGTGAGGGTTAAGGGGAGGAAGCTGAAGTTGGTTGTCAAAAGTTTCATAGGAAAAGCAGAAAAACAAACTCGCAGTGTAGGGTGTAGTGGGGATTAAACTACTAGCAACCACTATTGCTCCAGTGGGTCCCAAGGACAAGTCATTAAACTCCTCAGCCTTGTTCAATGGCCAGCAAAAGCTGGTAGAAATCTTAGTAGCTGCGGAGACCTGACTAACTAGTTCCGAGGTGTGTGTGTGTGTGTGTGTGTGTGTGTGTGTGTGTTGGGGGAGGAGGTTTGAGGGAGGAGGAGGGGATAGCACAGGACCGGAAACACCCCAGGCTGGTTTTCTCTTTGGTCTCCCAAGCGTCCACCTGCTTTCCAGAGACACTCCCAGTCCTTCCTTACATGGCCGCTCTTTGCTTTAAAAGGACGAGTCTTAACTGGAAGGATGACACGCCTGTCCTGTGAATCCTAAAGAGTCTTTCTTCACCCATATCGGTCTCAGAACGGGAAGTTTTGTGGTCCTTAGGCCTGGCTGAGGGGTGTCCTTTGTGTCTACAAAGTGGCACTCAAGATCTTTGTGGACCACTTCAACACCCACCCAGGCATGGGTCATTACCAACTGATTCATCTAAGGAGAAACTTCACAGAAATACTTAAAAGCCAAACCATTAATAGGAAAGATGTTCAAGAAGGATCAGGTTAAGCGATAGTGGTGTGTGTGTATGTGTGTGTGTGTGTGTGTGTGTGTGTGTGTGTGTGTGTGTGTGTGTGTGTGTTGAGCTGAGTACATACAGATCAGTAAAACCCCACGCTGGGGACTGCAGCATTTTTCAGTACAGGGCACTGCAGGCTTCTGCAGTAGTAACCCGGACGCCAAGCGCATTGTGCTGGGGTCGACCGAGACAGGCTCCATAGAGAAATTACGGAAGTTACTAACAAACAAAGCAAAACAACAAAACGGACAAGGTAGACGCTTCCTGCAGAGCTACAATACCCTAAGCAGGAAATCGAGTGCGACACCCACAGCTCCCTTTGCTCTCAGCAGCACATAGCCTCTCCGAGAGAGAGGTTAAGCTCCCCTTAGTCCAGCTAATCTTAAAGAAAATTATATGTTCATTTTCCAGAAACGTGAACCATTCCACACTGGGGTTCCCTTGCAGCGCCCCAGAGCCCCAGGCTCGAACTCTAGGGTATGGAAAGCCAAGGAGACTGCTAATCACGCACAGGATGCGGGAGGCTGAGGCTGGGGAAGGAATGACTCAGCGTGATCCTGTGGCAGGGCGAGCGGGAGGGGCGCAGACTCCGCGAGGAGACCCAGGTCCTGTTAGTGTGAGGACCTCTAACCTCTATGTATCTTTTGATTGTCCCTTGATCCCCGTGACAGGTCACGCCATGGCCCTCGTGCAGCTTGAGTCACCTAAGCGGTGCCCAGAAATCTAGTCTATGCGGGTTGCTAGATATCCTAGCAGGAACGCCCCACCCTTCTTTAGCCGGTGCCTCCTGGTCACTAGGGGAGGAGGATACCGTTGCCCCCTTAGTACCAAAGAACGCCCCTTATGTTTCTGCAATGCTTCTGGCTCCCGGTCTCTCCACCAGTCTGTTTTCCGCATTAAAACAAACTTCTAGAAAAGTTACAATTTTGAACTTAAGAATACTGCAGCGCCACCTCCCCCGCCTCGCCTTCCTGCAGGAGAAGAAGAAAATTTGAATGCCAGAGAAAGCGAAACTAAGATGCCCTGAACACTCTGTCCATCGAACTGCTCAACAAGGAAGACCTCAACTCCGGGAACAATAACTGCAGGCCACGCCCTAGGAGGCTCTCGCAGTCCCGCGCTGCTCCAGGCCGCCAGCAGGGGCGCTGTCGGAGCGGCAAAGGAGGAACATCAGTGAAAGATGAATTCCTTTCACATTCTCAGGGGTTTAGGAAGGAGGGCACCCAAAAAGTTCTTCCAAAAGAAAGGTCTTGAAGACATCTCCCAGTCGTCTGTCAACCAACCCTTGAACTTAAAAAGAGAGAGAGACAGACAAGTGTCATAGGCGTAAAAACAAATACTTGTGAATTTTGCTGTGTTCTCCACCATTCTCTAGGGTCCTCCAAAATATATAGAGAAAAATTCTATTAATTTCTATGATATCCATACCCATATTCATTAGACTTGTTTATATGTCTTAGAGCAGGATACCCCTCTAAGTTTTGTTTGCAGTGCTTTCAGACTAGGCCCGGTGGAGAAAGGGTCACTCATTCATCCGTCCTGATACCCACCCGGCTTCTCTTCTGCAGCTCATACCCCTGGGTTCTCTTTTAGAATAGAAGTTTGGCTCTTTTTCTTTCTCTCACTACTTGGAAATCCGTGGTTACGTCATGCTTGCTTGCCTTCTGCCTTGAATTGGTTAAACACAGTCTCTTCTTTGCCGTGTCCCCACAGGCAAGGTTACCTAATGACAGAGCAGAACTATAAAACCAAATGGGTGTCAGTGACAAAGCAGAATTTCAGTGTTCAAGAGACTCTTAATGAGACATCATCTGCCTCTGGCTAGACCTGCCGATGAGATAATGTCTCTGGCTGAGAAGAGCTTGGGCTGTAACCTGTTAATGGCCAGAGGGGTCAAAGATCTCTGTGTACTGTTTCTGGGACAGCTCTAATTGGAGTGGTTGGTGCTGGGGGCTTGCTTTCTCTGGCTTGCAGCTTGGAACAGGAGATCCACTTTGAGGACAGCAGAGTTACACACAAATCTGACCCTACAGTGCTGTGTAGCTCAGGTGGGAACAGGCCTCGGTGTCTCAGGCAGGGAGAGAAGCCAGTGCTGCGAGATAGGAGCAGAGGCAATACCTGGAGGGTTCCTTGCTCTTCAAACTTCTCTATTAGCCTGAGATAGCCCCGAGACCCCACCCTTAGGGAACAGTCTCCTTTCTTCAATGGGAAACTGAGGCACAGAGAAGTTAGGGTGTTTGCAACTTGAGAATCCAAATCTCCGGATACTCTGTGTAGTCTTTGCTGCTGCACAGGACTTTTCTCATGTGCGTGCGTGTGTGCGCGTGCGTGCGTGCGTGTGTGTGTGTGTGTGTGTGTGTGTGCGTGTACACTGTGTGTACCCACTGAGGCTAGAGATTAATGTTGAGTATTTTTCTTGGTCACTCTCTACCTTTAACATTTTTTATTTATTTATTTATTTATTTATTTTTGAGACAGGGTCTCTTCCTGAACCCGGGGCTTACCAATTTATCTGGACCGCTGGCTAGCGAATCCCAGAAATCCTCCTATCCTCATTTCCCCATCATCGTGACTACAGATGCTCTACTGTGTTCTGCTTTCCATATGGTTGCTGGGGATCCGAACTCACGTTCTCATAGCAAACAATTTACTGAGCCATTTCCCCAGCTGCCAGACCTTCCTGTCTTAAAATATTGCTGGGATTCCCTTTTGTATGCCCCCTGCCTCTTTTCTCTGTTTGTTTGGGAGAATTGATAAATGGATGATTTAAAATCTCTACATGATTTAAGATCTCTACATGAAGGCCGGGGAGTGGTGGCACATGCCTTTAATCCCAGCACTTGGGAGGCAGAGGCAGGCAGATTTCTGAGTTTGAGGCAGGTGGATTTCTGAGCTCAAGGCCAGCTTGGTCTACAAAGTGAGTTCCAGGACAGCCAGGGCTATATGGGGAAACCCTGTCTCAAAAAAACAAAAAACAAAAAAACAAACAAACAAAAAAAACAAACAGAAAAACCAAACAAACTGCCTGAAAGGATGGGGGAGTTGCAGCATTTAAGAAGTGAATAGAAAAAAAAAGAAAAAGGTGTTGCCATGGGATCCAGTTGACATACTGAGGTAATGAGGTAAGAAGGGAAGCAGACAATGTGTGGAGACAGCATCCCCCTGTGAAAAGACTAAAGTAACATTGTCCTGTTCCGACTCCATTTTGTATCTGCTCAGGCAGTTCTCAGCCCTTTACCCAATGCGCACTTCTACCTTGGCAACACCTTTGCGATTTCATGACCTTGACCGGGTCCAGATGTATTAACCAAGATAATTGGCAAGTTATGTCCAAAATAACTGCTCTGCTCTGCCAGGAAGGAATATTTCAAAGTTACTCCGACTCTCACCTGAGTTTGATGTATCTTTATGGCTTTTACCTTTAAAAAGTGTATATCTGAGCTAGGACACCAAGAGACTTCTTGGCGTCTCAAGTCTACTCTTGGAGATTTAGCTATCAAGGAAAAGAACTTAAAATTTTTAATTGGCTTAATCAGTGTGCATAGTTTTCTCTTTCTTTTCCCTTCCCTTCCCTTCCCTTCCCTTCCCTTCCCTTCCCTTCCCTTCCCTTCCCTTCCCTTCCCTTCCCTTCCCTTCCCTTCCCTTCCCTTCCCTTCCCTTCCCTTCCCTTCCCTTCCCTTCCCTTCCCTTCCCTTCCCTTCCCTTCCCTTCCCTTCCCTTCCCTTCCCTTCCCTTCCCTTTTGTTTGTTTGTTTGTTTGTTTGTTTTGTTTTTTTGAGACAGGTTTCTCTGTGTAGTCCTGTTGGTCCTGGGGATTTCTCACAGCCTGGGCTGGCCTCGAACTCACTACTGCACCTGTTTCTCCTCCTGAATGCAGCCAGTGTGGGTTTCCATAACTATCTGGCATGGATCGTTACACCCTGGTGTGGAAGAGAAATGGACCATTTCTTACTGTGGGTCAGCACACAGCTCCTTCGCTTACTCGGTGCACCTGGAGATGTATTGTTTATGAGCCTCCTTCCACTTTGTCTTCCTTCTCAGAGATACTTCCTTGCATGGAGCAGTGTGAGGGATTATGCAGCAGGGAGTTGCACAGTCAGGAAAACACCTTTAGCTTTCAATTTAAGCTGTCTGAACGCCTGACATTTTAATCCATCTAAGAGCTCTTTCCTAAGCGAGCCAGCGACAGACAGCCACTGTCAGCTTCAGGCTGTGAGCTAAGGGGAGAGACACTGCCAAAATAAATGCAGTTGGGTCTTAGCGGTTTGGAAGTAGGGTCTGGGCAGGGCTGCTAGCTGCAGGGAGCTGACAGGAAGAAAGCATGGGGGGTGGGGGAGAGGGATAGGGTTCTGAATTGTGAGGCTGACTTTTTTCCTCAGCAATTTGCCTATTCCCTGATGTGTACTTCCACTGTTTCAGTGAGTCTGAGTTTTAGGAGCAAAATAATGAAGAGCTCTCAGGTCCACAGTTTATGGAATTAGAAGGAACTAGGGGAAGCTGGTTCACGGTGTAAGAAAAACAGGGGCCGGGATCACTGCAGTTTCCTTCTTTTAAAACAATAAGCATAAAGGCATCACTGTCAGTGATTCATTGGTGCGGATCCTACAGCCATTACTTGCCCAGTCCTCGAGGGTCTTGTAATGTCACCCCGCTGGCTAGAATAATACATTTGTGACCCATAGAGGTCTTAAACTGTACAATAATTCTTTCCTTTAAAACCCACAGGTTATGGGTAGGGTAGAAAGCCCAGGATGCAAACTCAATGCATAACGCAGCCACTAAGGCTGCTTCGATTTGGTTTGGACTGGAAATATGGTTAAATTCAAAGGGCATTTGATGCGAGTGTGTGTTTCAAAAGTAGAATAGGGATCTCACTGCAACTAAGCATGGAAGTTTCCAGAAAGAGTATTAAGAGATGCACATGGTGTGTCATTGAATGCCATTCCCAGCCCCCACATATGGCAGCTCACAGCTACCTGCAACTCCAGTTCCAGGGACTCCAACTCCCTCTTCTGGCCTCTGTGGGCACTTGCACTTACATGCACATCTCCCAAGACATACAAATACACAGAAAGTTAAAAATAATTAGTTTTATTCTGAACCTATTCAAAAGTGCAAGGAGAAGAATTACGAAGTTGTCCTCTGACCTCCACGTGTGTTATAGTACACGTACGATCACAGCACACTTATGCATATACAGACTTACATCACACACACATTTAATAAGGCCTACAAGAAAAGAACAATGGTTAAGAAATTAAAAGACGAAATAATGGGCCTGGAGAGACGGTTCAGTGGTTAGAGGCACTTGTTCTTGCAGAGGACCTAGGTTGGGTTCCTGGCACCCACCTGGTGGTTCACAATGCTCTGTAACTACAATTGCGGGGATCTGCTGCCCCCTCCTGGACTCTGAGGGCATAAGGCGCGCACATGGTATGTATAAATGCATACAGGTAAGCACTCATATACATCAAATAAAAAATAAATGTGAAAAGACAAAATAAATGTTGTAGCTCACTATAATCAGACAACGATCAGTTAAAACAGTGCCAACCATATAACAGAGCTTTAAATATGACTGCACTCAACACTGATGAGATTTGGGGGCTTTCCCACTGCTGGAGACCATATGAACTTAAACACTGTCCCTGTGCATGGAATAAGCTCTGTGAATACTGCCTAAGGAAATGCTACAACATGGGACAAACGTTATGTCTGTGTTTTGCCTTATGTGTGTTAATAAGAAATCTGGAATCTATTTTCTCAGTCTACTAGATGTTATACAAGTTCACACTTTGGGAAGAATATTAAGTAGCCTCTCAAGTGAATTGTGGATATTTAATGACTTGAAAACATCATATACAAATACACATACATATGCACTGAATATAGACATACACATATACATTATATAAACCACACACACACACAATATAACATTACATTAAAATCAGGATGAATGATTAGAGTATGATCCCACTTTAGATAAAATCATATAATGTATAATATGCAATGAAATAATATAAACATATAATATTCAATTAAAAGTTTTTTATATACATTTTTCTCATTTTCCTTATAGATTTCCCCCCTATATTAGACATGCGATATTTCCAGAAGGTCTGTGTAGATGAGGAGGATCTTGACTTGCTGACGCTCCTGCCTCCACCTCCCTTGTCCTAGGATTACAATTGTGTGCCACTACCTGGATTTACACTGTGCTGGGAAGCAAAGGCAGAGCCCAGCACGCGAGGTGAGCCCTGTGCCAGCTGAGCGAAATCCCCAGGGCTGGACACAGGTGGGCCAGCAGACATTTGCAGGTAGCTGACCCCCAAAACAACCCAGGATATTTTGTATATTCTGGGTTTTCACTAGGGCGTTTGCTACCCAAGAAGATTGGTGGCATCTCCATGGAGAGAGCTCTGCTGCGGACAGCTCCATCCTGCACGCAGGACAGGCCATCCGCTGCCACCGAAGCTGTAACACGCAGGCTTCTACGATTAGGTTCTCTGTGGTTTCCTTACTTTCTGTTTGCTTCGTGGACAATTTGTCCCACAGACTGAATATACAGAAAGGCTTGAGACATCACTGAATGTCCAAAAATGTGGCAAAGACCATGCGCTGGAACATGGACTATACAAAATGCATTTCTGTAAGTGATACAAAAATCCCATGTTGTACCATTTCCTGAGAACCACCCTTGCAACCCTTGGGTAGAAAACATTTTATCCATGAAGGAAGGGGAGGGGATACAGTATCCATCTCTCCTCTTTCTCCCCAAACCCTCAGTTTCTATATCACACGGATGGATGGAAACAGCAGGGGCTCAGCTGTAATTACCTTATAAATAATGAATAAGGCACTATTATTATTACTTAAAAAATCCCATTTTGGAACGAGTCTCTTGATAGTAGATGAAGCTTAATTTAGCCAAATAACCATTCTGCATTAGCTAATGTGGTCCATTATTTTTAGGCTCAACAGATATTTCCAGATGTACTGTGACAGGGGTGATTTATCACTGTTCTGGGGGGCCTCCGTCATGGCATGCCAGGGCTGTATTCAGGGTTTATTACTGGTTTCCACTGAGACACCTGGCTAAATTAGTTTAGTAGTACATTAGCCATAGGCTCTTTTGTTGGAGAAGACATGCAAGTCTGTCCAGTGTTGTCTGCATTTGCAGAGTTCAGACTTTACATTAATCCCCCCTTTAAAATATGTCTGATATGAAGTTATAAAGGCATTGGAAGTAGCTAGGTGAAAGATAAGAGTCTTAGCCTTGCATATCTTCCTTGTTGATTTTAATGTGCTTGTATTTAAAGACAGCCTGCCAAAATAATGTGATCACTTCTGAGTGAAGAATTATTAAAATCATGCTTTTTCCCCCCCTTCCTGGCTATATTTCTATGTTTTCTGCTGTAGAAATATGTTAACTATTATACCCAGGAAAGAAATGGTTTCAATAACACATGTCATTTTGAGGTCCTTGCCCTTCCTCTCAGAATGCATTAACTCACTTCCATGGTATGCAGAGAGATCTCAGTATGGTGACCCCGGTCCTGCATATCATCAAAAATAATTGACTAAAAATGTAATTCTTGGAGCTTAATTACATCTATCCTGGCAGCTGCAGCTCCCAGTGGAGAAAGCACCTAGTAGTCTACCCTAAGCAGTCTATAAGGCTGGTTCTGACAGGATTAGGAATCCATTGAGTGTGCACGTTACCAGAGACACAGAGCATACTGGAATCTAAGCAGGTGACACAGAGGTGCCTCATGGTTCTAGTGTTACTCTGAAGATGGTACATCCTTATTCTGAAAGCTCCCACCCTGCTCATGGTCTCAAAAACAGAGACCTTAGAAGCATCTCTCTGGACTCGAGAATGTACTAGACAGCCTCCAGCTCCCTTTGCTCAGACTGTACAGGATGCTTGCTGTGTGAGCATTCAAAACAAACAAATTTGAGACAGGCTCTCATGTAGCCCAGGCTAGCCTCAAATTCACAACATAGCTAAGGATGACTTTGAACTTGTACATCTCCTTGCCTCCATCTCCCGAGAGCCGAGATGTCAGGCTTGAGTCACCATGTACCATAGTGGCTCTGGGATTGAACCCAGGGCTTCATACAAACTACCCAAGGCCTCTACTGACCGAACATCTCCAGCTCCCATGTAAACCATTTATCAGTCAGTAGCTCCAGAAACAGACTCAAGGCTGTCAGACCTGGCCACGGTGTCTGGAGTATAGCTCTGGCCTCCAGGGGTAAAGATGCTCTGCTCTTTTTGTTACCATGTTAACTAATGGAATTCCATGACAGCCTGGGCTTCTTATCACATTGTATATAGATCTTCCAAATCGACTCCCCAAACTTCTGTGGACTTGTCTCTGTCCTTGAAGCCTGTTTGTAACTGGACCTGCCGTGGTCATCTCTGTGTGGTCTTGACCTCTAAGGCTCAGAGCCTTGGTTTCTGTTTTCTTTCAGACTTATCAGACTGTTAATATCAGTCTTCAAAGGGAGTTCTCCTTCCTTTTACCCTTAAAAAAGTCTTTATCCCTTGACATTTCTTCATAAAAATGGCACCTTACCAGCAGCCCCCAGCATCACCTTCTCTCTAAATTACTAACCTAAAAGGTGAAAATGTACCATCTTTCAAACTAGCACCAATGTTCACCCTAATGACAGGATCTGTTTGTGTGTGTGTGTGTGAGTTTGTGTGTGTGTGTGTGAGGAATGTGTGTGAGTGTATGAGTGTGTGTGAGTGTATGAGTGTCTTAGAGTATGTGTGTGAGTGTGAGTATGTGAGGGTGTATGAGTGTGTATAAGTGTGAGTATTCGTGTGACTGTGTGTGAGTGTGAGTGTGAGGAATGTGTGTGAGTGTGTGAGTGTATGAGTGTGTATAAGTGTGAGTATTCGTGTGACTGTGTGTGAGTGTGAGTGTGAGGAATGTGTGTGAGTGTGAGTGTGTGAGTGTATGAGTGTGTATAAGTGTGAGTATGTGTGTGTGTAAGTGTGTGTGAGTGCGAGGAATGTGAGTGTGTGAGTGTATGAGTGTGTATAAGTGTGAGTATTTGTGTGACTGTGTGTGAGTGTGAGTGTGAGGAATGTGTGTATGAGTGTGTGAGTATATGAGTGTGTATAAGTGTGAGTATGTGTGTGTGTAAGTGTGTGTGAGTGCGAGGAATGTGAGTGTGTGAGTGTATGAGTGTGTATAAGTGTGAGTATTCGTGTGACTGTGTGTGAGTGTGAGTGTGAGGAATGTGTGTGAGTGTATGAGAGTGTATGAGAGTGTATAAGTGTGAGTATGTGTGTGAGTGTGTGAGTGTATGAGTGTGTATAAGTGTGAGTATGTGTGTGAGTGTGAGGAATGTGTGTGTGTGTGTGTGTGTGTGTGTGTGTAGGCAGTGAGTTTGTGAGCTTTTGTCCTTCCCTGGTCTGTACTCGTGTCACTTTGCCAAGTTCCTTTGTAGTGAAATATGTCTATTCTGCAGAAATAAATGGTGAATGTTCTATAATACAAAAGCCCAAACCTTCTTAACTTGATGCAATGTCTAAGTGTATCTGAAAGAGAAATACTTGAAGAAGACTAGAAGCATTTTGGAAAAGAAAAACAGTGATACTTAACCACAGAGAATGCTCAAGTCCGACAGGGGAGATTATGTGATGTACAGGCATGAAGTCACTTGGACAGGATGTTCTGTAGTACAATAAAAGTGTGAAGTAGTACAGCCAAGAACGGATTATTCAGTAATTGGTATTGGGATGCCAATCACTAGCCATAGGCCATTGCCATATTATATTTTCAAAATAGAAAACTTGAAAACTTAGGAAATTTTCCAAAAATTCAAAACTTAGAAAATTTCAAAATTAGGAAACAAAAGTTCTAGAAGAGAATCTAGATAAACATTGATGGGCACCTTCCAAAAAAAATTTTTTTTTTTTGTTTTCTTCGAGACAGGGTTTCTCTGTATAGCCCTGGCTGTCCTGGAACTCACTCTGTAGACCAGGCTGGCCTTGAACTCAGAAAGCCACCTGCCTCTGCCTCCCAACTGCTGGGATTAAAGGCGTGCGCCACCACTGCCCACCAAATTTTAAGGCCAATGTCACACAGAAAGCAATGTGCCCAAGTCCAGGACAGATTTAAAGCTGTTTTAGGAAAAAAATATCACCTGGGGTGAAGTTGAAAGGCCAACTTGTCACAAGTGAACACAGACTTGCAAAATAATTTTAAGAACTGAATGTGAGGGTCCGGGAAACAACTCAGGGTGGGGCTAAGGGCGCCTCCTCTTCTTTGGGAACTTGGGTTAGGTTTTCAGCCCACATACTGGGCGGCTCATCAATGGCTATAACTCCAGTTCCAGGAGATCTGAAATCCTCCTCCACCTCCATGGGCACCTACATATATGTGGTACACGCATATGCATTCAGGTGCATACTTATACATAAAATAATAAATAACTTAATCCAAAACACTTAAATTAAATGTGATTAAAAAAAACCCTCTAACACATCAATCAGTAAGAGGAAACCAAAACCCAGAAAAAAAATGACAAAGGATCAACATTGCTTAAATACACAGAAGCAGAAATCTCTTAACAAAATATTAACAAACTAAATCTAGTAACACAGAAAGGGTCATATGCTGAAAGAAAGAAGGATTTATACATTGTAGAAATAAGACAGAGGGCGAATTAATGAATTCAGTTCAATAAAAAATTTAGGAAAATCTAATGCCATTTAATAGTAAAACCCACAAAACAAAACAAAATCAAAACTCTAAAACCAAAAGCAAAACAAGAAAAATCATGGGAGAACTACGATTTTACTCAAGAAAATGAAAGTTTGAGGAAATCCAGAAACAGATACAATATCATCTCATGCTCAGAAGAGAAGTGTAGACTCAGGATGTACACTCAGTGTTCATGAATGAAATTTGGATCTTGGGGTGGATGTGAGGCTCTGTTGTGACTGGGGGAAGGAAGGGACAACCTGAGAAACAGGGGCAGAGAAGCAGGAGTTGCTTGGAGAGCCAACTGAAGGGAACGTTCCCTCGGAGGGTCAGGAGAGGGCCCTGGACTACACCTGGAAGGAAGAGGGAAGGAATTCTAGAGAACAGGAAAGTTTATAGAATGTTATAGAAAGTTTATAGTTTATTTATAGGATGGAACGTTTCAGAGCTGAGCGATTGGGGCTCGGGGTGGGGACAGAAGCTGGACCAGTGTTGAGCTAAAGAGTAAGGCAGGTCACAAAGTGTTTCATTTGAACATGCTACCCATAACTGAGAGTGGCTAGAGAAAAAGCCTCTACAACATGGTTCATACTCTCCCAGCTTTTAAGTGTTTACTCAGACAATTTCTGCTCCTCCAAGGAGCGCCCCCACCCCAGAGCCCCTTTATCTAGTGGCATGCTTTCCAGCTTTAATTTTTCTTTTCACTTGCCCACAAAATATTTCAAACTCATACATTTTTTGATTAATTGCACATGGGTAGATTTTATAAGATTTGTATTCTATCCCTTCAAATTCGAGAAAGAGCTTTTGAGAAGGGCAGGGACTAGGCTGTGGCCACTGTACTATTCCCAGTGGCTGAGCAAGACTGAGCTGCTGGTAAGTGCTTAATAGATACCATGTTCGTTGGGCATCTGCTACAAAGCAATGCTTTTTCACCTCCCCTCCCCCACCCGTCCTGGCCCAGGGAATCACACTCAGGAATGAATCTTCCTGGTCAGGCATCCCACAGTGCTCCTTACCTTCCAGGGATGCCTGGAATTCCTCCTACCGGTGCTGAACGGGAATGTTGGAGTCTTGTTGACACCTTTTTAGGTCCTCCAACCCCAAGTTCTCAATTCTGCAAATTCCTTTAACTCACTGACTCTTTTTCTACACTGTGTTCAGACTTGATAATGTAATTACATACTATACATCCCTTATAAGTAATGTTCCAGGAGAGTAATGGGGATACTTTATTAATAGGCATGGTTACTACGCATCCGGGAAGAGTCTCATGGATGCTCAGGGAAGGGTACTTGGAGTAAAAGAAGATCCAGGAGCTCATTTCTGAAGCACACATGCAATTTAAATCTTTGGCTGCAAGCATTTATTTTTTAAAAGGATGCTCACAATCTCACTACATTGGACTCTCTCTCTCTGCATCCTTGACGAGTGACTCCTGACCCTTTCCCCTCATTAGGATTAAAATGACAGCCAAAAAAAAAAAAAAAAACGACAGGAGAGATGGCCCAGTGATTAAGAACACTTGCTGCTCTCACAGAGGACCCTGGTTCAGTCCCTGTCACCCACACAGAAGGCTCACAACTGCCTATAACTCCAATTCCAAGAGATTTAATTCCTCTTTCGGCCTCTGTGAGGATTTCACACACATGGTGTACATGCATATCCCTAGACACACAAACACAAGTACAAATAATAAATCTTCAATATAATGTGTCACTGGGGCTATAGATGTTGCCTCAGTGGCTGCAAGGTTAAGAGTACCAGTTGCTCTTGCAGAGAACCTGAGTTCAATTCCCAGCAGCCACATGGTGATTCGCAACCATCCCATCCAGGGGATCAGATATCCTCTCCTGACCTCTGTGGTACTGGGCATACACGTATGGTACATGCAGGCAAAACACTCACACACATAAAATAAATCAAAAGAATCAGTCAAGGACTGGACTTGAGATGCAGGGGAGGAGCTGTGCCTAGGATAAGGATGAGAATTCCTAGGGCAGCAAGAGGTAGCTGTAGTCAGCCATTCCCACTCAATAGCACATCACTGAGCACTGATCTCAGCATGTGAGGTGCTGGTTTAACCCACTGCTGGAGCTTGTGACACAATGATGCTGTGTTCATACTTATCACATAGTGGGGTCCCTCCCTGGATGTTAGAGGGTAGCTTTGTGTGTTGAACATTGTATGAAATGGACACTCTGTGCTACATATTGTACCGTTGAAGGGGGCATTATGGTTGACTCCACTTACAGACCTAGAGACAAAAGCTTGAAGTAGCTTCGTGTCCTAATCCAGCCCAAGGCTTGTAAGGGGAAGTGGGACAGGCTGACACTGAGTCTGGCCAGCTGCCTGCAGAGCTCTCTTGACTTCTCATCTGCAGTCTACAGGCCCTGCTGTGAAATGCTCTAGACAGGGGAGGGTGGGTCAGGGTTGGGAGGGTGTCTGGTCATTGGCTTCTCTCAGCTTGGCAGAGAAGAGGGAAAGTGCATTAAATATAGAAATCTGTCAAAATTCTGTTTCTAACCTCATGCTTCGGTGGTCTGATTTTTTTTTATTGTACGCCTACATCTGCATTTTTGGAAATTCCAATTGATCTTTCACACCATAATTAGTTCAAGTGACAGCTTTCGTGTTTTAAGGCACTAAATGGGAGAAAGACGCCAAGGTTCTTGCTAATCAACTTTCCCTCAGGGATCACGGGAGCTTTTGTGAGCAAAGTACACTGGATTGCTGCTCACTTTTCTAACTCTTTTTTTTTTTTTTTTAAAGAAATGGAAACTCTTTAAGCAGACCATAGGAAAGAAAGGTCAAACTCACACCCCTGAAGACTACAGTCAACAAGTTATTGCGTATTTAAAAAATCTCCAAAGATTGGATTTTTAACCCAAAGAAATGATAAATGTCTAGAGAAATAGACCTTCTAGCTGGTTTGATCATTAGTGCATATTGAAATGTCCCATTGCAATCCATAGACATGTGTCAATTAAGCTACATTTTAAAAAATGCTACAGTTAACATATATTTGGTCCACATTTTCATAGTAGAAAAAATTGAGTGCTTCCAATGCAAAGGATTGTAAATATTCATATAATGGAACCTTATACCAAGCTACATAAATACATATCAGTAATATGTGTGTCAGTCATCAGTAGTGCTAACAAGAGGATGATGGGAAGGCTTTACCAAGAGCATGATGGGAAGGCTATCATAGGCAGGTGTTGGCTGAGTCTCCATTCCCATATCTGGGCATTTTCCAATACTCTAAAAACATTCTCTCTTTCCTCCAAATTACTCATCCCTTCCATCCCCAGGCCTTTGAATGTGTAACTTTTTAAAATTTGAAACACCTTCCTACATTGACCTGGCCATTCACAGACTAAGACGCAGTGACTCTTGGCCTCTAGAGATAGGCAGAGTTACTGCAGCCTGCTGGTGACTTCTGTGTCATAGACAACACAGAGTTCTGTCCTGTGACCTTGACTATGCTCCTTGACTTCAGGGCACATCTATTTGTCATCTGTTCAATGAGGCTATGAGAAGAGACTTTACATAAGGTGGCCGTCGGGACTAAATGGCACAGCCATACCCACTGGAAACGCCCAAAGTCAGGAAGCCAGCACAGTTGCTTAATACAGTTCCGGCAAAGCTGAGCCGCGTGCTGTGACTGCCGTCACTTTGTCTCTCAGTTTTAGGTTTTGGTCTCTGCATGTTGCATTCTTAGGAACTTTCTTCATTATGATTCATTTCATGTCCTTTCCTGAGAAAATTATGTCTAAGTTTTTTGTTTGTTTTCTTGTTTGTTTGTTTTTAGAAAGTCCTAAACTCACCCTTCTGCTTTTAGGGAAGTAACTTTCTCTGGTTCTTTCTGGAAGTCTTCTTATGCCCTGGATCGTGATAAGCACAGATAATTACGTAGATACTAGGAATTTCTTCATGACACCATGACCCTGGGAATCTTCCTTCAAACACTATAACTGGAACAGGGTAAACTTAGAGATAGTTGACAAACTCCAACTGGCCAGGAGACTTGGTAATAGATTCAAGGCCTCTTTTTACAATGCACTTAGAACTCTCTAAAAATGTAGCTTAAAGATAGAGGATCATACAGGGTCTTCCCTCCACCCCCCCACCTCGGAGGACTGGAACTTAGTAAATGAGATAGATTTACAAAATAAATTTTCCTACTTAATAGTGTAGATGACAAAAGGATATAAATAAAGGAAGTTAGTATTTGTTATTCATAAAGGACCAATTCAAGGTTTTCTGTTTGTCTGGAGTGCTTTAAAACTGCAGCTACTGCCAGTCTGAAAACAGGTTGTGATAGAATGAGTGTGTTTGCTTTGATGGAGACATTCCTTAGATTCTTTGAATTGGAGTTATAGGGCTGATAATAAAGGTAAAATCTGTTCTACTTGCACGTTCTAACAGTGATTGAACATGTAACCCCACACATATGATGAAAAATCAAACACATGTCCAGAGACAAAATGGTATAATCTATACTTCTTGGATAATCACTAGTCTGTCTGTGTTCTGTGAAACCTGAATAAATAAAGAAGCAAGCTGACTGCTAGTCAGTCAGAGCTGCAAGATTCCCCTGACCACTACGCCTGACTCACCTCCCTCTCTGACTCTCTGACCCTGTCAAATGCTCAGGCAGGTCCCCAGCAACTGAATAATTCATAGGAAATTTTTACCAAATTGGGAAGTGGGCATTTGGTGGATGCCGGCTGTTAGGACCTTAGATGCCTCCCCTGCTCCTCTCATGCCCACCCTCAAGCTGGTTAACAATTCCACTGTCAAGGCTACCACAGCACCTGCCACCTGAAAGGTTGGCATCCTTTTACAGTTTCCTTTATTTTGATTGTAAACCCTTCAAGGGCAAGAGCATCTTCACTTTAAATGCCTGGTGCAGGACCTGGCACACAGTAGGCTTTCAATAAATAAATGAAAGGAGAAAGCAAGTTATGAAGTGCCTCCATTTCTCTGCTCATTGCCTGTGACAGACCACAATCTCAGTGAAATCCTGTGAGAAAGGCATGACAGAAACATATAACTCAGGATAGAATCAGGCATGGGCTCTTCAACGCTTATCAACAGAGTTGATCTGCAAGACCCTTCTTATAGAAAGGCAGAGGAGAATGCAAAGCAAGAGCATGGGTTTAAAGGACCCTGCTGTGCCTTGGGCAGAAAAGTACTAAATGTCCCAAACATCTCTTTCCTGGCTCTTACAATGGAGTAGGTCAACGTACCTCTTAGGACAGCCTAGTGCCAAGTTCATTGTGTCTGCTCACCCTATGGCAGCCCTTATTACAGAGAGAAACTGTAGCCCTCAGTCCACCACAACAGCTGCAGAGTGCATCACGATCTTTGTGGAACACTGTCCCCTGAACAGGGCATGGCTTTTCTTTTGTTTGTTTGGCTTGCTTTGGTTTTTTTTTTCTTCCACATTGCCTGCAGCTGTGACTACCTCCAGGAGAACTACACAAGATCAGGCACACTATAGGTCCGTAAGGGTGGAATCTCATGAGGCCGCATCTCTCTGAGGATTTATAGGCAATTCTGGCAGTGAGGAAGACATTTTTGTCAGTTGTATGGCCACTTAAAAGCTGCCTGTTTTACAGTAAATAATCCTAATTAAACTTTGATTCACCAAGCTAGACTTGGGTGGGATCCTTTTGTTTCTTTGGTTTGTTGTTGTTGTCCCACAGACAAGCCTGTTAGCGAGTGTGAGACTTGATCTGTGTCATAGACACTTTGCTGTGAAGTGAGGGGGAACAGGCTTTCTCATGGTCTCCCCCTTCCCATCTCTCATCTGGATTCATTCCAAGCATGGATGGGGCCACCTGCACCACAAGTTCACCTTCTCCTCCCAACAGTTCAAGTTAGACCGGTCACAGGCAGTTTCCTCTCGGCTTCTCCAGTTAAGCCGTTCCTTTGTCCTCAAATGGTTCTACAGATTTAATACGGAACTGAACCATTCGAGCAGATCCAAGAATAAAAGCAAGCCACGGTGATGTGATATTATGGAGATGTCCCTCAGGTCCAAAGAGACCAGAACTTTTTCTGGACCTGCAACCAGGGTTAGTAAGCCACCGTGTAGTTGCTGGGAATTGAACTCAGGACCGCTGAGTCATCTCTCCAGCCCTGCAGCCAGGGTAGTATATACCTTGTGGCCACTTAAGACTTAGAACTGCTCTCCCAATGAGCCCACCTGTTTAATCTGTCTCTAAGAGAACAATGTAACAATCAACCTTACTTGTCTTGGAGTTCCTATGAATTAACATTTACAACCCAAGCTAATGCGTAGCTGCAATCTTAAATTATGTGCTAGTCCATGCTTCCATGCCAGAGTAATGCATGTGTTCTGATAGTCATTTGCAGACTCAGTAAGTGACTGAAAGCAGTCTCTTACAAATTAATATCCACTATAGATAGTGAACGAAACATATGGCTATTGCTGGATAAACAATGGCTTTTGTAGTACTGTGCTCTTGGTGTCTAAGTCCCTATTCACAGAGTGAGAAAGGGGGTTTAGAAGGTGGCGTACAGGTGGCTAGGAAGGAGAGAGATCTCCAAGGCAAAAGGACTCATTAGTGTCACAGGCTTAACTGCCCCCTGCCTTTCCCTTCAAACATTTCATGTATTGAAATAAAACCGAGCCTGAGATGTAAATA
This sequence comes from Mus caroli, assembly GCF_978045245.1. NCBI lineage: Eukaryota > Metazoa > Chordata > Mammalia > Rodentia > Muridae > Mus > Mus caroli. The sequence continues at coordinate 64,354,164 of NW_028227267.1, forward strand.
GTAAAGAGTACAACTCACAAGGGCTCCCAGTGGATTTTGTAAATTATGGAGAAAGTATATTTTGTTTTGTTTATTTGCTTGTTTGTTTTTGCTAAGGCAGTATGGCCCTAAAATTGACACATAAATTAACTAACTCCACAATGAGAAGATTATTTTTACATCAAAATTAATTTGAAGCATCATGAAGTCTGATCCATATTAGCAGTACCAGAAAAAGACGGAACTTTGACCCGTGTCTTTTACATTGTTATAAAATCCTCCTAAAATCTGATATAGTAACAGCCAAGCTGGTGAGCCTTCCAAGAGAAGCTAGGTGACTATCTCCCTACTGTGTAAACAGAACACCTAGACTTCTACAAATGACAGCTTTGTTTTGCTGGGTGCTCTTCCAGGAACTCTGCTTTTTGAGAGAGAGTAGGTGTTTCTGGAAGTCTTCAACACATTCTTTACAATCTAGGGGCCGAACTCATACTGCACTGTATGACTTTCACCACTAGAGGGCGATCTTGCGGCACTCGGGAACAAGTTAGGCTTTCGGGTAAGGATGTTGAAAGTGCTTTATCCAAAAGCATAAAAAAAAAAAAATCCTTAAAAAAATCCAGCTAATTACTTGGCTATTTTATAAACCAAAACAAAATAAAAAAACCTTAGTAATTAATTCATTTGTTTGTTCATTTATGGAGGGTGTGCATGCTTAGGTGTGAGTGTGGTCAGAGGAGCATTTGCGGGGGTCAAGAGAGTCAATTTTTTCCTTCCATGTTGGGTCACATGAAGCTAACTCAGCTCTACCCACTGTGCCATCTCACCAGCCCTTGACTAGTTAATCCATATCATGGGATATAAGCAGGGAGCTCTACACAAATTAATCCTGTGCATTGTTCCCTGTATTCTGGAAACTGAGACACAAGACTCTCTTGAGTGGAGAAATTTGAGGCCAGCCTGGGCAGCATAGTGAGATCTTGTCTCAAAAAATAAACACAATATAAAATAAAATAAATTACATCTCCATAACCCAATACCTCCAAGCCAAGACATTCCAGCCTAGTGCTTCCTAAACCACGCAGAGACACGGTCAGAGACGTACATGGATGGCCGGCCTGGACCATCTGTGAAGAGTTTGACAGAATCCAGACCTTAGATGCTAATATCCTACTTCTCACACGTTTGCTCAGACTCTTAGCATTTCCAACTCACCAGCAGTTAGCTGGCTTTCTTTCAGCCTCCCTGCGTGCGAGCTGGGCATATGTGATTCTGCTTACAGACTAGAAAAGGAAGACAGCTGGCTGGGACTGTCAGGTTAGTTATGGGGTTGAAAGCCCTGGCCCTTTGTATCTCCCACAACTACCCGCCTGGTTGTCTGCACTGCGGAAATAACATTGTGGCAATCCATTGATTGACAGGCGAGGACACCGAAGGGCAGGCTAAAACAAGGAAAAGCAGAGTACTTCTAAAAGTGATGGAAATAAGCTATGTGTGGATGTCCAAGCACAAGAGAGGCAGGGGTAGGCAGACCTCTGTGGGCTCAAGGCCATACATTGTGGATGTACAAGTTTTCAGGAGAGCCAAGGCTATATAGTGAGACTCTGTTACATTTATCAACTTCTAAGATGTTCCACTAATTCTTGATATTGTTTCGCTATTTTCTTAAAACTAGTGACTCTATCCCGAGGGAAGGTTCCTTAAGACCCAGGGAGTGAATGAACCTTAATAAAACCCTAGAAGTAAATAAACCTCACTAATCTCAGAAGGCTGAAAACTACATAATCTTTAAGGTCCTTTCCCAGGGTTATGTGAGCAGTGACCATGGCTGGGGAGAGGACTTGGGTTCTCAGCCAGGGGAGCCACATGCATGGTATGTAGGGAACTCTCCAGGAATGCAGCTTTTGTTGAGTTGTCGCTCACATTGGTGACACAGCTGACTTTAAGTCACCCATGCTCCAGTTGTGTGAGATGAGGACCTGGAGAGTTTTACTGTATGGCTCTGTGAACAGGCTTTACACAGGATTGTATACTTGAAAATGGCAGAAATAGGGAGCTGGAGAGATGGCGTGGTGCTTAACAACACTGGCTGCTTTTGCTGAGGACCAGGGTTCAGTACCCACATGAGAGCAAGCTTACAACCTGTAACTCCAGTCCCAGGGGGAACTGACAACTTCCCTGACATCTGTGGGTACTGCATGTATGTGGTGCACGTCTGTGCATACAGGTAAGCAAAATGTCCATGCACGTAAAACAGTAAAAAGCGGTTGACATAGTAAATTGTCATGGGTTTTCTGTTGTAATTTAAAATTTTAAAGAGAAGACACAGATAAGCAGGAAGGGAAAAGGAAAAACATACTGACAAAAACCCAACAAAACCAGAAACAACAAAAAACCCCAAAACTCCAAAACAAAATACAATAAAACCAAACCATACAAACAACAACAAAACAAAAACATGAGAAAGTTTACCAATGCCAACCACTTTATGCTGATAAAGTTGAAAATGTCTAATATGCAATTGTTTGTAAAAATATGGGCACTGCTATTTGTACAAGATAGCAGAGAGGACCTAATGGCACTACATCCATGAAGATATTTTCCAGTATTCAAATTCATACAATACAAAACCACATGCCTGGATGATCTCAGAAACAAATTTAGTCAAACACAGGAAACCAATAGCCCAGTGTTCTATGAATCCTACTAGAAATTACGGCATGACAGAACTCGGATGTTTTCAGTTGATGAGATCAGTACAACGGCCAGGCAGGGGCTTTAGGAAAAAGGAGAGTCTAGCCTCACTGTACGAATGAATATACTTGCAAAACTTCAAATAGACGAGGTTCATGGAGGAAGAATTAATCATAGATTTAGATCTATGCTTGTGTCTATCCACCTATCTTTCTACTACCTGTCTATGTCGACTATCTAGCTCTATCTGTCTGTCTATCATCTATCATCTATTCATCTATCTATCTATCTATCTATCTACTATCTATCTATCTATCTACTATCTATCTATCTATCATCTATTTTCTACTTACCAAAGCACAGGATGTTAACTGTCATTCAACATTAGAAAATATGCAAATACAATCCATGAGATTTAAAGAGTTAAAAGGGACAGATTTGTGATGTTAAAGAAAAGTTATCACACAAAATTAATTCATAATAAATTCATAGTAAATTTTTTTAGCGAATTAGGAATGGAAGAAACCTTCCTTTCTTCTTTACATTGCTCTTTGTTGATGCTGGGGATTGACCCTAGGGCCTCTTGGAAGCCAGAGTCCATCAGAAGATAATGTTTTCAACTGGACAAATCTGATACCCTCAATCTTACAGAAAACCTGTCTTATGTAAAAACTTTAGAAAATTCTTTTAAGCTGGGAAAGAAATGGAAAGGCATGACATCAGGGTTTAGAATTGTGCTTAAAATGAGATGAAGAATTGTAAATTTTAAGGATTTGAAAGAATGCAACACAATTGTATTATTTATTATCCACAAGCCTATGTTGTGTATTCACATTACCTGTAGATATGAGTTTCAGTAACACACGAGGGAAGGAGTAACATGGGAGTCAGTCTGCTGCTTGCCTCTGGGCCAGGGAGGCAGGAAAGGAATGGAGGACAGCTACACAGATGACTTTCACTATGCCTATGCATTTTTAAGATTCCAACTAAATTTTATGAAACGTTAAGATTTGGCAACCAAGGAAAGGTTATATGGGGTTTAGTGTAAAATCTTTATTGTTTTCTGCAAACTTCAATTAAGAAATAACCTTTGCAGTGAGCTGGCCAGGTCTGCCTCGAAGCTTCTCGATGAAGATGCATTTTATGAATCTACTTGGGACTGTTGAGGTAGGGTCTTGCTTTGTAGTCTTGGATGGTTTTAACTTGTGTGATCCTCCTGCCTCAGATTCCTGAGTGCTAGAGTTACAAGCATGAGTCGTCATCCCTGACTGCTACTCATTCTGGAAAGTACCATTGTCATCATTTCATCCTGAAGGACACAGTCTGGAGAATAAGTATGACCGTAAGACGCAGACACAAACCCCTGGGGAAAATGTACATGAAGATATATGTGTCCAGGTAAATATCTCAGACCTATGAAAAATGTGCGTGGCAGATGGGAAACACTTTATAAGGAAATTTTCAATATTCTGAGAAATAATAATAAGATAATACGACTGTTTGATTTAACATAGAAATATCTATCTTGTGTATTGAGATGCTATCAAAATGAAAATTAAGAAGGAAAAAATATATTCTTCACAAGTGCTTGCGGGGCAGGAGTGAGAACACACAAATGTGGCACATTCATGAAAGCTAGCTGTGGAGGAGAGGGTTTGACCTAAGGAGAAAAACACAGAGAGAAAAAAGGCTCATGATTCGTGTAGGGAGTGCAGAAGTGAAGGAGCTGCCTAGATGCCGATGGATAGGAAGTACTCCATGGAGAGAGGGCAAGAACACAAGGCAGGTTGTGAGGGGTGCAGGAGGGGGTTCCGGGGTGAACAGGGACTTCTAGGAGCATCCCTATCCTCCCTCCCTTACCTTCTCACCAGAACAACTGCCATTTGGACATGTGCATCATTCTCTCTCCTCCACACCACCCCTGTGTGTAAGGACCGAGAGGGAAAGGACCTCACTTTCCTGAAAACCTGACCAAACTGTACGAGAAGGACTACAGATGTTACAGATGTGGGTAACAGCCTCGAGGTCAAGTCAACTTGATTTTGCCATTTTGTGGCAGAGGTGGTGGGTGGCATAGAACCAAGCACAAAGACCTGAGTTCAAATCCTCAGCACCTGCCTGGTCACCTAAGAGTCTATAACCCTGGTGCTGTGGAGGATGTGGGGATAGGCTGACAGCTGAGGGTTACCAGCCACCAGCCCAGTTCCAGACTCAATGAGAGATGCTGTCTCAAGGGAATAAGTCAGAGAATGACAGTGCAGGACACTGGAATCTTTCCTTAGCTTTTGTGCAATACACACACACACACACACACACAGACACACACACACATGCACACACGATATCTGGGACACCTGCATCATAAGAAATGAGAAGGTTATTTTTGCCTTAACCTGACATTCTAGACTTGTAGTAACGGTGCCAAGTTGTTTCTTTGGAAAGTGGTTAGTTGAAAAGTTGGATCTCACCTGCATGGATTATCCCCCTTGTTAGGGAAGACCTGGATGTCTGTCCCACCCCTTCCCACACTGTGAAGACACAACATAAGTCTACAATAAAGTCTCTCCCTCTAAACCAAATCCACTGGTCTGTGATGCTCTAATTCCCAGGAACGGTAAGGAGCAGTATTCTTATTCTTGATAACACACTGAGTTCACAGCATTTGTTATAGAAGTCTTAATGATCTAATATGCTAACGCCATAGAACAAGAGCCAGATGTATGATACTTTCAGTAATCTATTAGAATACATCTATATAAATTAGAAAATACAAATGATCTAAAAGCACCAGGAGATGAATTGCGGTATAACATCTATATATCTGGTGACAGCTTCAATGTAATAGAAAGGCAACCAAAAGCTTATGAAATACACTGGAAAGTGTTTTAGCACCTTTACTGGGAAGTAAATTGTATTTGACAAAATACATTTACTCCAGTAAATTACATGACTTTGAATATTTCCATACAATTGTGCACCCACTCAAGTAATGGGATTTTGGGAAATTTCAACTCTCAAAAGTCACCTTGTGAGGGCATTTCCTCCCCACGTTCCCTCTTCCCTTCAGTTTAAGCGCACAGTTCCAAATTACGTTTTCAGAGACAAATGACAAACCCAATTGCCATTCTTTTGTGAAAGTTCATCTTGTAAGAGGCTTGTTTTTAAGGGTAGCCATGTTGCATTTTGATTGTGAGTGCTGTTTCTAAATAAATGTTACGTGGCTCTAGACAGCAGATGATTTATTAAACAAGATGGACTCCACAGATGTGGAAGGAGTGCAGTCATTAGGTTCTGCAGTCCAACTGACTGGCAACTGTGTGAAGAGGAGCTCGTGACCTTCCTGCTCATACAGCAGGCTGGTATTCTGAAAGAATGTACCCCACTGGGTATGCACGTGCCTGTAAACCCAGCCTTGATGCAGGAGGATGCTGAGTTCAAGAGCAGCATAGGCTACATATTAATTAATTAATTAGTTAATTAATTAATTAGAAAAAGGAGACTACAACAGACTACTTGAGTCTTAGAGATCCCCTAGCATTCTTTGTGTCTGTGAACAAATGAGAAATTGTTCCAGGCTCCCTAGGGACGGTGCAATTTTTGCATGTGGTTATTGACACAGCTAGATCTAGAGTCAATGCCTGAGTCCTGTCTGCTATTATTTCAGTTGCATACTGCAGCTTCCCCAAACTTTGAAACAGACATTGGGAGAAGGTGATAAAACTGTGATATGTACACATGAAGCAGTCACAATAAAACTTACCTTTTTGAATAATGAACACACACTAAAGAGCAAAACAAAACAACCAACCAACAAAAACCAAACAAAATACCCAGACTTTAAAACCGATCTACAGAGAAACAGCAAATCTACAAAACACAGTTTTCAGGAGAACACGACAACGCATTTATTTGACTTAGGTGATTTTCTTTCCCGATTCTGCAGACTCCAATCGCTGTGCAGGCTGTGTTACCATGGTGACAACTACAGATTATTCTCCTGTCCTCTCTATAAACCTCAGACTTCAGGGTCTACAAGTCCCTAGACATTGATTTCAGACTCTTCATTTCTATTTTTCAAAAGAATATCAATCCATAAATCTTAGGAAGATATAATGTGTGTGTGTGTGTGTGTGTGTGTGTGTGAGAGAGAGAGAGAGAGAGAGAGAGAGAGAGAGAGAGAGAGAGAGAGAGAGAGAGAGAGAGAGAGATGTAAGATGAGGGAGTTCTTCAAATTCTCACACTGGGTTTAGATGAGGCATGCACATAGATGCCAGTCAGGGTGCTTTAATCTGTAACCCTGAAGCCACAATAAGAAAAGAATCTGCTTTTCTTTTCTTCTTTATAACTAATCCATGAATTTAAAAATAGGTGGGTGCATAAGTTCATTGTATTATGGGAGGGGGTCTGATTTGATAGATAAAATATGGCCAATCATCTGGTTATTTATGATTCAGCCCCATCTGGCAGGAAGGACAAATTTATGCAACCGTTCCAACTAGTAATTCTTCCCTCAAATACCTGGTTCTGCAGGTTTCTGTCTAGAGGCTGCTGGGTATTCACATCTGGATTAGGCACAAGCAAGCCTTACTCTTCCAGACCCTCACTACAATCACCGTGAGACAGCACGGCTCGTTGGCCCTGTCTGTTGCATATGTTCTACCCTTTTACTTCTTTTGAATCACAGAATATCAGGTTGTCTGAGCATCGGGGAGGCCAAGCATGGTCAAGGCCAGCTCAGAGGTGGAGTGAACCTTGTGAAACATTCTTGCCTCATCCCTGGGGTAGCCCTTCTGCCTTTGAAACGGAGCCAGGCCATCACTTTCTACAGCTGCCGCCTGTCCATGTCGTTCACAGCAGACAGCCATGGCTCTTACTTAAGCCTTCTTTCTAAATTTCTCTTTGGAAACGAAATTGGAAGTCAATTTTAATTTGGATGACTTCTAAAGTAAATCCTAATCATCGTAATGGGCAAAACATTTTTTTTTCTTTTTTCTTTTTGGCAAGAGGTAAAAGGGGCCACTTTGCAAATTGAAATATCTCAGGCCTGTTCAAAAGCGCATCTGTTATGCTAACATGATTTAGTGGATCTGTTGATTAAATTTGTAGGATAAAGTGAAACTAAAAGATGCAGGGGATTTGTGTGTGTGTGTGTCTTCTTTTTCCTTCTGGATAATATAATAAAAAAAAAAAAGGGAATTGCTAGTTAGCAAGCAGGCATCCAGCCTGTATCTGAAGAGAGATCTCCAAAACAATATTGTTCTTATAATTATTTCAGTGATGGCTATCTACGTTACGTAGCTACGTTAAGGATGATATATTTATTCGTATATGGTTTAAACATTCTTGACCCTGAATATTTAAGCTTTAAAAAAAACCCAGAATATTTATTTAAACTTTGTTGTGTGTGTGTATGGGGGGGGGGCGGGAAGAGATCTTATTGGTATAATAATTCCCCAGAACATTCTTGTGCTTTGGCCATAACAGGGAGTGTGTGACCTAGCTGAGTGACCTTGGTCAGTATTCCTGAACTCTCTGAACATCATTTCCTTAATTGTAAAATGAAAATAATTCTCCTCTCTGTGAAGACCTAAGGACAGAGACGTATCAGGTTCTTTAGACATGGTGTTTAGACACTTGTCTGCGTGCCAGCTCCCACATCTCTAAGATGAGAATGACTCCGGGATTCAAGTCCTTGGGATTCTGTGGTGATGAAGTGAAATTATCCCAGAGAATCACTTTGCATAGTGCTTGGCCCATAGACATTATTAATAAACATTATTGATTAGACAAAGTATCTTAAAACAAGCTCTCCTTTCTCTTTTCCTCCTGGGATATCCTCCGAGGATAATTCTTACAGGACTATGACTTCATTCCCCATCAGCCCTTCTGGGTGGAGTGTCAGGGCTTATGTACTAATGTTTCTTCTATGACTACTTCCTCTCCTTTTGTTTTTTTGTAGGGTGACTAACGTCTTCCCGGAGTGCCTAAGAAAGAGGATGAGCTTAAACCAGGACCTGTCAACTCCCAGAAAAAAAATTTTTTTTGGTTGGGATAAAGCACCCCAAAATAAACCGTTAGGGTGTTCTCCTGAAGATCTGAATTCATCCTGCACACCCCAAGACTAACTGGTTGAAATGAATGCAGATGATATCCCAATCAGATGGCACTGAGGCCTTTGCAGAAGCAAGCAAACTCCAGTCTGCAAGGATCGTTGTTGTCCCCACCGCTGCCTTGATTCTGACTACTGTGTGGCCACACACTTCATCCCACAGGGATGATCTAATGCTCGCTTTTGAATGTTTTTAGCATTCTCTTTCCCACCCATTAATCACAGATACAGATCAGAGGTGTAACCGTTCATCCATACCTCTTCCCTCGACACTGGTCTTTTAACAGTTAAGTCGAGCAAAGAGCAGAGTTCTTATATTTAAGCAGTAACACATCAGAGAGAGTCACTAAGTAAGAGGCCACAAGGGTTCCCTATGTTTGTTTATTTGATTATTTTATTTTATTTTATTTAGACAGGTTTGTATGGTACAGACTAGAATATCCTGGCATTCTCACTGTAGTGCAGGCTAGCTTCAAACACTAGTTACTCCTGCCTCAATAGCTCAGTCTTTCAGTCACAGACATGCACCATTGCCCCTAGAAGTTCCCTTGCCTTTTCAGAATCGCACTGCAATGACAAACAAACATAAGAAACAATAAGATTTAGAGGAAGAGCCCCAAAGATCACTAGGACAAGAAACCTGGGTGATAGGCCTGGCTTCATTGCCTATACTTGTCTGAGTATAGACATCTCCTTCCTCCTTCAGACCTCTTTTCAGCATCTTTTGAGGACCAAACACCTGCAGCATCAGCTCCTGCCTCATAGAACGGCTGTGGAGAGTCAGCACCATAGCTCAGGCACGCCATCTTCTCACCAAAACGTCTCTACAGTTACTGATCCGAAGCAGGATGATGCAGACTCACATGGAGAAAAAATTAAAATTTAGGAGAATAAACTTTTTAAAGCATAAAACCAAAAAAAAAATTTTTTTTTTAACCATCGGTGTTCTCATGTGTCTCTAGAAATTTCTTGTGTATTCCTCTTAGCAGTAGTGTCCGGTGGCTGCAGTATGGGGACAGATGAGAAGGGATAACTCCACAACCCGGGAGAGATAGCCAAGCAGATAAAGGTTAAAGTCCCTGAGCAGACAAAGAAGCAGATAGAGGACTCGCCTGGCAATCATATAAATTATAGGTCCCCGTAGCCAGTAAAATAGCTTCTAAGAACCAACTCTAGGGATACTCAGCCTCAGATACCCTGAACCAGACATCTATTCTCCAATTTGACCCGATGTTGGGAGGTTTTTGAATTATTTCCTCAGGTTTGAATGGACTGAAAATATTTAAAGAGGAGATTTAAAGAAAATGAATTACAGTTACAGCTTAGGCTTTACAAAAAAAAAAAAAAGGTCTCAGTATAAATAGCTTTTAGTGCTTCTTAAAGTCAATACAAAATCAATATGAAAGAGGCAGCAATGTCAGACTGAGTTGGGAAAAATTAATGCAACGCGAGGCTAGGATAACTGGAATATAACACCACACACACATCTCTAGAACAGGAACGCGTCCACTACTTAGAGCCGCCGAGGTTTAAGCATAATGCCTATAAAGGATGAAGCCCAGGGTCAGCTACACAATCACTGGCTCTGGGATGCTGTCAACCTTTCTTCCCACAGATCGCCTCAATTACTGCTTGTACCAGACTCCTCCTCATGATAACTCTTAGGATTTTCATTCTTTGAAATTTCATGTAAATAAGATTTTTTTCTGTTTCTCTGTTCTTAAAAAATAATGTCTGATACTTTTGTTTTATACTATATTCATTTTTAGAATTATTAATATAAATGTGGGCATATATACATAGATTTATCTATTTATTTGGACACAAGTAAATTCAATAAAATGCATGGCATCCTGACAAAGGCAAACCCCAAATGCACAGTCTAAACTGCTCTAGAAATAATCATATCACCATGCAGAAAGTTCCTGTGTCATCCCCACCCTCGGAGAAACAGCCACTGACTGCTGCAATTTTCCTTGCACGGGTTAATTTGCCTGTTGTAGAATTTCATGGAAATGGAAACAGAGAGTGTGTAATCCTTTATCAAAGTCTTCTTGCGGTCAGCCCGGCTTTTTATTTATTTATTTATTTTTTTGATGTTCATTTTTGTTGTGTGTTTTCAGTAGCAGCTTCTTTAGATCATGTTCAGCTTTCTCTCAGTCCCTTTGAAGACTGTGGCTGGCCTGCGACTCTCCACACCCACTAAGGCACATGCATGGATTTCTGCACGTTCTGAGCTTTTTGTTGACATTTTTGTGACTCAATGGGTGCCTGAAGATACGAGTTATTTAATCAATCAAGAAGCATTTAGCCACGACTTTTCTAACACAGACGGTGCCTTAATGTTTAACTTACCAAAGAACCTGATAGACACATGGTTTTCGGAAGCCGGCAGGCCTGCAGTGTCTTCAGAGTCCCGGGATCCGCCCCTTTGCTCCTCCGTGGCATCTGCTGCCATCTTGCAGTAAGAGCTGGTGAGGGAGTGAACTGCTGCCCTGGCTGGGCTCCAGCAGGGCTGTGAGGGCGCCAGCCTCAGGCTCTGTCTCTGGCAGGTGGAAATGCTTATCCTTTATCTTTGAAAGCATTATGCCTCACATCCCCACGATTGATTTATTAAGGCACAGTAGAGGTCAGCAAAGACATCCAGGTGCAGCACGGATAGTGTTGTAGCCGGTTACGACCTGGATTGCAGAAGCAGCATGTATTTCTTTGCAGTCAGGAAAAGTGCAACAGAACAAACGGGGTTATAACTGTCAGGTCTGACCTGCAGCAGTGACCTGCCTGAAGTGCTGTCCACAGCAGAGCCTCTGACTCTTACTGGTGACTGTGATGGAGGGTGAGGCACCCTAGAGCAGGCCTCTGGGGAGAAAAGACATTGCCTCGGCTACTTCCATGGAACAAGCCTTTAGGGGACTGGCCCCATCACCATCATTTCTGCTCAGACAGCACCAAGCTCCTGTCAGTTCTAGCGGTGAACGTGCTCTGAATGGAAACGAGCGCCTCATCTTTAATGCATCCAAGTGTCACCCGCCCTTCTGCTGCAACCTGAAGTCTATACAGTCCTGCGGCACATTCGTGATGCATCACTTTCAGAATGCAGGGCTTGGAATCGGATGCCCTTTACGTTAAACGGCATGTTTTCTTTTAAGCATGTCCCTAGATAGGAGGGAGAGTCAACTGTGAGTCTAGTTACGAGTAGGGCTCCAGTTATACAAAGAAATTAAGAATAGATATCCATGCTTCAACAAGTGTACCCTCAAGATGACATTATGCTCATATTTCTTTTGAAAAAGTTAAAAATATTTGGCAGATACGGTACACTTCAATTCTGGGCTGCTTCCTTTGATCTGTTTTCCCTTTATCTGTTGCAGAGATTTTAAAGCTAATCTTAAGGAAATCTATTTACGAAGAAGGAGAGAGTGAGGGAGAGAATGATGGGAAGGATGAAGAGGAGTGTAAGCCCAGGAAATTGGAAGTCAGGGTGTGGTTACTGCAGTTTGGGCCCTGAGCTACGTTTTGGCTTAACAACTTCTGTAAAGGTTATGCTATAAACGGGTGTGAGGCTCTGTCTGAGAAGTAGTTACAACCTTATGTTGCTGGTCATGTATCATTTTCACTGGGAAACTCCATTTCATTTTGTATTGGGATGTTTAGGGAAACTTTTAACCATCATACAGTGTATTGCCTCTGCTAGTTGTCCAAAGACAACATTCTCAGTTTTCTGCCTTACAATATAGATCAGTCCATCAACATGGACTGATGTTACCCAATCAGGAAGTGTTTACGGCACGCCTGTGAGATTCTGCATCCTGCAGCATGCTTATCAAATTTCACAAAGGCAGAGAAGATGCAAACTCAGATGAGCAGATCGGTGCTCGATTTGGAGGCACACACAGCTTGGGCTTGACGTAGCTGTGTGATTTCAAGTGACCGTTTTCTCTGAATAGCCTGCTCATAGAGATTTTTGTCCTTATTAAATAATAGATAGTAAGTGCCTGTTACTTGGTAGGTATCCCTTCTGTGTTTATTTATTCTCTCCATGGATTGATGTATGCACACCAGCACTGATGCCCTTGATGTATCTGCTTGATGGTGAGGGAGATGGAGACCCACATGCTGTTCTGAGTCAGGACTGTTTGACTGCACTGCTGTTGGGAGGATAATTTGGCTCTCAGAACCATGGACAGAAGCCTACCACTCTCCTTGGCCTGTAAGAATTTCAGCCAATTACTGTGTGCGAGACACACACACACACACATACACACACACACACATCTCAAAACAGAAAAACAAACAACAAAACAAAAAACCCTAAACACCAATACAGAAATTGCTGTGCCAAAGGATTTCAAAATAAGTAACAGAAAAGCTATAGTCACCAGGTGGCCACTTGAAGGGTACAGAGTCTATTGTCACTGAAAAAGAAGTGATATATTTTTAGTGGTCCTAAAACAATTGTACATTGTTATTGTATAACTATAATGCAAGTATATTTTGCTTTCAACCGACTGACCTGGAATAGTTCTTTGAAGGAATAGAGAGATGCTGAGGATTATTAAAATAGTGTGAATTTTGTTACCAACTCATATTTACCTTTAGTTTTCATTTTATGTATCTATAAATCATGACTTATTGGAAACTCTCGATTCCATGTTTGTCCTATGATTATAGGAAAATAAGTAGATAAAGATGATAAGACTCATAGACTTTATTGAGAGAAAGAAGATATACACATGCACTCATACAGAGACACACAGAGAGACAGAAAGACAGGCACTCAGAGAGAAACAGAAGCAAAGACGGAAAGGGAGGAGTAGACCAAATGACCGATTACAGAAATCACCAAGGCAGAAATACTTAAGGGCAGGGGAAATGAAAGTCAAGTTGTTCCTTTTAAAAGTGTCTCACTCTAACTTGGCTCAGGCACACCAAGCAAATGTCACTTGGACTCTCAGAGCAAATGCTGACAAGAGGACTGGGAAGGGAGGATGACTGAGCAGAATATTTAAAAAGAGACACACACCTAGCATAGAAGAGCACAGAGCAGGGTAATGAAAGGGCGGGACACAAAATAGATTCAGGATGCCCCTCCATCTCCATGCAGGTCTGAAGTGAAGCAGTTATAACCAGTGCCTATTGACAGATGCTATTAAAAAAAAAAAAAAAAAGAGTAGAGCCACACTCATTCATGCTGGGACTGTCCCTTTCCTCTGCTTGTTCTTGGTCAGGATTAACAAGAGAAAGGGTCCTGGATGCTTGCCATAAGGTCCAAGTACTTGCCTCCTCTCCCTGCTGCCTACTGGACCACAGAAGGTGCCCCATAGTTTATTTTCTCTGCAACATCTCCCAGCCCCTGCAGCACCAGATGCATCACTCCCTTGTGGGCAGTCTGCTCTGCAGTCAAAGGCATTATCAAGGAGCCCTGCCCCTCAATAGAAATCTCTCTCTCTCTCTCTCTCTCTCTCTCTCTCTCTCTCTCTCTCTCTCTCACACACACACACACACACACACACACACACACACACACACACACACACGAGCACCTAAGATTTCTGAGAATGACCTGTAACTCTGGCGGAAAAGCACTGGCAGAATGGAAGTGAACCACGCCCAACCTTTACAAAAGATTGTGAAATAATAGAAGTTACCTGGAGAGAGCTTGGGGGAAATAATTGCAACTCCTCTTCTATATGAGTAATGGGAAGGAAGAAAAGCCATGGCTTATTCAAGACTTTTTTCTCTGTCCCACCTCCCAACCCTTTCAGTCCTCTTGTTCAGCCATGAATGAGAAAAAGAAGATACAGGCGACAGAGAACCATCTGAACAAACGCTTGGCTCAGTGTGCCAGCCACACTCAGGCAACCTGGTGATTAAGTTTGAAAGCTTAGATTGTGGAAACATGGGTGGCCTTCTAATATGGCTTAGACTTAACAGCTTTAAGCCACCAGCAACCTTACAGAAAGTCCTCTGCTTCCGCCCAGTTTTCTTCTTTGAGGGGGCGAGTTATCAGAATCACAGTATGTGTAACACGAGAAAGGAATATACAGACTAAAGCTCCCTTCGTCCTCTGACCGAGTACAACTCCAAAAATTTCACTACTTTTTTACTTGAAAACGGTAACTTCCCACTGTGCCATTTAAAGGAATCAGTAAGCCAGTGATACGTTGAACAAATTAAACAAAACGCCAAATGCTTGCTTAAAGGTTTTAGTTATTTCTTACAAATCTGCAGTATCTCTTCGGAACTGCAGGCACTCACAACGCGAGTATGAAAATGTTGCACCCACGTGCGTTTGGCGTGTCCACTCTGGTATCTGGGTGCTTCCTGAAGGAAGCCCATAGGTTCCTAAGTGTATCTATTATCTGTGAATTTCAGCAGGCTCCATGCTGAGTTCTCTTCCTGAAGACCACACCCAGAGCGGGTAGCCCTTTGCAGCAGTCTCTCTCTCTCTCTCTCTCTCTCTCTCTCTCTCTCTCTCTCTCTCTCTCTCTCTCTCTCTCTCTCTCTCTCTCTCTCCCTCTCTCCCTCTCTCTCCCTCTCACCATCTACCTTCATGGCTTGTTGAAACCATCAGGTTGGGGTACCACACAGGTGTTAAAAAGAGGGGAAGAGGCTTTTGCTGCGATGGAGGTATGAATAGCTCAGTGAGGATAAAGGCACCCTGAAGTTCTCCCGCGGCAGAGCGCGCCTGTCTTTTGCCTTGCAAATCTTTACCTGGCTGGTTCCAACCCCTCCTAAGCATTCCCGACTACATTTCTCACAAAGAAAGGGGAAATTCTATGAAAGGTGTCAGACAAATTAATTGCTGTAAAGGTTTTAAAATGCCAAAATTGAACACCCGCTGTCCTGCGGTTCCAATGGTGTGTAGTGGTGCCAAGTCCCCACGTATTGAGAAGCAGAGTAATACGGAAAGAAATAGAAATAAAAATAAAAGGAGGCAGGAGAAAGTGGGGCGAATTTAAGAAAACGTCAGAAAATAGCTACAAAGACATGCAAAACTTTTCCTGCAGTAATGTCGCAAGAACGAAACCGTAAGCTATTGTCAGCAACACAAACATGCTGCTTAAACACGAATCAGGGTGCTTGAGAGGGTCCCTGAGGCAAAAAGGGAAAGCTGGGGGTGGGGTGGGGTGAAGGTGTCTTTGTGACATTGGATGTTAAAAGTTGATGTGTCAGTAGGGATCGCGAACCTTTTTATTTGGAAAATTTAAGAGTCCTAGTGATGTGGGCTTTAGGTATTAAGAGGCAGGATGGGACAGGGGAGTAGGAAAGGAAAAGAATAAGCAGGGAAGTTATGGGGGTCTCAGAGAAAGTAGGGGTCCTCATAGAAAAGCGGCCAGGCTGGAGCCGCAGCTCGCTAGCCTCCTGTCGCTCGCCCCCGCCTTTGCTTTTGCGCAGAATCCTCCCCTTGGCTGCTGCAGCGCGCTGCCCCCACTGGCCTGCGCACGGCGATCGATCACATTCTGCGTCAGAGTCCCGGAGTATAAATAGAGGTGGCAGGACCGCGCCGAGCCGCACACAGCCATCCATCCTCCCCTTTCCCTCTTCTCCCCTGTTCTTCTTTCTAGGTCCCCCATCTCCGCCCCGGGCCTGAGGGGCGCACCGGCCGCCACCATGAGTTCGTTCGGCTACGATCCGTACTTTTCGACCTCCTACAAGCGGCGCTATGTGGAGACGCCCCGGGTGCACATCTCCAGCGTGCGCAGCGGTTACAGCACAGCGCGCTCCGCGTACTCCAGCTACTCCGCGCCGGTCTCCTCCTCGCTGTCCGTGCGCCGCAGCTACTCATCCAGCTCCGGCTCTTTGATGCCCAGCCTGGAGAATCTCGATCTGAGCCAGGTAGCCGCCATCAGCAACGACCTCAAGTCTATCCGCACACAGGAGAAGGCACAGCTGCAGGACCTCAACGATCGCTTCGCCAGCTTCATCGAGCGCGTGCACGAGCTGGAGCAGCAGAACAAGGTCCTGGAAGCCGAGCTGTTGGTGCTGCGCCAGAAACACTCTGAGCCTTCCCGCTTCCGCGCCCTGTACGAGCAGGAGATCCGCGATCTGCGGCTGGCAGCGGAAGACGCCACTAACGAGAAGCAGGCGCTGCAGGGCGAGCGCGAGGGGCTGGAGGAGACTCTGCGCAACCTGCAGGCTCGCTATGAGGAAGAAGTGCTGAGCCGCGAGGACGCCGAGGGCCGGCTGATGGAAGCGCGCAAAGGTGCGGATGAGGCCGCGCTCGCCCGCGCCGAGCTGGAGAAGCGCATCGACAGCCTGATGGACGAGATAGCTTTCCTGAAGAAGGTGCACGAGGAAGAGATCGCCGAGCTGCAGGCTCAGATCCAGTATGCTCAGATCTCCGTGGAGATGGACGTGTCCTCCAAGCCCGACCTCTCCGCCGCTCTCAAGGACATCCGCGCTCAGTACGAGAAGCTGGCCGCCAAGAACATGCAGAACGCCGAAGAGTGGTTCAAGAGCCGCTTCACCGTGCTAACCGAGAGCGCCGCCAAGAACACCGACGCTGTGCGCGCTGCCAAGGACGAGGTGTCGGAAAGCCGCCGCCTGCTCAAGGCTAAGACCCTGGAGATCGAAGCCTGCCGGGGTATGAACGAAGCTCTGGAGAAGCAGCTGCAGGAGCTGGAGGACAAGCAGAATGCAGACATTAGCGCCATGCAGGTATGGTACGGTTTAAGCTCAGTGGGGGTGGGGAGGTCCACGGTTGGGGCGGGGTGGGGGGGGGGGAGGTCAGGGTGTACCCAGAGAGTGAACGCTAGGGGGTCCTAGAGCACAGAGCAGCTATGGCTTGGCTTCCGAGAGGTTGTGGAAAGGATGGGGCATTTGGAGGGGGCGGGGCGCGACTGATGCCTGGGGATTGCTTGTTCTGGTTGAATCAGGGTTGTTAGCGGTGAGTTGGGAGGGAGGGGCGGAGGGAGTCGGAGTTGGGCGTTGCCAAGTAATGCCTTCTCTTTACTTACAACCCATTAACTCCCAAGTTACCCTCAGTACTTCCTGGATCTCCAGGTTAATAAATATGTTTGCTAGCTCTCACTAGTTTTGGGGCACCCAGCCTTGGGATAGTTTTGTTTTTAACAAGGACACAAGAATACAATCACAATATTTTAGCAATTAATCACTGCAATCCATTTTTAAAAAAGTTCTTCATCTTTGAGGGGGGAAGCATTTTAGACAAACAGCTACACAAATATATATAATTTTATTTTTATTTATTTATTTATATATTTATTTAGACACACACAATATATATATATTCCCCTTCCCAAATGAGACCTGGCTAAAGAAGTGTGACAAGGGTGGTTAATCATCATCATCATCATCATCAATTTGGTAGTTTTAAAAGACAGCTTACCATAATCAATTGAGAACAATTTTCAAAATTGTTCACATCAGTCTACTCCTCTCCTCTTCCTCCTCTTCTTCTCTTGCTTCACTAGACTGGGCATTTTAGGCCAACCTCTCCCCCTATGCCCCACCCCACTCCATTATTTTAAGGGAGATTTCTTGAAGGTGTACACTTTGGAGTTAACTAAGACCAGAAACTTATCATGGATATTACAGTAAAACAAATGCCGTAGAGATTTGTGTTTTGAATTTTTTAAAACAATCTTCCTACAGGACACAATCAACAAACTGGAGAATGAGCTGAGAAGCACGAAGAGCGAGATGGCCAGGTACCTGAAGGAGTACCAGGACCTCCTCAATGTCAAGATGGCCTTGGACATCGAGATTGCAGCTTACAGGTAACATCAGGGTGGTGCTGGCAGTGGGCATGGCGGCTCAGGACAGAGCAGATGACCCAGTCAGTGCAGTTATAGTGAGTCCCACATGCTCTAGAATAGTCCTACTTTGATCTTCCTCCAAGAGGGTACAAATGTGTAGGGAATTAACCCTGAAGTAACATAAGCCCTGTTCTTAGCATTCATATTTTAAACCTAATAGGGATGCATAGAAGGTCTTTTTGGGTGGGGTCTCTCGTGAACTCCTTGTTAAATTTTGATTATGCCTAACCCTGTTTGTTCTTGTATTTGCCTTTGAGGTTGGTTGTAGAGGAAAGTGATGAATGTGGGCTTAGAGCAGTGAACACATCCAGCCTTGCTCTGACTGTACTCTTCATTCCCTCTCCACCAGAAAACTCTTGGAAGGCGAAGAGACCAGGCTCAGTTTTACCAGCGTGGGTAGCATAACCAGCGGCTACTCTCAGAGCTCGCAGGTCTTTGGCCGTTCTGCTTATAGTGGCTTGCAGAGCAGCTCCTACTTGATGTCTGCTCGCTCCTTCCCAGCCTACTATACCAGTCACGTCCAGGAAGAGCAGACAGAGGTCGAGGAGACCATCGAGGCTACGAAAGCTGAGGAGGCCAAGGATGAGCCCCCCTCTGAAGGAGAAGCAGAAGAGGAGGAGAAGGAGAAAGAGGAGGGAGAGGAAGAGGAAGGCGCTGAGGAGGAAGAAGGTATGAAAAGCATAAAAGAAAAAACCCTTTCAGAATCTCTATTGCAAATTGGCTGTGGATTTTTATTGGGAGATCCATGACCTATGCAGGCCTTGCTTATCTAAATTCTATGTGAGTTTTGCAGTCATAAACAATACACATATAATGAACACACACATTTAGTAAGCACAGATGGTAAATTGTAAAACGTTCGTATACACTCATTTAACACAGTGGTTTGGTACCCAAAGGAACATTTGATGTTGGCCAAAAGACAAAGAGTTGATTGTGCCCTAAAGAACATCAGTGCCAGACATATGAAAATACTGAGGGCAGGTCTTGGAGAGGAGAGGAGCTTCCAGTACCTGAAAGCAACCTCCTGTTACATATCCTTTAGGAGCGTGGGGCCAGGAAGGTTTTAGTCACAGGTCTGACAATAGTGTTTAGTAGCCCACAAAGCCTCAGTAGAAATGTTTTGCCTAGACCTAACCTGGAGTTTGTATTTTCTTTTTATGTTCAAGCTGCCAAGGATGAGTCTGAAGACACAAAAGAAGAAGAAGAAGGTGGTGAGGGTGAGGAGGAAGACACCAAAGAATCCGAAGAGGAAGAGAAGAAAGAGGAGAGTGCTGGAGAGGAGCAGGTGGCCAAGAAGAAAGATTGAGCCCTATTCCCAACTACTCCAGGAAAAAAATCTCCCCAATCAGGTCAACCTCATCACCAACCAACCAGTTGAGTTCCAGATCCTATACAAATTAAGAAGTCAATACATGTATAATTCTGAGATGACTTAGGTTGGACATTCAATGTTGTGCTATGAATTCCCTCCTTATGCAGAGTATCTGTTTGCTTGCAGAGTGGCTTTCTGGCTTGCTGCCAGCCTGTGCATGGTCCATGCTTATGAGTTCAGGATCTATGGCAATGTGAATCACACAGATGTTTACAATAATAATAATAAAAAAAACCCACACACACAACACGAATGAATGAATTCACTAATGTTCATGTGCAACCTCATGGGAAAAAAAATAGTCATTTGAATCTTCAGTGGTTAGAAATTAAAGACCTCGAGTTATGTGCAATAAATAGTAAATAAAGTTACACTGAATGACATATATTTTGCTGTGGTTTTTCCTTAATTAAAGTACCTTAAATAAGGCACCAACATAAACCATAGATAAGTGGACAACTGACCTCCAGTTTTTTATAAAGTAAAAGTTGTAGTGAGTGCAATAGATAATTGGACATTCTGAGGGATAGACAAACAGGTCAAGACTAGAAAATATCCCAAACTTTACTGATAATAAATATGAATGAGACCATTCATAAATAAGAGTGTCATTCAGCATGCAGAACACACAATGCTATCCCGAGGGATGGCTTCCTAAAAGATGGTTTTGAAATTATGACGGACTATTATATAGTAGTGCAACCTGGATGGACTATGAGTCCCACACAGTTATCACTGTGGTTACATTTTTAATATATCCTTGAATATCATGGCATAAATTGAAACCTGAACCCATGATACAATTAAGAGGAATGTCATGGGGTGTGGAGAGGAGGAAGATTATCCGAGGTTATCTGCCACTGCAAACATGTTGCCTGGAATCCTGAGCTCATGAATGGTGTGTTGTCTGCTTAATTCTACTGCCTCACATAATTGCCTTTGATGCTATACATTTAAAAACCCTTTAAAGACCACACAAGCAGATAATGGGATTACATTACTGTCACTTCTTGGGGGAGAGAATAAATTTGCGTGCTGCATTGGTATTGCTCTGCATGTCTTAATTGGTAACTATTTGGATTTCAAAGCCTGGTTGGACACTACATCATCTTTCCCCCATCCATCCATATCCATGGTAAAGCTACGACAAAGCTTGCACTACTTGTGTTTGGTGTGGAATATAGATGACGTCTTTGCCTATCTACAGCTCTGGTGTACTTCTGCGGCTCTGATGTTCTTAGGAACTGCTTGGTTTGTTGATTTCTTCACTACCTGATTTTTAGACTTAGAAATTTTACCTAAAACTGAAGTGGTCTGCAGTTGAAGTCTCTTCGCTTCACTTACCTCTACTTGAATATGTTACTACACAAATAGGCAAAGCATTTCTTTATCATGATGTGAGTTTGAACTATGAAGGCTCTTGGCATTCCTTTGTAGATGGGAAGCTACTTGTCTGCAAGCTTTTCACACATGTCAGCCATGAGCGGATGCAAACATCTGGTTGGTTTATAAAATACTTGATTGAAGAACACAGTTCCATATTCAATCCTGTGTGCCATAATAAAATATTGAAAAAAAATCTAAATTCAATGGGTGTGCAGTCTTTTTTTTTTTTTTTAAATCACTCGTCTAACTTGAGTCATTGGCCAGTCTTTATTCCCTCTTACTCCGCACAAGCACAGGCTGTGGCTCTCATTTTTCAACCTCAGTGGCCCTCCTCCTCAGTCACCCAGCCCATGATATAATTAAGAGGAATAACTTTTAATCCATATTTGATTTCCAATGGGAAAGTAAGACTATCCAAGATTATCTTGAAGAAGTACAAACTATACACTCACTCCTTCATGGCATTCTATCCTTGTTGTTTTCTCCTTCCCAATCCATTGATCTGTTGTAGGATCCCTATCTGGGGTGAGTAGACATGAGCGTTGCATGTCTCCAGGAAATGCTTTGTCACACAACTGACGAGATCTCATCCTTATCCATTTCTCTGTACCCACTCTGTATTAATTTCTCTGCCCCTCACTTTAGGTACTCTAACCTCCTTGATCTTTTGATCCCATCCTCAACACTGCCTGACAACTTACGTTCACAATTCAGTAATAGGCTAATTAGTCTTTTTTTTTTTAGATTTATTTATTATTATATGTAAGTACACGGTTGCTATCTTAAGACGCACCAGAACAGGGAGTCAGATCTCATTACAGATGGTTGTGAGCCACCATGTGGTTGCTGGGATTTGAACTCAGGACCTTCAGAAGAGCAGTCACTGCTCTTACCCACTGAGCCATCTTTCCAGCCCCCATGTGACCTTGTCTTAGGAAGCCTTTCTGACTTCTTCAGTTGGTCAAATGTCTCTGTTAAATGTGCTCATAAACAGTTTGCAGACATCTCACACTTGACTTTGTTATCAGTTTTGTGATCACTGGATGATTTTCTGTCCAACCCTGACACCATGATCTTCAGGCAGACGAGAATCTGAGCTTTGCTGGTCACTTTGTTTTTTGTTTTTGAAGATTCATCTATTTTACTTTGCACACATGAGTGTTTTGCCTGCATATATGTGCGTGCCCCCTTCATATCTGGATCCCCTACAGGCCAGAATAGGGCATCTGATCCCCTAGAACTAGAGTTAGAGATGGTTGTGCATCCATGTGGGTGGGTGCTGGGAATTTAACTTGACTCCTCTCTACAAGAGCAGTAAATGCTCTTAATCTCTAGGTCATCTCTTCAATTCTGTTTACTACTTTGAAAAAAACCTTTTAATTACTGTACATTCATTGCATGAAGTTTTATTAACATATTTTATACATGTTTCTTATTTAGTTTATTCTATAAGTTCTGTTACTCTAGAGAACCCTGACTATTATAGGTAACACACCCAGGGTGACAGTTCTAGTCCCATTCATTTACTTGGGAGTTTCATGATTTTATTTTTAAATGTCAGTAATATTTAATTGTATAAATACATACATTTTCTTTACCTGGTACTTTCCAACTTCTGGTTATTATGATTAATAGCCATCAATGAAAATGATTGAGCAAGTGTCTCTGTGATTAAGCATCCTTTGGGAACACACCCAAGAGTGTTATAGCTGGATTTTGAGTTAGATTGATTCCCATCTTTCAGAGGAACTGCCACCCTGATTTCCATAGTGGCTGTGCAAATCTTCACTCCCACCTGCAGTAGAAGAATGTTTCCACCCCCTTTATTTCATATCCTCACCAGCTTGAGCAGTCATTTGTTTTATTGATCTTACCCATTTTGACAGGTGTAAGATGAGATCTCAAAGTAGTTTCGATTGCCAGTTTGTTGTTGTTGTTGTTGTTGACTAAGGACGTTGCAATCTCTTTATGTGTTTTCCAGCCATCTGAGTTTCCTGGTTTGAGAATTCTGTTCAGGTCTGCACCCATCTTGTATTTGAGTTACTTGTTTTTTGATGTCTAGTTTTCGAGTTCTTAATTTAATTTAGATATTAGCCCTCTATCGGATGTGTGATTGGCAAAGACCTTTCCCATTCTGTAGGCTGCTGCTTTGTCCTCTGCTGTAGAGAAGCTTCTCATTTTCACAATGTTCATTGTTTAATTGCTGATCTTAGTATCTGAACTAACGGTGTTCTGTTCAGAAAGGTGTCTGTAGCAGTGAGTCCAAGGCTATTCCCCTTTTCTCTCCTGTCAGGCTCAGTGTATCTGGTTTTGTGTCAAGGTCATATATACATATATAATTTCATAGATTTCTCTGTTTCTTTTTATAATGATCATTGTTTTATTTTTTAACATGCATAAGAAATAAATGTAATAAACCAAATACATGGTCAAAAAATACAAGAATCATATGATTGTCTCAATAGAAGCAAAAAAAGGAAAAAAAAAAAGAAAAAGTCTTTGATAAGATTCAACATGTCTTCTTAATAAAATCCCTAGAATAAGTAGGACTGTAGGAAACATATTCCAACATAATAAAGTTATGTATGACAAACGCATGGCCAATATCATCCTAAATGAATAAATACATTAACAAGCCCCACTGAAATAAGGAGTGGGAGAGGACTGCACACTCTCCCTACTCCTCATCCATAATGTGATTGAAGCAATAGCTGGAGCAATAAGGCAAGAGAATGGATACAAATGGGAAAATATTAAGTCAGATTAGTTTCAATTGAAGATTGTATTACCTTATACTCAATGTTCCCAAAATTTGACTAGAAAAATTGTAGAAAATATCATTAATTTCAGCAGAGAGTTATGATACATAGTTGACTTACAAAATTTACCAGTCTTAATACACATGAGTAACAAGCATGCTGAGAGAGAGATCATGGACACGCTCCTCTTTCCAGTTTCTCAAATAAAATAAAATACTTAGAATATACATAACAAATGAGTTAAAAAATCTACAAGGAAAACTTTATTTCTTTTTAATTAGGTATTTATTTCATTTACATTTCCAATGCTATCCTAAAAGTCCCCCACATGCTCCCCCACCCACTCCCCCACCCACCCACTCCCACTTCTTGGCCCTGGTGTTCCCCTGTACTGAGGCATATAAAATTTGCATGACCAATGGGCCTCTCTTTCCACTGATGGCTGACTAGGCCATTTTCTGATACATATGCAGCTAGAGACAGGAGCTCCAGGGGGTACTGGTTAGTTCATATTGTTGTTCCACCTATAGGGTTGCAGATCCCTTTAGCTCCTTGGTTATTTTCTCTAGCTCCTCCATTGGGGGCCCTGTGATCCATTCAATGGGTGACTGTGAGCATCCACTTCTGTGTTTGCTAGGCCCCAGCATAGCCTCACAAGATACAGCTATATCTGGGTCCTTTCAGCAAAATCTTGCTAGTGTATGCAATGGTGTCAGCGTTTGGAAGCTGATTATAGGATGGATCCCCAGATATGCAGTTTCTAGATGGTCTATCCTTTCGTCTCAGCTCCAAACTTTGTCTCTGTAACTCCTTCCATGGGTGTTTTGTTCCCAATTCTAAGAAGGGGCAAAGTGTCCATACTTTGGTCTTCATTCTTCTTGAGTAAAGGAAAACTTTAAATGTGTGAAGAGATTAAGAAACATACTAGAATTTGAAGACCTCTCAAGTGTATAGCTTGGTAGAATTAACATTGTGAAAAAGACCTTCCTACCAAAACAGCTTACTGATTCAATGAAATCACAATCAACATCCTCATCTCATTCTTTACATAAATAAAAAAATCCTCAAATTGATATTGAACAACAAAAGGCCCAGAATAGCGAATTAGTCCTAGATAAGTGTTTGTTTCTATGAGATCTGCTCATTTTAAGTGCTAACTGCATCTGTCTAAGACCCTAACTTTTATACATCTGTTTCTGTTGTATCATTGATTTTTAAGTCAGTCATACTTTCAATCCTCCATTGTACCCATTTGTCCTCTTCTTTTACGGTTAGGAACCTCAGAACTCACTCTTAAATTCCTTGAGTCTTGTTTTCTTGTTTGTTTGTTTTTTGGTTTTTTTTTTTTTGAGACAGGGTTTCTCTGTAGCCTTGGCTGTCCTGGAACTCACTTTGTAGACCAGGATGGCCTTGAACTCAGAAATCGGCCTGCCTCTGCCTCCCAAGTGCTGGGATTAAAGGTGTGCACCACCACCGCCCGGCCAATTCCTTGAGTCTTAATGTATTCAACCATAGAATGGGTATTGGTTGTATAAGATTGTCTTAGAAAGGGTAAAGGAATTGGAGGAGAAACAAATGCAATCTTTATGAGTGCTTTGAAAATCTGGTGTAATTGGAACTATAAATTGTTATATGATGTTGCTATTTGGTTTTCTTCTATAGATTTTCAGCATCTTACAAAGAAGCTCCAATGTGTTT
The DNA here is from genome assembly GCF_978045245.1 of Mus caroli. NCBI lineage: Eukaryota > Metazoa > Chordata > Mammalia > Rodentia > Muridae > Mus > Mus caroli. The sequence continues at coordinate 64,379,946 of NW_028227267.1, forward strand.
ACTTCAGTCAATTCCAGGGTACATATCGTAGATATTCCAAATTAGTTAGGAAAGCATGGGTAACTTGAAGGCTGCCCTCATTCCATCCCAGAACTGCAAAAATCTTGAAGGACATTATATACTAAGGTTTCCAAAATTACTTGAGACCTGGAATGTTTTGACTAGAATCTACTGCACCTAAATGCAGATTGATATCACGTCTTTTCCACTTGAACACCATTTTGTGGAGGGGTCATTTGACATATTGAGGTGAATAGTATGGAGTATTTGCTTCTGTTTTCATTTCTTCAGGTTGCCTATGTTACTGGTACTGTGTTCATGTGGATCCCATCCTTCTTGGCTTCTTCTTAAACATACTTATGTGTTATAACCATACATCTCTTGCTAAATCAAAGTTTCTTCTCATGTAAATCATAGTTGTGTGTGTTATTTTAGTTGAATGTCGATTTTGTTCGATATTAGAATGGATACTCTAGCTTGTTTCTTGGGACCATTTGCTTGGAAAATTGTTTTCCAACCTTTTCCTCTGAGGTAGTGTCTGTCTTTGTCACTGAGGTGCATTTCCTGTATACAACAAAATGCTGGGTCCTGTTTACGTATCCAGTCTGTTAGTCTATGTATTTTTATTGGGGAGTTGAGTCCATTGATGTTAAGAGATGTTAAGGAAAAGTAATTGTTATTTTCTGTTATTTTTGTTGTTAGAGGTGGAATTATGTGTGGCTATTTTCTTTTGGGTTTGTTGAAAGATTACTTTCTTGCTTTTTCTAAGGTATACTTCCCTTCCTTGTGTTGATGTTTTCCATCTATCATCCTTTGTAGGGCTGGATTTATGGAAAGACATTGTGTAAATTTGGTTTTGTCATGGAATACCTTGGCTTCTCCATCTATGGTAATTGAGAGTTTTGCTGGGTGTGGTAGTCGGGACTGGCATCTGTGTTCTCTTAGGGTCTGTATGATATCTGCTCAGGATCTTCTAGCTTTCATAGTCTCTGGTGAGAAGTCTGGTGTAATTCTGATAGGTCTGCCTTTATATGTTACATGACCTTTTTTCCTTACTGCTTTTAATATTCTTTCTTCGTTTACTAGATTTGGTGTGTTGATTATTATGTGATAGGAAGAATTTCTTTTCTGGTCCAAACTACTTGGAGTTCTGTAGGCTTCTTGTATGTTCATGGGCATCTCTTTAGGTTAGGGAAGTTTTCTTCTATAATTTTGTTAAAGATATTTACTGGCTCTTTAAGTTGGGAATCGTCACTCTCTTCTATACCTACTATCCTTAGGTTTGGTCTTCTCATCGTGTCCTGAATTTCTTGGATGCTTTGGGTTAGGAACTTTTTCCCTTTTGCATTTTCTTTGATTGTTCTTTCAATGTTTTCTATGGTATCTTCTGCATCTGAGATTCTCTCTTCTATCTCTTGTATTCTGTTGGTGATGCTTGCATCTATGACTTCTGATCTCTTTCCTAGGTTTTCTAACTACAACTTTGTCTCCCTTTGTGATTTCTTTATTGTTTCTATTTTCATTTTTAGATCTTGGATGATTTTGTTCATTTCCTTCCCCTGTTTGATTGTGTTTTCCTGTAATTCTTTAAGGGATTTTTGTGTTTCCTCTTTAAGGGCTTCTAGCTGTTTACCTGTGTTCTCCTGTATTTCCTTAAGGGAGTTATTTATGTCCTTCTTAAAATCCTCTATTATCATCATGAGAAGTGATTTTAGATCTGAATCTTGCTTTTCCCATGTGATGGTGTATCCAGGACTTCCTGTGTTGGGAGGATTGGGTTCTGATGCCAAGTAACCTTGGTTTCTGTTGCTTATATTCTTATGCTTGCCTCCCACCATCTGGTTATCTCTAGTGCTACCTGCCCTATATCTGACTAGAGCCTGTCCTTTCTGTGATCCTGGTTGTGTCAGAATTCCTCAGAGCTCAGCTGCCTCTGTGATCTTGTGATTCTGTGATCCTGTGATCCTGAGATCCTGGGTGTGTCATTGCTCCTGGTGGTAAAGCTGCCTCTTGGATCCTGAGATCCTCGTATGACCAAGCTCCTGTGATCCTGTGATCCTGTGATCCTGTGATCCTGTGATCCTATGATTCTGGGCGTGTTAGAGTGCCTGGAAGTGGAGCGTCCTCTGGGTGTTGTGGGACTGGCTGCAGAGTTCGTGCTCAAGGTCTGTTCAGGGCTCCAGTCTAGACCAGAAGGAACTTGTGCCACTGGTCAGGTGGGGTTCCTACATCCCTGGATCCCACTGGTCCCAGTTACTCCAGGTGGTGTTGGGACAGATGTTGTGTCCTTCTCACCGCTGATCCTATGATCCTGGGTGTGTCAGAGCAGCTGGGAGCTTCATCTGGGTGTTGTGGGCCTGGCTGCCAAGTTTATACCCAAGGTTTGCTCAGGGCTCTGGCCTGTCAAGGTCTTTAATCCACTTATGGCTGAGTCTTGTGCAGGACAGGTAAGTATGAATTTATTTTTACTCTTCCATGCCCAGCCATCCAGTTTGACCAGCACCATTTGTTGAAGATGCTTTCTTTTTTCTAGTGTGTGTTTCTGGCTCTTTTTTTTTAAATAAAAAAATCAGGCATTCATAGGTATGTACAATCATTTCTGTGTCTTCAGTTTGATTCCCTTGATCAACATATCTAGTTTTGTGCAAATACCATGCTGGTTTTTTTTTTTTTATGATTATAGCTCTGTACGACAATTTGAGAGTGGGGATGCTAATACCTCCAGCAGGATTTTTGTTATTCTGGGTAGTTTTAGATATCCTGCTTTTTTGTTTGTTTGTTTGTTTTTTTCTACATGAAGCTGAAAATTGTCCTTTGGAAATCTGAAGAATTGTGCTGAAGTTTTGATAGGGATTGCATTGAATATGTAGATTGCCTTTAGTAGGAAGGCCATTTTAAAAAACTATATTAATCCTACTGATCCAATAGCATGGGAGAACTTTTCATGTTCCAATATTTTTGTGGTGATTTGAATAGGTTTGACCTCCATAGATTCAGGCGTTTGAATGCTTGGTCCACAGGGAATGGCACCATTAGGAGGTGTGGTCTTTTTGGAGTAGGTATGGCCTTCTTGGAGGAAGAGTGTCATTGTGAGGCTGGGCTTTGAGGTCTCTTTTGCTGCCCCTTGTGGAATTCCAGTCTCCTCCTGGCTGTTGTTCTGTTTCCATGAGTTTGCAAGCTTTCTGTTTCTATCTTTTTTTCAGGTGTTGTTGACATCCAGCCTTAATCTGTGGTCATCTGATAGGGTGCAGTGTGTTATTTCAAAATTCCTTAGTACCCGTGGAGACTTGCTTTGTGGTGGATTTTACAGAAAGTTCCATGAGGACAGAGAAGGAAGTATATTCTTTTTGTGTTTGGTGAAATGTTCTGTAAATATTCATCAGGTCCATTTGGTTTATAACATCTATAAACTCTAGATTTTTTTTCTACTTAGCTTTTCTCTGGATGACCTGTCTATTGGCAGGAGCTGGGTATTGAAGTCTCTCACTATCAGTGTGAGGTTCCGTATGTGACTTCAAGTGTAGCAGTGTTTATTTTATGAACTTGAGTGTCCTTTGATTTGATGTGTAGATGTTAACAATTGCAGTGCCCTCTTGGTGGGATTTTTCTTTGATAAATATGTATATGTCCTTCCATTTCTTTTCTTTAGTTTTGGTTTCAAGTTATACTTGTTAGATATTAAAATGGCTTGCTTTTAGGTCAGTTTGCTTGGAATATCTTTTTCCATTCTTTTACCATGATGGTCTCTCCTTGATGTTAAGGTATATTTCTTGAATGCAGTAGAAGGATGGGCTCTTTTTTGCCTTCTGTTAGTCTGTGCCTTTTTACTGGGAAATTGAGACCAATGATGTAGAGTTATCAATCAGCAATGTTTGTTGATTCCTTATATTTTGTTGTAGGGTTATGTGTGTGTATGTTTCCTCTCTTCTGATTTGCTGGTCTGGGATTATTTATTCCTGTGTTTTCTTGGATTTGTTATTCTTTTTAAGTTGGAGTTTTCCTTCTAATACGTTCTGCAGGGCTGGATTTGTAGGTAGATATTGCTTAAATTTGGTTTGGTTATGGAATGTCTTATTTTCTTTATCTGTGGCAATTGAAGGTTTTTCTAGGAACAGTAATCTGGTTTCTTTGAGTCTGTAGTAGATGTGTCCCGTCCCTTCTGGCTTTTAGAGTCCCCAGTGAGACATTGGGTGCAATTTTAATAGTAAGACCTTATATGCCACTTGGTCTTTTTTTCCTTGCAGTTTTTAATATTCTTTGTTTGACCTGTACATTTTGTGTTTTCATTATTAAGTATCAAGGGAAATTTCCTTTCTGGTCTGGACTACTGGTGCTCTGTGTGTTTCATAGACCTTGATAGGCACCACCTTTAGGTCAGGAAATTTTCCTTTTATTATTTTGTTGAAAATATTTTCTGTGTCTTTGACCTGGGTTTCTTTTCCTTCCTTTGTTCTTATTGTCCCTAGATTTTGTCTTTTCATAGTGTCCTAGATTCCTTAGATGTTTTGTGCCTGGTTATTTTTAAGAACTAAATCTTTATATTTGCATATTTAAGTGGGTTTTGCTCTTTACTACATATTGAAAGCTATTTCAGGCATTTTTTTCTCTCAAATTCCCCCTTCCCTTTTGAAAATAGATTCTTTTCTCACATAATGTCCTGATTACGGTTTCCTGTCTTGTTGCTCCTCCTACTTTCTCCCTACTGCCTCTCCCATCCTTATTTACTCCTTTTATGGCTCCCATTTGAAAAGAACAAGCCTCTAAGAAATCATAATACAACACAACAAAATAAATTATAATAAGATCAAACAAAACCCAGCACGTCAGAGTTGGACAAGACAAACAGAAGGAACAGAACCCAAGAGAAGACGTGACATTCATAGTCCCACTCGTTCACACACTCAGGAATATACTAAATACTAAACTGGAAGCCATGATAAGTATGCAGAGAACCTGGTGTAGGGCTGTGCAGACCCAGTGCACGCTGCCTTCGTCTCTGTGAGCACATATGAACTTTGCTCATGGTGATTTACAGGACCTTATTTTCTTGGTGTCTTCTATCCCTTCTGGCTCTAACACTTGCTTTGCCTTCTTTTCTAAGGATTTCCAGAGCTCTAAGGGGGAGGGATTTGATGAAGAAGTCCCAGGTAGGGTTGGGGTTCCAAGGTCCCTAGCACTCTATAATGTCTGGCTGTGGGTCTCTGTATTTGTTCTAGTTTCCTCCAGGAGGAAGTGTCTCTGAGGATGTCTGAACAAGAGCCAAGGATTTTTAGATTTAAAATTTTCTTTGGTTGAGGTATCCATTTCTTTTACCATGTCTTCAATGCGTGAGATTCTCTCTTCCATCTCTTCTAGTCTGTTGGCGAGGCTTACCTCGGAGGTTCCTGTTTTTTCAGTTCCTATTTTTTTTTTAACTTCCACGTTTCCCTCAGTTTGGGTTTTATTTATTGATTCATTTTCTGCCATCAGGTCTTGAACTGTTTTACTCATTTTCTTCCACTCTTTGTTTGTGTTTTCATAGATTTCTTTAAGGGATTTATTTATTTCCTCTTTAAGGACTTCTATCATGTTCATAAAGGCAGTTTTAAAGTCTTTTCCTTGTGCTTCAGCTATTTTATAATTCCCAGAGCCTGCTGTGGCAGGGTTGCTAGGCCCTAGTAAAGATGAACTGTCCTGGCTGTTAGTGTGTTTTCATACTGATGTCTAGGTTTGGGAAGATTCTAGATGCTGATCTTATCTTGTCTTTATATGGTAGGCATGTCTCCCCCTTGGTTTCTCTTTCTCTCTGTGGCTCTTAGGAGGGTGTGGTGGTTGTGTGTTGCCTGGTAGTGAATTCTGGAATCTATCCAGGTGTGGCCATTGGGGGTTCTCAGGAAAATGTGTTTCTAGATATTGACAGCTGACACTTAGGAATGGGGATGGGTTGGGAGGCAGAGGTGGGAGGATCTACAGGAGGGAGAAAGGCAGGATGTTGCATGAGGACCTGCTTAGCCTCTTGGAAAGGGGGAAGAGTGTAGGAGATGCCACACTACAGAGCTGGGTATGAGACTGGGGGATTGGGTTGGGAGGAGAGGAGTAACAGTGAGACTCTGAAGCTTGCCTATCTGCTTCACTGGCCTACTTGCTTCTCTGGTAAGCTTAACTGGTGGGTTCCTAGGAAATGTGTGCTGGGTTGGTGGCTGGGATTGTAAGCCACTTCTTAATGACAGCAGGAATGCATGGAGATAGAAAGGAGCAAGCAGTATTCTCGTTTGATAACAACATAACCTATATCAAAGCATATGCTGTATGTCTGAGTCACTCATCACTGCATAACAAATCATTCCAAGCCTTCACTGGCTACTGTTTTGTATCGTCCCCGACCAAGGCTGCAGGATCTGTTTCAAGGTGATTCAGTGCTGTGGCTGGTAATTTCTTTTTGATCCAGGCTTCTCCCTCTTAGCTGGTTGAGCATCCTTACAACATGGTAGCTGGCCTTCCTCAATGCAAGGCTGCCCTAAACCAAGGCAGTACATGCTATGTCTCTTATGACATAGCCTCCAATGTCAAATATCACCACCACTACCACTCTTCTGGTCACTGCTGCCACCACAGGACATTGGGCACATGATTATTAGGTTTTATAGTCAGGAACCTCCATTCTGGAGGTTCTGATACAATTCTAATGTTAGATATTCGTATCCTATTCTCATCAGTTCCTCATTCTTATTGGATTATGTGTTCCAGTTTAAGTTCCACCACATGTTACGAAAATTATAAACAGTTTGGCAATGAATGTATCCACTCAATGGATATCTACATATGTGATCTTCTAGTATTTATTTAAGTCTTCTGATAGTTGAATTATGTGTTCAAAGGGTAGTATGGGATTGGGGAGATGTCTCAGAGGTTAAGAGCACTTGTTGCTTTTGCAGAGAACCTGGATTTGGTTCCCAGCATCCGTATGGTGGTAAACAACCATCCTTAACTCCAGTTCCAAAGCATCTAACAAGCATTTGCAGGCACCAAGTATGCATGTGGCACATATGCATGCATGCATACATAAATACAGACACACATATATACATACAGGCAAAACATTCATAGTCATAAAATGAATACATCATTAAAAAGGTATTACATTCATTTTAACCACTGTTGATAAAGATCTCCATATTTGTGGGAGGTTAGTTAGTTTTGTCATTTGTTGTAGGTATATGCGTGTGGTTTGTGTGCATGCATGTATATATATTTATGTGTGTGTGTGGGTGGGTGGGTGCACATGTGTGTGCAGATGCATGTTCACCTGCGTGTGTTTGGAAGCATGGAGTTGTCATGTAGAGCCTTCCTCTATCATTCTCTACTGTATTCATTGAGGCAAGGTCTCTCAACAGAGCCCAGGGATGGCTGATATGGGCTTAATCCAATTATCCAGCTTGATCTGGGGATCCTGGCTAGGTCTTCTCAGCAGGCTGGAATCACAGGAGCATCAGCACTCCTAGTAATTGATTTGAGATATGAGGATACAAACTCTGGTACTCACATTTCCACAGTCAGTGTTTTACCTACCCAGGCATCTCTTCCCCCCTGTATATCTACATTTCTCTTCTACAAATGTGGAAGCCCACTCGCCAGCAAGTAAGACGCCACAACAGGATCCTTCTGTAACACGTTAATTGGGAGAGCATGGACTGCACAGGCGAAAGACCCTGAGCCTCAGAAATGGCGCTGCTTATATAGGCCTAGGAGCGATGTGTCCATACCTGATTGGTTATGCTACCAGTACCTCATTAATATGCCTCGGGCCAGGCAGTGACTTGGCAAAAAACTCTATGGCACATGCCCACATTGGTTGTTTACCCATATTCATGGGCGTCAGCTTACTGAAACCAGCGCCATCTTGTAATGGTGTTTGTGGCTTCCCACATACAAAGGCTGGCATTATACTCTAAGACCTCTGTGTTCTTGCAATAATTTACTTGAAATAAAATTAATATTACTCTAATTATTGGAGATAATTAGGTGAGCAGCCAATATAGGAACTTACAGTAATCTATGATAGAAACATGATACTGAGCCGGGCGTGGTGGCGCATGCCTTTAATCCCAGCACTCGGGAGGCAGAGGCAGGTGGATTTCTGAGTTCGAGGCCAGCCTGGTCTACAAAGTGAGTGCCAAGACAGCCAGGGCTACACAGAGAAACCCTGTCTCGAAAAACCAAAAAAAAAAAAAAAAAAAAAAAAAAAAAAAAAAAAAAAACCAAAAAAACCAAACCAAAACAAAAAAAACCATGATACTGTTTATTATTTCGTTCTGTGCACAGATTTATCCCAGTTGACATCTTTAGATTTAAGAAAAATGCCTTAGATTTTAAACATGAGTTTACATGAGCACCACTAACTTCTACTAAACAAACATAAAATTAATCTACGTTGATTACGAAGGAGATAAGCAATGTTTTATTATGCGGAAATCTTTTTAAAATAAGTTTGGATTTTTGGGATTTATTAAAGATACCCCCACCACACAATAACAGCCCTTTATTGTCCCCCAGAGGCATCCCAAATTGTACTGATAAACCGGGATTGTGTTTCTGGAGCTCGTAGCTGAGGTCTTACTCATCAGCCTGCTGCTTTGTTCTCTTTTCAGATACATAGATATCATCCAAAACCGTCCAAAACCTTCATGATATCCTTGTACTTAACTGCTGTGGCTTGCTGAATCAGAGCCGCTGAATCTGAAACAAGTGTGAGATTGTTTCTGTCAAGGATTAAGTCATCCTTCTGTCCTAAGAGACAGAACAACCAGCACATATCTTCATCCAGACCCTGTGGACATATTTTTTTACCCTAGAAATTTTGGATTTCATCCAGAGGTCCATACTTCTGAGTAATGGCATTGATGGGGAAGTGAGCTCACACAGACCTCATCATATTATGGAAGCCCTGAGACTTTTGACTCTGTGAACACAACTGCCCATGGTGTTCCACCATTTCCCCACCATTTCTGGTCCCTTCCAAGGAGACTGGGTGCTACGTTGATGTGAATGAAGTCCCTCCAGAGGGTTCCTCTGTGGACCTGTATACCCCCTCAGAGTTGTGTCAATGTTTTCTGGAATGTTGTCAATCTGATTGCTGATAATGATCTTCATTCTCAGTAGATGAGGCAAAGCCAAGCCACTTATGTCTGTATTTTGATGGTCAGAAATCTCTTTGGTCTTAGCTAAATATCATCTTTTCAATATATAGACAACTCATCACTATAATTTCATATGGCATAGGCCTATTCCTGATATGATCATTGGAAGTCAGACATTTCTGAGAAGGATTCCACCGGCAGAGACAGAACCCCACAATGAGGACTTTGTTCTGAGGATGAGGAAGTGACCTATTCATGTCTGATATGACTCCGTACTTGTTTCTAATAATTTATTCCCTGTAGATATGTCACCATTTTATTATAGAAGCACCCACACCCAAGCACCCACATCCATGCACAGCTGGAGAGAACTCACTACAAAAACTCCCAGTCACACAAGACTTTAAGTGTTGACAGAATCTCATCTGTAAGTCTTAAGTTGTTCACACAGTTTAAAGGTGAAAAATTGGTGTCAGATATGTGTAACCAGGGGTCATTTTTGAGGGGAGAGTAATCGCAGCCCTGTACTGACTGGCCCCCACATTAAATGTGTCTGTGTGTGTATGTGTATACCCACCCTAGTGAATGTGACCTCAGTATGTGAACTGCATCCCTAGGGTTGAATTAAAAATTCCCCAGGAAAGTGAAGATCTTCCAGCAGGTTCTAAGCACTGGGCACACACTGCCATTATCATTCTCACCTCAGCCTCAAAGCCAGAAAGCTGGGTGTGTGTGGTACTTTATTAGCTCAGGACTGAGTCACAGGGTCACCAGTTAGGAGAAGCTGACTTAGTCACCTCGGGCCAGCAGCTGTTTCTCCAGGGATAAAGGGAAGGAAACCTGTGTGTGTGTGTGTGTGTGTGTGTGTGAATTTTAACCAGGGTGTTTTTCCTCCAGAAGGTCATTGGGGAGTGCAGGGTGTGTGTGTGCGTGTGTGACTGTGGTAGGTAATATTTTCTCTCTTTGCAGTTACACATGGAGACAGACAACTGGGTTTTCAGGGAACCCGAAACCGAGGGTCTTCCTCCACTCTTAGATTGCAACACCCTGTTCCTGTTTGGCAATAATTCAGCAACATGAGCAGGAAAGCGCGCTCCCATCCTGAGTTCCTGTCTCCTCTCCATACCTTGCCATAGTTATCCACAGCAGTGGCCTTGGTTGTGAGCACCAAGGCTGTCTTCCTAACACCATCCCATTTGGGATTGCACTCAGCACAAATATCACCTGAAAAGAATATTTTAGGCACATTTCCTCAGCCTACAATAATCTACACAGCTACCCAAGATGAAAGAGTCGAAAAATTAAATAGATGATGTAATTCAGCCCTGACTTTCCCTGTGTTTGGTTTTGTTGAAGTGCCATGCCAACCTCCTGGCCACAGATCCTTCTGAGAATGCTGATAGGATTCAGGACCAAGATGGGTTCCTTAGAAGCATCTGAGATACTACCCCACATCCTCCCAGAAGTCCTTACCTCTCCCAATGCCTTCTGGGTATAGCCCTAGCTCTGCATAGAGGTCTTTACTGTACAAGGCCTTCTGGGTACTGTCCCAGTACCTCCTGGACAGCCCTAAGGCCCAATACAAGACAGTTGGACTTTGTGCTCTTTAGCTTAGAGTCCTCTTCGCTCACATGGATAAACTATTCTAAGACTGGTTGAGTAGAAAACTTAAATCATTCACTGGGGTGGAGCTGAAGGGGACAGAGAAGACACAGAAACACCCCATTATTAGGTCACTGAACCTGAAGGATGTGATTGAGTCCAGTCCAAGGAGGGCATGTACCCATGTACCCCTGACCAGGAAGAGGAGGGGGGCATCCTTCTGGAAATGTGCTTCAGAAGACAAAAGTGTCATTTATTCAAGGATGAGGCAGTTCTGAGATTCCAGGCTCAGGCTGGGAACGTGAGATAGCTGAGTCTTTTGAGTGACGCCTCTTCCTCACCAGGCTGGAAGCTCCCGAGCCACTGGAATATGATTTTAATGTGAAATGGGAGGACTCGGGCACTGTGAGCAACTCTTTTTGTGGATGCAGGAGAAACTGGGCAGCTGGGTACCAGACCAGTGGTCAGGGTTGGGGTAGGGGTGGGAGGCTGGTCTGTCCCTCTTGGATGGGCATTTTAGTCTGTTATATAGCTTGGGCATTGAATAGGGATACACTTTTGACTGCATTTGAACTGGGTCTTCTCCAATCCCTGGTCATAGTGAGTGTGAGGCAGGCTGGACAGGAAATGAGGGTTTTGGTGTTACCATCTGGGAATAAAGATAGGTGAAGAAGGCAGAGGGAGCGAGGAGTCACTGCTTTTTACAACAGGAGGGAGGCAAGGAAAGGTTCAGCCTTCCATGGAATCATAGTCAGGAAACCCCTGCAGATGGGGAACAGTGCGAGTGTGCTTCCAAAGACTGATGAAGGGCTTTTGTAGACACTGCAGTCCCTTGTCTGTTAGGTCCATTTGGTTCTTCCCTTTATCGTGGTCTGTTGCCCAGACTCCAGTCAGACAGAGCTGTGAAGGCATATGGGTCCCCAGGACAGATACTCCAACCCATGGAAATCAGCATTCCTAGAGAGGTCCACTTCCCCATCTGACTTTGTTTCTATTCTGTACCTATACCTTGTCATTGCTTCTTGGGAGACCACCACCTTGTGAAGTGGTAAAGGTTAGGAAACATAAAGTACTCATTTCTCTGGACTTCCCATCGGTCCCAGGTTGAGCAACAGCTTGGCTGAGGCTCTGCAGAATTATTAACATAGGTCTACACTCAGGGGGCTCAAGTGAAGGAGGCAAGTGTGGTGGACAACAGGATGTAGGCCTCCAGAACCCATTTATTGGGCAGTTTTTGACATTATTCTTTCTAGTCCAGGCTTGGGGGATCACTGTACTCTAACTCTGCTGGGAAAGAGTCCAGGAAGGAGATGCCATTGGTGTTTTGCTCTTTCACTCGTTCATTAGAGACTGCCTGAGAAACCATGATGGGCTAGCCACATTGTTAAGGTTCTAGGCTATTGTAGTTACAATACAAATTTTCTGTTTCCATAAAATTGTATAGAAAAAGTAAATTATGCACCATGGGGTATGGACTATAATGAAAGATGAAGTATTATAAATAGGATGGAGTTTGGGTAAGCTTGTGATGCTTGGCTTCTAGATTAAGGTAGATATTGAGCAAGTGACCAGGTATCTAACCTGGTAGAAAATCATGTGTCTAATGGGTAAAGTCCAGTCCAAAGGCCTGAGGTAGGAGTGTATATGCTTACATTTTTTAAAACCTACTTTAATAAGGGTTCTCAAACACTTCAATCTCCCTGTCTAGCCCACAGTCCAAAGGCCAGGGAGAAAATATGGTAAATAGGACAAAAGGATGTGGACCTATTTAAAAGTAGTTCTTTGGGGGTGATTCCAATCACCGTTGTCAGAGTACCAGCAGTCCAGTTCAGTAGTGTCAGGATACCAACAGTCCAGTTCAAAAGTGTCATCAAACATGAATCAGCAAGGCGACACAAACCAGCAGAAAATGTTAGGCCTCCATCAAGTCAGCATGAGTCAGCAGAAGTAACCAGCCAAAAAGCTAAGAGAAGTTCTCTGCCGTGCCTCTCTTAACAAAGTGAAAGTCTTCGAAAACTTGAGACCAATGAAGTGCAGCATCACTAGTTGGGCAAGCGCCTTGTCACTGTTGGGTCCTACTTATACTCTCTCCAAACATCACATGCGTCTGCATCACATGACATAACCAAAAATTTCCACTTCATGAGTGTGCTCTGTGTGTTGATAGAAGAACAAAGAGGGTGTTGTGGCCATAGCAAACTAGACAAGGAGGAATTTTCTGGAAGATCAGATGTTGGAAAATGTGTGGAGTCAGGATGACTCCAAAGTTTTGGTCTGAGAATCTGCATTAGTTTTTGATTACTGAACAAATATCAGAACCAGCCACCTTAAAAAGAGGAGAAGTTTATTGTGGCTCCTTGGTTCAGAGGTCTTTGTTCCTAGTGAGCTGGCCCTGATGATTTTGAACTTTGGTGGCATCACACAGCAAGTGTGTGATGGAGCAAATCTGTCCACTTCTTAGAGACCAGGAAACACAAACGATAGGAAGGGGCTGGAGTCCTAATATTTTCTTCAAAACCACGTCCCTAATAACCTAACTTCCTCCCAGTAGGCTGCACCTCTTATTTGTTATAAAGCCCCAGCAACGTCATGGGTTGGGGGACCTTTGAGTGACACATATCCAAACAATAAATAACACAATGGAATGGAGTTTCCATTTGATGAAGAAGAGATGCCAAATATGCAGCAGGTTGTGGAATTGAGGTAACAAGGGTCAGGTTTTATATACCTGTCACTTGAGGACACACTCAGATATATATATATAGTGAGAGTCTCTGATAAAGATATGAATTTCACTAGCATTTGGAACTCTCTTTTAGCACTTTAAAAAGTAAAAGTTCCTTCAGTGAGGTGTGGTGATAACACCTATAAACCCAGGACTAGAGAAGCTGAATACCAGGATTTTTGCAAGTTTGAGTCCAACATGGGATGTGTAGTGAGCACCAAAACAGTTTGAGATACCTAGCAAGGCATTGTCTCAACCAACCAACCAACCTGAAAGAAAGATGAAATTTCAAGACCTGTAAGTCATATAAAGTACTCAGAAATTGCTCGTTGTTTGTGAGCCTAGAGGTTGCCTGGGGCTGAGAAAAAAAGAAAAACAAACCCAGGTATGCCCCGTAGTTAAAACATTCCTGGGAACAGCTTAACCTTAAAGATAAAGAGGAATGTGAGGACATAACAGGGCTATCTGAACTGAGTCAACAACTCACAGAACTCTGACACCCTGCACGTACATGTAATTTTTCTGCTGATGTTTAAATAAGCCAAATAGTGTGTCGCTGTGCTGAATTCCACACCCCTAAGCCCCTTACCCCATAAAACCCCCTAGCTTTCGAGCCTCGTGGCCGACATCCGTTATCTCCTGTGTGGGATGCATGTCGTCCGGAGCTCCGTCATTAAACTGCCTCATGTGATTACAGCAATGGATTCTTGTGTTTCTTTGGGTGCTCTCTCACTCCTGAGACTAGAGTGGGGGTCCCTGAAAGGGGGTCTTACAAACCAACCAACCAACCCACCAATCCACCAACCCACCAACCCTCTAACCTACCAACCCATCAACCAATCAACAACACATAAAACATAGAACCATATTCATCTTGAATATGAAGTATCACAGAATCAGGGAATTTCAGAATTATAAAAACTCTGGTGGTGGCTCAGCAGCTGAGTGCCTTGAGTTTGATCCTGTTTAATGTTTGAGGAAAGTGAAGCCAGCAGGGAAAAGGCACACTGGGATTGTCTATGGTAGGACTCGAACTGGAGTCTAACAATCCAGTACCCTTGCCCATGGGATCCAGTTCTGACTGCTGAGAAACACTGCTTTCATTTTCCAGCTCTTTTTGGTGGCCATGATTATGGCAAACTGTGTTCATGTGTAGTTAGTTAAGGTGGTCCTTTTTAGCAGTATTGGAACAACAGAGAATAGGTCTGTATTGTGTAGCATGGAATTGTCTTTCCATTTCCTACTTACCCTGCTGGCTAGTGCTAGACTTAGCTCCAGACACTACTTACTATTTTGGAAGTAAGTGTGTAATCCCTCGGTGAAACTGACAGTGGGAAACCTCATCCCTTGACACACAGGGTTAAATAATGTGCAACAAAGCAAGCCATTTCTTCTTAGAGAAGTGATTGATCATAATTTCTGAGGGGCAAAGGCTGATCTTCTGGCCAGGAACAGCCTGGCAGTAAAGCACCACAATAGGAAACTGACTTTGAAAAGCTTAATCTCAGGGAGAGCACAGGCGTCTTTGTTATCTGTAAAGCCATGTTTCACCACGAAAGCCAAAAAATGTGTTCCCCATCTCTGTGATCAAGCCTGATTTCTCCCCTGTCTTCAAACCCCTGCCCACAGAGTGCCAGTTCCCCATCTGTCAGCTCCTTTGCTTTTTCATCATTGAGATTTTAATTTGAATTGTAATAAAATTGGTCACTCTGATGGTTTGAAGAAGAGTAGCCCCCATAATCTTATATATGTGAATGCTTAGTCACTATGGAGTGCCACTACTTGGGAAGATTAGGGAGTATGGCCTTGATGGAGTAGGAGTGATCTTGTTGGAGGAGGTATTCCATTGAGGGTGGGCTTTGAGATTTCAAAACCCCAAGCAGAGCCTGGTGCTTCTTCTTTCCCTGTTTTCTTTGGATCAAAATGTCGAACTCTCAGCTACTTCTCTACCACCATATCTGCCTCTGTGTCACCATGATCCCTGCCATGATGATAATGGACTAAACCTCTGAAACATTAAGCAAGCTCTAAGTAAATGCTTCCTTTTATAAGAGTGGCTGTGGCCATGGTGTCTCTTTGAAGCAAAGGAACACTAAGGCAGTCACTACCACCACAACCGTACGAACAGTGCATTTGACTTCTTAAAGCACTGCCACCCTTCCTCATCATGCTGCTAAGGTATAAGAGCCACATATTCCACACTAACCAAGAAGCACTGTGTCTGTAGTAGTTTCCCTTGAGTTGCCATCCAGTATAATACCTGGCAGCAATTTTCATGGCTGAACCAATGCTTTCCTCCTCTTCCCTAAGCCTTCCAAAGTCGTCTCTGCTGGTTTCTATACCTCCCCACAGAGAGGAATTCCATAATCTAGTTTCCCAGGCCAGGCACCCTGGTGTAACCCCCTGATTTTATTCTTCAGGTCTCAATGTCAAATTCCATAGCTTTCCCTTTCAAAATGTACCCCAGGACTTCTTCCATCTCCCATGGCATTATACCAAAACCTTTAACCCAACTGTTACAATCGTCTTATAAGTGACCTTTTCTTCTTAGTTATTTTTGTCCCACATTCTGAACTCAGCAAGGTAGGTAGAGAGGTTCTTCCGAAGTTCACTGATTACATTCCTTTACTCGAGACCCTCCAAAGCCGTATACTGACTGAGACCTACAAGGTCCTCCTTGACCAGTTCCTGCTTATCTCTGACATCCAATCCACCTTTCCTTCATTTATTCCTATCAACCAGGCCTCCTCCTCCTTGAAAACATATTACACAAGTTTCTTCCTGGAGTCATTTCACTTGTTCTGTCTGGAACGCATTGTCTCAGAACTATCTGTATGTCCTTGATAGGCAGTGAGTGACATAAACGTCTTCATATGCTAGCTCTCTGTTGCTGAAGATTTTTGTATTCGTGGATTCAGCCAAGGGAACGTCAAAAATATTTTTTACATTGTTTCTGATGATGACATCTGGAGTTTTTTTTCTTGTTGTTATTGTCTAAACCATATAGTAGAGCAACTACACAGATTGCATTTATATTGTGTTAGGTGATATGCCATTTAGTGATCATTGAAAAATGTGGGAAGATTTTTTATGTTTTTTTATATATGGCATAAGGGCTTAAGTTGGCTTTCTGCCCCAGCCTTTGAAGTAGCTGGGACAATAGGCACACCCAACTGTGCATAGTGCCTGCTTAAGTTTCTCCCCGAAGGCAACATCTCCTTTCAGCTCTCCTTTCTTTCCTCAGTTTGGTTTTCTTCTACAGGCTAATAAACTCCGCCAAGGCAGAGATTAAATTTCTTTACTCTTATATTCTCAGAACCTAAACTATGCACTTAAAAACTGTTAACCAATGAGTTAATGAATTTAAAATTGTCCAAAAATTGGGACCGGAGAGATGGCTCAGTGGTTAAGAACACCGACTGTTCTTCCAAAGGTCCTGAGTTCAAATCCCAGCAACCACCATTGTGGCTCACAGCCATCTGTAATGAGATCTGACGCCCTCCTCTGGTGCATCTGAAGACAGCTACAGTGTACTTACATATAATAATAGATAAATCTAAAAAAAGAAAAAAAGAACACAGAAAAACCCCACAAAATTGTCCAAAAATGAGATATGCCACCCATTACAGATCTTTTGAGGTGGAAAGATCCATCTTTAATTTGAGCTATGCCTTTTGCTGGCAGCCTAAATAAAGGACATAGAAGAAGGAAACATTGTTCTTTGCCTGGTGGCTCTCTCATCCTTAACAAGCCCATTCCTTCACTTTGGAATTCTCGCATATGCTGAAGACCAGCTGAGACATCCAACCTTGAGGACTGAATGGGTTCTGGGACCTTCTTTTCATAGGCAGCCACTGCTGGATTAGCTGGAGCACAGCCTGTAAGTAATTCTAATAAATTGCACATGCACATGCACACACACACACACACACACAAACACACACACACTACATATATGCGAGTATATATCAACTCGCTTAATGCTACAGTTGGCATGTCTTCTGCATCAGCTCAGTGCTACTGTGCAGTCACAGGGAGATCTTTAAGAAGTGACAAGTGTAAGTGCCACCTTAGGAAAGATTATATGTATTATATATGTATATAGGTAGTATATGTGATGTGTATATATATATATATATATATATATATATATATATATGTATATACATATATATACTATAAATTCCGTTACTCTAGAGAACCCTAACTAATGACACCTGGTTTTATTTTATTTTTTTTATATTGGCCTCCATTTTATTAATATTAGAAAGGAATATGTTATAAGAAAAATGCCAAAATATAAAGGAAATTTTTCTCATTAAGCTTTGAGTACATAATTCTTTTTTTTCTGTTTTGGAACTTTTTTTAAAAATTTTTAATATTTTTTATTACATATTTTCCTCAATTACATTTCCAATGCTATCCCAAAAGTCCCCCATACCCCCCCCTCCTTCCCTACCCACCCATTCCCATTCTTTTGGCCCTGGCATTCCCCTGTATTGGGGCATATAAAGTTTGCAAGTCCAATGGGCCTCTCTTTCCAGTGATGGCCGACTAGGCCATCTTTCGATACATATGCAGCTAGAGACAAGAGCTCCGGGGTACTGGTTAGTTCATCATGTTGTTCCCCCTATAGGGTTGCATATCCCTTTAACTCCTTGGGTACTTTCTCTAGCTTCTCCATTGGGAGCCCTGTGATCCATCCAATAGCTGACTGTGAGCATCCACTTCTGTGTTTGCTAGGCCCCGGCATAGTCTCACAAGAGACAGCTATATCTGGGTCCTTTCAGCAAAATCTTGCTAGTGTATGCAATGGTGTCAGCGTTTGGAAGCTGATTATGGGATGGATTCCTGGATATGGCAGTCTCTAGATGGTCCATCCTTTCATCACAGCTCCAAACTTTGTCAGTGTAACTCCTTCCATGGGTGTTTTGTTCCCAATTCTAAGAAGGGGCATAGTGTCCACACTTTGGTCTTCATTCTTCTTGAGTTTCATGCGTTTAGCAAATTGTATCTTGTATCTTGGGTATCCTAAGTTTTGGGCTAATATCCACTTATCAGTGAATACATATTGTGTGAGTTCCTTTGTGATTGTGTTACCTCACTCAAGATGATGCCCTCCAGGTCCATCCATTTGGCTAGGAATTTCATAAATTCATTCTTTTTAATAGCTGAGTAGTACTCCATTGTGTAAATGTACCATAATTTCTGTATCCATTCCTCTGTTGAGGGGCATCTGGGTTCTTTCCAGCTTCTGGCTATTATAAATAAAGCTGCTATGAACATAGTGGAGCATGTGTCCTTCTTACCGGTTGGGACATCTTCTGGATATATGCCCAGGAGAGGTATTGCTGGATCCTCCGGTAGTACTATGTCCAATTTTCTGAGGAACCGCCAGACTGATTTCCAGAGTGGTTGTACAAGCTTGCAATCCCACCAACAATGGAGGAGTGTTCCTCTTTCTCCACATCCTCGCCAGCATCTGCTGTCACCTGAATTTTTGATCTTAGCCATTCTGACTGGTGTGAGACACCTGGTTTTAAACATTTAAGTGACATAAAACAAAGAATAGACATTATGATAACAACAATGTCCCAGCTTTGGATTCAAAGAATCTGTGAAGGGACATGGCCAAAAGATGAGTGTCCTTCTAACTGCATACTCCACTTTTTTTGCTTTATTTTCAAACCTCCTGCTCTAGTCCCTATAAGATCACTCATTCTCCCAAACTTTCCTCAGTCTCTCAAATTGTTTTCTATTTGGGGACTTTCTCCAACTCTGTGCTGCCCACAGTTTGACCTTTGCCATTGGTATTTATTTTGCCTAGTGCCAATTTTGAGCCCCAAACAATCTGAGCACAGATTGCTTATGCTGACTCAGATGTAAGTGGGACGAATCAAATATCAACTCACTCAATGCTACAGTTGGCAGGTCTTCTGCATCAACCCAGTGCTTTCACAGGGAGGTCTTTAAGAAGTGACAAGTGTTAAGCGTCATCTTAGTAAAGATTATTATTATCAATCAGATACGCTTGTTTTCATAATCTATAGTTTGAGGCTGTAGTATAAATTAACTTGAAGCCAATGAATCAACTAGAATAAAGTGGTTATTGTGCTCATGGAGGGCACTATTTGGACTGTGGGATATGAAGAATGCTAAATGTTGAGTGATATGTAGTCTCCATAAATTTAGAAGAAAAAAAAAACCAGGGTAAAAATTATAATACAATGTTATGGGAAACAATTATAATACATCGTTACTGAGTAGGTAGGGTTCTAAATAATGGATTCAGAATGGTCAAGTCATTACAAACTGGTGTGTGAAAACGTAGTGAAAAAATTTGGAAATACTCTGAAATACAGTAGAGATCAAGAAAGACAGAAGTATGCATGGATATTGCACAGATATCTACATCAAATATCCATCACACTTAGGATTTAAAGTGTAAAGCACTCCTTTAAAAAAAAACCAACCCTAGAGAAATGCACGTGCTGGTGACTGTCCTCTGGCTTTGAGGAAACACTTCTCAGGTTCTACTTCTGCAGATCCGTAAGAAAGGGCTCAACAGATGCTCAACTCACTTGTTATGAGACTCAGACAGGATAACATGTCTAGTCTGACTCACATGTTGTGAGACTCAGACAGGATAGCATGTCTAGTCTGACTCACATGTTGTGAGACTCAGACAGGATAACATGTCTAGTCTGGAGAGAAACTGCCTAATCTGGAGAGACGCATACGTGCTTTAGGCTTTTGACATGTGGGCACAGCTACAGAGATGGAGGGTACTGTGCTGCACAGGTGTCTCTGATTTGGCCCTTATCCTAACATCAGACACAATCACATCTAATCCTCAAAGAAAAAAAAACCTAGAATAAGGGAAGCACCATTGGTCCCAACAGGAGACTAACTGGTTTTCTTGGCAAAGGTTAGTCCTCAAATGGCCGCTTCTGGAACACTACTTGTAAGTGGGCAGCACCCGGATTCTGAGTTGTCTACTCTGGATTCTATCCCTGCCAGTCTGTTGCAGTCTAATTACTTAATGCATTTGCATCTATTTCCTGTAATTGTTTCTGTTTTGCCACCTGAGCAGATGCTTTCCACTCAACTCAGGTAGGGAACAGCTCCACCCAACCCAGGAACCTCAACTTGGTTGCTGGAACCTTATTTTGGCCGTCTTTGAGTCTAGAGTGTGCACTCTTTCCAGAGTCAGAGCAGTTGAGATTCATTCTGCTATAAACAAGATCTCCTTGAACCACAACATTTGTGTTCTTAAAAGTTATGTTGTACTTCCTTGATTTTTGTAATTGCCTGCCCACACTTGGTAGAAGAGCCAAGTAAATAATATGAGAAACTGTGCATGACTATCAGCCTCCAAAGACATCAATGTGAGTATATGTTTCAAAATTTTCAAGGTTTTAAAAGCAACATTCCAACACAGTCATTAGAGTGGCAAGTTGGAGGTTATTGGTTCTACTGTTATGCACAAAAAAAAAATGATGAGAGCACTGACTCATGGAAAGGGAACATTGGACCTCCCGTTCCAAGTGTGTTTTGAAGGCAGGGCAAGCCCTCAACCACAGGGAATGTCAGCTTCATGGTGAAATATGTGTAACTTTCTTTTCTCTGATAATATTGAGTCAGAGGATGTTAATGTGGGCAAGACAATGAATGCTCTTAAATGTTCTTCTCAACCTTTAAGAAATCTTTTCTATTAAAGATTCTCTCTCTCTCTCTCTCTCTCTCTCTCTCTCTCTCTCCCCCTCCCTTTTCCCTCTTTCCTTTCCTCTCTTGTTACCAAGAGATATTTGGGGTACTTTGGGGGGCAACTCTCTTTACTTCCCATTTTTTGATATCTCTCAATAGAGATACTTGTTTCCTGAGCAAAGTGTCCAAACAGTTTCCTAGCAAAATATTGGCAAATGAATTTACTCCTTGCCAAGGAGAAGTTGACAAGTTCTGAAGTGTTTGTTGGAGTGTTTCATGGGTGCCTGGGGAAGGGTAGATGAGCCTCAGCTCTCCAAATGTCAGGACAATGTGATTTCTTCTAATTATAAGCTCATCCTGGTGTGCCAAGAGAATGAACTCAGTGGGTGGACACAGCTAACTGTGTTCGCAGGGACACGGAGATTATTAAGCTCCATAACAATGCGGCGGAAATCTCATCCCAGGCTCTGGTAGTAACAGATGACAGTGGGCGGGAAGCTGAAGCGACTTATCCAAATTTGTCCAGATTTTTAATATGTTACATTCAAACCAGGCTTTATCAGAACTGCCTGGACTTGTTGGGTTGCTGGTGGATAAAAATAAGTTTTATTGGACACTTGGTCATTTTATTCGATCCTGAATATTTTTCTTGTGTCAATCACTGAAGAGCAAAATTTTGGTCACAGCTAATTAGGATCATGTGGCTTTACTCTAAGGGGCCATGGCTATCGGT
Source organism: Mus caroli (assembly GCF_978045245.1). Lineage (NCBI taxonomy): Eukaryota > Metazoa > Chordata > Mammalia > Rodentia > Muridae > Mus > Mus caroli. The sequence goes on from NW_028227267.1 coordinate 64,401,829, forward strand.
GACTAAACAGTAAAAACACCCTTTTTATTATTTCTAACTTATTACCCTAACTTATTTTTTCTAAATCTAATTTCTAATTTAAAACTCTAAAAAAGGAAAACATAGACACAAAGTCTCCCAAGCATCAATTAGAGTTTTGATATATTTGGCACTACTTTTTCACAAAGTAACGTCACATACACAAACATAGGATAATGGAACCTGGTGCCCGGGGGACCTGATTCTTGAGTGAAATAATTCTACCACTCCTGTAACAATATGATTTTCATTACTGTTTGGACTCTTTAAATATGGGGACAGATCTTCATGTTTCTGAAGGTCCACTCTGGGGACTATTGGACTCTAGTCAGATTTGCCCCAGAAGGTAGAAGTTACTGGAACTTAGAGATTAAAAGCTTCCGAAAAGCTATTAAACTTCTTGTGGGAATTGTTTGCTCCAAAGAGTACTTTAAGCTAATTCAGCCTTTAGGATTCTGATTCTAAGTAGGATATAGCATGAGAACATCGCTGCAAAGATTGATATCTGATGGGCTGAAGAGATGGCCCAATGGTTAAGAACACCTGTTGCTTATTCAGAGGACACAGTTCCCTTTCCAATGGTCACATAGCTATTTAAATGTGTCTCAAGTCCAATTCCAGAGGATGCCCAGCTCTCTGCTGGCCCAGTGAGTACAGCACACACATGGTGCACAGCCATATGTAGGGAAAAGCATCCAGAAATAAGAAATATATCTTAAACAATAATAGAGAGATGCCCACTCTTTCACTTGTCAAATCTGTGTATATATGTCTTACAGACATGGCAATTGAGTCAATATGGCTGTTTTAGTCATTACTCTTAAAAATAATGATAGCAATGGGAACTCACCATTTATTAGGGACATAGGATTTGTAACTATTTGTTCTGTGAATCTTGCATCTATAATTTTTTAAAGTCACTCTGAAATCCAGCATAGACCAAAGCAGGCAACTTTGGTCAGAATGAGGCTTTGTAGAAAGAGTAAGGCAGGCTTGTGATGTTCACACACGTGACATTGTACATAGTTTGTGTAGGTGAAGGACACAGTCCTCCAACAGGGATAACATTCAGCCTCTCTATGACCTGCATGACATTTGGCACAGGAAAAGCATGCTGCCTTGCAGAGTGAGTAGTTGGGTGTTCTCCATAGCAGGCAAGAGGATGTTCTCATCACTGGCATGGCATCCCTGCTGGGGAGGAACCCCTTTAGAGCCCCTCATCTGCAGCTGATGCATTCTGAGCTCTTGGGTCCCTTGCAGCACCCGAGCCTACCCTGACCTTCCCTCCACCTGGTAGCCTGTCTTGAAAGGGTGCAGCTTTGAATTTGGCTCCATGGAGTATTATGCGCTGTGTGGTTTTGGTGGGGTCTTAAACTGTGGGCTGATGGACACTGCTATTGTTCTCCTGGATTTCATAAAATGCCTAATGCAGGTGGACCCTCAAAAGTGTAAGGGCATATTTAATAGATTCTATTACACTGAGAGAAAATAGTGTTCATGGTTTGGCTAAAGGACCAGTGTTGGGGATTGGTTCTAACATTTTGAATTATTCCAACCTCCAAACTCGGGAATCTGAATGTCCAAACGCTGAAGGTCCTTGTCCCCAGTTGGTTTTTGGTTGATCAGTAAATAGCTAATGACTAATGTCTGGGCAGGTAGACTGAGGTGCGACTTTTGGATTTGCAGGGGGTTAGGAACTGGAAGGGAGGAGAAGGGTGTTGCTATGATTTGGAAGGAGATGGATCAGATTTAGACCTTTGGAAGTAAAATCATCTGAAAAGTAGGTGAGAAGGAATGAGTCCCTGGAAGAGCTGCCCAGAAGCATCTTGGGCAGCAAAGACCAGAAGGAGCCAGGGCAACAAAGATAAAATATAGAATTATAGGGCAAAACCAGGATTTCAGGAGGAAAATGTGTGCTAGCTGTAGGGAGGATTAGAATTACCCAGCCTTTGAGCTAGTCAAGGCATTTAAAATTAATTAATTTGTGCTCCCACCCGGGGAGCACAAAGCCTAACTAATTCACTGCTACAGACCAGCCAACTTTGATTGGCTATTCTATACAAGGGCTCTGCAAATTCAACTTTTATGAAGTCTTCAAAGCCGTGTATACCACTTGCTTGGTGAGGAAAACACCTATCTACGGCACACAGCAATATATTAGCTGCTTCTGACAGTGCTGACTTCTGTGCTGACACTGCCCTGGTTTCTACGGAAGCTGCTAAAGTTTGGAATCAAACCCAGCCTGGCTATGCCAACATATTGAGGAAAGCCATTCCCTAAATGTAAAGAGAAAAAGGCTTAAATGCATTCTACAAGGCTTTGCTCTTCTGTGGATGAGGCAGATCCCATACACCATGATGAAGTTCTGTGGTCCATCTATGAATCTCTGAAGAAGCAGCTTGAGTTAACTGAGTAGACACTCGGAAGTAACATGGACTGAATCTACTTGCTGGTCAGTGTTGAAGAAAGCACAAAGGAACTTTTATAGATTTGATGTGTAGAAAACCATCTATTCCTGATATAATTACTGTACTGCCTTCAGGCCTCAAGGCAATGAGGTGGAAATGATGGAGTAAGACCCCAGAAGTCCTTCTCTGGCCTTTGCATGTGACTGCATGCATACATCCACATGATTACATGCATGTACAATACAACCCAACCCAACACACACACACACACACACACAAACTTTGATGTTGGAAATTATATGTACATTTGAACACATATTGTATTTTATATAATTATTAATACTATTTAATTTGCAGTGAAGTCACAAATGGAAATTAATGTACTGATTAGTTTCTTGTCTTCAAAATAAATGAATCATTTATCTGTTACTTTGATCTAATTTAATACTGAATATGAACAAATAGTTATGCCTGCTATAGTGCTGGGAATTTTCTGTTTTATTCATCATCATCATTATCATCATCATTATTTGTGTGTCTGTGCATGTGTGTGTGTGTCTATACAATATGTGTGAGTATGGGCAAGCACATGGCAGGGTGATTGTGCTGGGTTTTGAGAATAGCATTTTGGAATTGATTCTGTCGTTCCACTGCGGGATCCAGGGATGAAACTCAGGCTGTCAGGTTGGCAAAGCAAGCACTTATTGGCTTTGAGATCTCAAAGGTCTGGGAACTCTCATGGATGTTAAGTGGAGAACCTCAGCTTCCATAGTCTGCAGGCAGAAAGGGAAAGTTACAGGATAGCAATGACCCCAAGGTGCACAACTGTGCTTGCTGTCCCTGATGGCATTCAAATCCAATGCTGTTGTCAGACAGCTGCATTTCTAAAGAGTGAAGGCTCTTGGAAATGGAGGAATATTGTGTAGTCTCAATAAAATAATTCACATAAAAATAGCTTCTGCTTCCCTTTGGGCAAGTTATATAAGCCACCAGAGAAAAGAACTTGTTCCAAACTGGAACTAGCAACCTATTTGTTGTGGGAACGGCTCTCCTAATGTTTTAATACTATCTGTGTACTGACTGGCAGTAGACTAAAACACACCAGAAATAACTTCCCTTTAAAAAGTCGAACATGGAAGTTTATCAGGAGAAAAGCACTCATCGAATCTATGTACCCTGCAGCTGTGTGGTAGAACCACATAGGTGTCAGTGAAGGACCTTAGCCTCCTCAGTCTGCGCGTACAGAAGGGGAAACTCGCAGGATAATAATGACCGTAAGGCACACAACTGTGCTGTTCCCGAGGGTGTTCAAACTCTAATTCAACTCTGTTGTCAGTCTGCACTTGTAAAGAGGGAGGGATGTGGGAAATGGAAGAATCACTGTGTAGTTTTGTAATTCATGATGTAAATGATGCCCTAGAGATAAGGATGCTAAATGAAAGAAAGACCCATGGCATGGCTCCTCTGAAGAGAAACAGAGAGATTAGATGGGCATCCGTATAATATGAGTTGTCCGCCGTGGGTGAATCTGAGAGGCGGTGTGTTGTAGGGGCTCCCACTCTGCACTCTGGAGCTAGACTCCCGGTTAACTCTCAGCTCAGTGATCTAACTTCTGACTTAGTGTCCCTGCAGCCAGAGACAGACTAGAGAGATACCAGACTCTAGCTTCCTGAACTCTTGGAGGTTTAGATTCACTGCCTCACTGTCACTGAATGTATTTGGATGCATGGATTTCAGATGGTTTTCTTTTAAATTCCAGGGGTGAAGCCCAGTGTCTCCAGGGGTCCTTAATAATTATTCTGTTTGTTTAATTGCTGAGTCAGCAGGGCCATTTATTGATTTAGAAACGTTCACATGGATTATCGAAGGAATGTTGCTTTATTACTCGTGAGGAGGTCAGGATAGCGATTCTGTCTTTTACCATATGCGGAAGGATTGCTAAGAAAGAAAGAGAGGTGGATTGGAACAGAACCGGGGGTGGGGGTAAGTACACGGTTGGTTCCAGCCTCAGGGGAGAGCTCAGCTGACAGATACCACTTTTAAATAGCACATACTGAAAAAAAAGGCAATACAGGCATTAAAAAAATTTATTTCTACCCCAGGGACCACTGCTGGCACTCCTTTTTCTTCCATTGTACTTTTATTTGATGTGATGGTTTTAGGAACAAATTATTATCTTTATAATAATATTTATATTATAAACATTAATAATATTTAGTAGCTACTTAAAGTTTATATGGACTAGATCATATAGAGCTAGCCTCTATTATTGCTTCTTATAGGTAAGGCCACTTACTGATTTAGAAGTGTTTAGGTAGAGTTTCAAAGATACATTTTACTCTCTGTGAGAAGGTCAAAATAGTGATTCTGTCTTTTCCGAGATATATGGAAGTGTCCCCAGGAAAGCAAATGAGGTGGTTGGAGTAATTCAGGGCTGGTGGGGCACTTCCTTCTTGCTTCTGATGGGTTCTCAGGCCTTGGGGGAATTACCCCACCTACCACTGTTGCAAGTGACTGGAGTTACTTTTGATTGGACTGGCAATCAAGATGCTTCTTCTGTTATTGGCCAAGGTGGGAGGCAAACAGGATGCTGTTTTCTGGAACTTTCATCAGAGCAACATAGTTCTGGGCTGAGTCAGCCTTGGGCTGCCTGTGACCTCTATCCCAGCTCCCCTTTCCCAACACCTGCTTCATCAGCTGATTTTTCTCCAGGTGTTACCCTGGATCCCTCCAGTATACTCATTTTATTTTTAAATTCCACATAGAGTTGGGGTTTTGACTGGTTATACTTAAATAACCCTATTTCAGGTTGGGTGTCATGGATATTGCATCTGGAAAAAAATGAGTGTTTTAACATAAACCACAAGTTGTTTTAAAGAAAATATATAAATAAATAAGTGTATAGGTGTTATATATATTTGGTAAAAACTGGGGTCTGGCTAATGGCTGGGGAAAGACCACTATAAACCTTCTATGAACTCTGAACTCCCTGGGTACATTCAGTGTTCCAAATTGGAGTATCTTGAAAAACATTAATGAGAACATCAAGGGAGGATATCCTTGGATTGGTCTCATTAATAGGAAAAATAAAGACTTGGAAAAATAATATGCTATTAATTTATATGTGGGTGTAAAGGTCTAAGGCAAATGGCTTTGGAGAGAAAATAGTATTATTTTCCCTTCGTCCAGACTACGGCTTTTCACCTAAAACTGTTTAATATCTAAATCAAAGACTCTTTTTTTTTTGGTATTATTTCTCCAACTAATAAAAGCCTACACAGTATAAATCCTTTTCAACCAAACCAAGAATCAGTGTTGGAAATGGCTATTAACCAGAGTGGATATTTCTTGACTATTTAAAGTCCACATCTTCTAGACACACATGACCTCCCTGGTTGTGACTCAATTCCACGGTATTTGCAATGGTTCCATTATTACTCTCTCACCTTGAGATTTACTGTGGTCCTCGGGATGGAACTGTCTAGAGATTGAAGACTTCTCTCACCAAATCTCCCTTTATTTACCCACGATGCTTTTATTTTTATTTCAGAACTATAGTTTTAAACTTTCAGGGTGAAGCTTGGGCTAAGTACATGTGTCAACACACGAAACTGTCCTACGCAATGCTTTCCAATGAGATTCTCTCAGAGAGCTGAGCCGTGCAGGTCACTAACAATTCCCAGAGACAGTGTGCTCCGGAGGAATCTCAACAGCTAGCTCTCGGCAACAGGTACTTCACTGAAATGACACATCACCACACATTTGGCTTATGTTTCCAGTATGACCTTTATTGAGCAAGGACTGCTGTGACATTTTACATCGATCAAGATAAGGTTGCGAACTGTGCAGATCAGCAAGGTTCTCCCATGAACAGAAGTCCATTTTAAATGCACCAGTGAGGTAAACGTAAGTATTCATATATAGCTTTCTTAAGGCTAAGAGAGTTCTGTTTCACTTATTATTTTTGGCTCAGTTGGTACTCTGCATAATACATCTCAAGACATCCCCCCGAGTGCCCCTCTTCCAACAGCTCAGGAAACTGGCGAATTCCCTAGGTACATACACGATCATGCATTTGAATTCCCCCCAAGGACTGAGGAGGGGGGGCACCCTGAGCTTGCATGCAGTTCCCTCATATTGCACAAAGGAAAATACAATGTCTGGAGCCCCCATGGGAGAACCCATTCTGTTTTGAAGCTGTCAATCACATGCATTTTGAAATTGTCGTATGGCTTAACCTTTTGCAACGGACTCCAATCTTAGTCACCCTGGGTGACTTCCTTGACTATGGCGTGTGAAGTGACCTTTTCTACCTTTTTAGTTGAGACCAGCTTCTCCTCAAAGGTCTCCTCATGCTCTTCAACCTTTTGAGTGACGGTTACAGATTTGGTGATGTATTTGGTAGCACCATCGCCCCCCTCGCTGGTGATCTTTTCTACCTTCTTGGTGACCACCACTTTATCATCACTGCTATCCTCTCCTTTCTTCTCCTCTGCAGGGCTCACATCTAAGCCATTAGTGACCACCCCTTTCTCCTCCTCCCGCCCACTGCCCTTCTCCTGAGTTTCCTGCTCCTCCTCCTCCTTCCCTTCCACCTCCCCATTGATAGCTATGTCTTCCTTCTTGGACTCCTGCGGGCTTCGGTCACTCCCTTCCTCCTCACTGCCCCCCTCCTCCTCTGCCTTGTCCTTCACCTTCTCCTGCGGCTGAGGCTTCTCCTCTTTGGTGTCTTTCTCCAGGCTCACCTTTACCGACTTGCTGATGGTGACCACCTCCTCCACAGCCTTCTCTTTCACCGGGGACTCGGCCTTCTTTTTATCTGCAACATCTTTTGGCTTCTCCTCCTTTTTCTCCACCTTCTCTTCCTTGGGTGATTCTTTGGTGACTTCCTTCTTCTCTTCCTCAACTTTCTCTTCCTCCTTTTGCTCACCCTTCCCGGCCTTGGCCTCTGGTTTTGGCTTTACTTCTTCCACGGGTGATTTGGGCATAGGGGATTTGGCTTTCTCAGGCTTCTCGACCTTGATTTCCTCCTTGACAGCCACTTCCTCAACCTTTCCCTCAATTTTCTTTTCCTCCTTAGCTTCTACTTCCTCTCCTTCACCTTCTGCCTCGGTTTCTCCTTCTTCTTCTTCCTGCTCACCTTCATCTTTTTCACTGGAGCCTTCCTTCTCAGATCCCCCCTCTTCTGCCTGGTCTGACTTGACACCTTCATCTTCCTCCTCTTCTTCCTCCTGGCCTTCCTCTTCTTCCTCCTTTTCCCCTTCCTCCTCCTCTTCCTTAGCCTCAGGAGACTTCACGGGAGACTTTTCGGCTTCTGGTTCCTCCTCCTTTTCTTCTGCCTCTTCCTTCTCCTCTTTGGCGGAGGCTGCCAACTCCTCTGCGATGGCTGTGAGGGTTTCTTCCATTTCTGACTTCTCATCTTCCACTTTAGTTTCTTCGATGATCTCCTCCACAAATTTGTGTTGGACCTTGAGCTTGGGGGCCTCGACTTTGGTCTTCTGAATCTTACTGGATATTGTGACTGAGGGCTGTCGGTGTGTGTACAGAGGCCCGGTGATGCTTCCTGAAAATGTGCTAAATCTGGTCTCTTCCCCCTCTAGGAGTTTCCTAAGGAGAGAACCAAAGAGGATGAGACATCAAGAAAGACGTGTGGTCTTCTAATCTTCATTACCACAAGCTTAATGTAGTGGGCACTTTTGAATAAATAGAATCACATAAGGAAATACTCTTTCTACCAGGGCAGTGAGTGCTTACTGCCATTTCATCAACATGTTTATCATATCCTGGGGCAGATTCTCCAAGAGTGCCAGACAGTCCTCTGCTGCAGTGCCTAGCCACTCCCAGTCGACAACTAACCACACCCAGTCAGTAAATACAACACTGCTGCAGGCATGCAGTTGGTGTAGGTGTAGTATGAATGTGCTAAAATGGTCTCTAGTGGCCAACCCACTTTGTTCCCCAAACGGTCTCCTCCCTCATCATTTGAATTGCCAAGATTTCTATGAAGTTTAAAAGCAAATAAAATGTTCAATTTAAAATGAAAACTACTGAGCATAAGTCAGAATGTTGATGAATTTAAATTATTGCTACATACTAATATAGGTGAAGCAAATTATAATTTGTTCAGTGACAGAATGTCTCTTTGTACAATCGTTTGGTTCCTTTAAAAAGAAAGTGCAATTTATTCTTGCTATAACAGCCTTACAGGAAGTGACTGCCTCCTCAAGAGCTGTATGCTTTGAATCTGGCCAACAGAAAGACAGCATTACTTAGGAGACCTAGAACCAGTTTACAGATAAAGAGATCAAACCTATATTTGCCTATATGTTTAGTTCTATATGTTTCTATACATACACACTTGTCTAGATCTAGATATGAGGGTATCATACTTTACATATGTAGATAAATATACATTAAATTTACACTTCTAGCCAGATTGAATGCATGTATATCATCCATAGACTTAAAATAAGTGCACCTATATTCTAGTGTGCCTATATCTAGTCTCAGCCAGAGGATGGCAACAGTAAGCTGTAACAGAGAAATAGGAGAAGAATGACCTGGTGTTTGTCCTTGGCTTTATAAAAGAGAACCATCAGATGAAATATAAAAATGAAAACTTCATCTGCTTGTCAGACATACAGATGCTTAAAACAAAAATTTAAACCTATTGCTACGCCCCCAGCAACTCAAAAAGTACTATTCTTTTTGTGCATATTTGGGCTTTTTTCATACAATATATTTTGGTCCCCTCCCCCAGTTCCACCCTCCTCCCGGATCTTCTCCATAGTCACTCTTTAAAGCTGAATCAGGTTGATAAACCTGTATCTGTAATACTTAGGATTCTGTTTGTAACTGAGCTGGGGAGTCAGGGCTCTGAGCCTGTCTCACTCGGACAGCTTTGGCTTAAGTGGGGAAGGCTGTTCGCAGCAGCCTCTGCAGTGCCTGTAGGGTCTGGACCAAGTCTGTAGAGATCCTGTACCTGTACGCGGCGATCTCGATGTCCAGGGCCATCTTGACGTTAAGGAGATCCTGGTATTCTCGCAAATGACGAGCCATTTCCCACTTGGTTCCCCGAAGTTCATTTTCCAACTGCTGGATGGTGTCCTGAAAGGTACAGGGAGTCTCTAGAAACTTCCTTCACAAGACACTTGCTATTCCCTGCCCGGAGCTCTTTCCTACCCCCCCCCCAACTCCCCCTCCCCGCCAGTCCTGTGAGCCTCGCAGACATCCCTCCTAGCTATCCCTCCTTCTTTTATGGTAGTAAAATTCAAAACAAAGCAACAAAAATCAACCAGACAATTCCCAGGCACTACACACACGGAGACTGGCAAGCCTAGAACGCCCCTAGAAGGGAGCATTGAGGAATCTGAGGAAGGTCCCTAGCGGACTTTGCACCCCCCCCCCCCATCCCCGCCCAAATTCTGGACTGAAGCCAGCTTTGAGAGCTCCGCCCGTCGCGGCTGGAGGCAGGGTAGGGAGTGGAGAGTAGGGGGTGAGGAGGGCGGGGTGGAGATGCGGGGGTGGGGAGGGGAGCGAGGAAGGAGGCAGGAATCCAAGAGACTATCTGTGCTCCTGCTTATTAAACGGTGTATTTCTCAACGACCAGAATGTGCCTTTTTACTTTTACAGTAGAATCTACCGTAGGAAAGCAAGTTTTTGAAGGAGATGGGAATTTCTAAGTAGTTGCGGCAAGTGGGTGGGGCAAGGAGGAGGGGCGGAGCACAGACCTTGGGCTATGGCTAACCCGCGTCTGTGAAGCTGGTGCGCGCACTGGAATGCCGCCACCAGGGAGCGCGACCAAGAGGGCCTCTGGGCGCGCTCTCGAGTGTCGTGTCGGGGGCGCGCGGCGCTGGCGCTGGCGCAGGCCGGCCGCGCAGCCGCGGTTCCTACCTGGTAGCTGCTGAGGTCGTGGTTGTGGCGCTCCTCGATGTCGCTGAGCTGCCGCTCCAGGGACTCCTTAGTGCCTCGCACCGACTCGAGCTCGATGCTCTTGGACTGCAGCTGGCGCCGGTACTCGGCGATCTCTTCCTTGGCGGAGCGAATGGCCTCCTTGTTCTGCTCGGCCGCCTCGGTGAGCTTGGCGTAGCGGCATTTGAACCACTCTTCGGCCTGGTGCATATTCTGGTCTGAGTGACACTCGAGCTGGGAGCGGATCTCCTTCAGCGCCGTAGAGATGTCGGTCTTCAGGTAATCTTTGCGCTCTACTGTGATGTGCGACGCCTGGATCTGAGCCAGCAGGTCGGCCACCTCCTCTTCGTGATTGCTCCGCAGGAAAGCCACCTCATCCTGCAGCGACTGCACCTTCTTGTCCAGCTCCACCTTAACCATCGACGACTCCTCGATGTCTTTGCGCAGCGCGCGAATGGCAGCCTCGGTGTCGTCCCGCAGCCGCGCCTCCTCCTCGAAGCGCTCCTTGAGCCGGTGGATGTCTTCCTCCAAGTGATCGGAGTCCAGCTGCACTTGAGCCTTCTCGTGGTTCACCATCTCGAGGGTGGCGCGCAGCTCTCGGATCTCCTGGTCGTAAGCATCACCCAGCTGGGCGTGCGAGGCCTGCTTCTGCCGCAGTGCCTGGATCTCTGCCTCGATCTCCTTGTTCTGTTGTTCCAAGTAGTGCACTTTCTCGATGTAGCCGGCGAAGCGGTCGTTCAGCCCCTGCAGCTGCTCTTTCTCGTTAGAGCGGGACAGTTTGTAGTCGCCGCCGGAGCCGCCGTTGAGCAGCGACGAGGACTGGCTGAAGTCGAGGCTGCTCTCGGCCGAGCTGAGCATAGCCGAGCTGTAGGCGAGACGCGGGGCGAGCGCGCTGCGCTTGTAGGAGGAGGACACGGTGCTGGGCGAGCCGCGGGACCAGGACTGCGAGCGGAAGCCGCTGGACGGGGAACCGCTCACGCGGCTGAAGCTGGAGCGGGTCTCGGTGACCCGCCGGTAGGCGGACGGGTTGCCCAGCGAGTCCAGCGTGTAGCTCATCTTGGAGGCCTTGGGGTGTGTGGCTGTCACAGCGTTCTGCCGGCCTCGCCGCAGCCCCTTTATAGCGGAGCAGCTGGTCCCGGGCCAGGGCCCCGCCCCGTGGAGGCGGCGGCCGAGGAGGCGGGGACTGCGGGCACCGGGCCGGGGGTGGGGGGAAGGGGGAGACAAGCCCTGCGGTGATTCAGCGGCCGCTCCACGTGGGCCCGCACCATACTGGACCCCACACTTGGGTGTCGCCGGGCCGGCCTTTTCCTAGCGTCCCCTTGAGTTCCAGACCTCTTGTCACCCGGTAGCTTGCCCTTCTCTGCTTTTTCACCAGCAGTTTGCAGTTCACAGCTTTGGCGCAAGTGCCCTTTCCCAGCGCCCTTTCTTTGTCTCGCCACTCTCGGCCCTTTGGGCAGCTCTTCTCTGACTTCCTGACTTTCGTTTGCCCCCCTACCTCTTAGTCTCTTTCTTCCTTACTTTTGGCCGTAGGGTCCGCTGTTCTTTATCACACACACCCCTCCCACCTCTCCACGAGGCCCTTCTCCCTCTACTTTTTTTTTTTTTTTCAATCTGGCATTTCCCTTGAAGCCCTTTCCCCTGGGACTTTTTTCTTTGCAGCCTCGACTTTCACCCCTTAACCCCCAACTCTCTTTTTGTTCCCCCATCCATCCTTGTCTTCCTTGTCTTCCCTCTCCTCCCCCTACTCCTTGTCTTAAAGCAGCAAGAGATGAACTGAGAGTTATGCAGAAGAAAAAAAAAGAGAGAGTTTTTGAGGAATGGCCCGCCGGAAACCTCCGGAAAGGGGACAAAGAAGACAGGCCGGGGTAGTCATTTGTGTTAAAAGTGGAAAGTGGCACTCCAGTCTGCTTAACTGTTGGGGGACGTCTGCAGCTTCCAGCAGGTAAGGCGCTGTGACGCCCAAGGATCCGGCAGCACCAAGGACAGCGCCCAGGCGTGCCCATGGGATTGTGCTGGGTTCGCAGCCTACCAGAGCCCAGAGGAGGGTCACTTCTGGTTCATCTCCTCCAGCGAATACTTTTAAACCTGTTTGTAGGGGCTGTTTGTTTGTAGGGAACCATCTGGAAATCCCACACTAAGACTTCTCTGCAGTGCAGAGTTGGCACAATGAACAGACTGCAGATTTTAAAATCAACTAAAATTCATTAAACTCAGTTAAGGAAAATAGAGACTTGAAACCCAGTTTGACTTTACCAATAAGTGAAGGATGTTAGGGAAGGAGGAGACACAAGGCCTGAAATTTGAAGGTCAACTACTCACTGGGAAGGGGAAATCCTAGATGAAAAAAAAATCCAGGGAGATAGTGTGTATGTTAAGTTTGAAAATTGCATAGTCATCTTTCTGTCTGGGTACTTCTTACGTGTACTGTTACAACCGACAGGGCAGCTGAATTAGTTTTAAATTAATTGAAAGGTAACTGGACAGACTCATCTCAGTCTTGAATAAGCCAGGTGGTCCCTCTGCCCCCATTTAAAAACGCAACCTATTTCCTTATGTTGATTTTGATGACCGATTTGGAATAGACCCACCATCCTTTAAGCATGTTTATTTAAACAAACATTCAACAGAGGGCTTCCTTTGACTGTATATTTTGAACTGAAAATGTCCTTCTATTTTGGATTACAGTTTTGGAAGATTCAGAGTGAAAAAGTTCAGAGTCTTGACAGAGAAAGTGAGAGATGGACTGCAGTCCTGCAGGGGGGGGGGAGGGGGGTCACAGGAAGGAGTGGGCGTTGTGAAATGCTTACTGTGGGTCAGAATAAACCAGCGCTTGGAAGCAGAGACAGCAGACTGATGTACCTTTTCGGGCATATATTCTCTAACCTCTGCTTCATTATGTGACAGAGTTGTATTCATCAGTAAGTAATCACAGACGCCTCCCTTTCTGAGGCTTTGATTTTGTAGTTTTATAAGCTTCCAGCCCATACATTTTAAGATAGAAGCGAGTTTTTAAAAGGAAAAAGGCTCGTTTAAGGAGTTAACTTTTGGATCTGTGAAACTGCAGCATTGCGGGCTGCGGGGGTGGAGGGTGAGGGGGCTGGGTATGAGGCGGATCTGATCTGCTGAGCATTGCTTACTGCTCAAGCAGAGAGAGCCCAGACTCAAATCCCCAAGAATGGCGTTCCACAAAGTGGACAACTAACTTGTAAATATTGTAAAACCCCAAATTTATCGATTTCCTATGGAAAGAGTAAATGAAAATAAAAACTTCCTGGGCTTGTCAGGTGTGGGCTAGCAGGGTGGGACCTCAGCAGGATGCCATGTAGAAATTGCTGCATCTGAACTATGCGGCATTTTTCCTTGAGCCCTGTGCGGCTGCCTGCTTTTACTAAGATAAATAAAGCTGCCAGCAGTTTCCTGCTGCACACTCATGGGGAAAGCTCCCTGCAGTGAGAGCACATGGGTAGCAAACAGGCTTCAGCTGCGAGTTTTCTGCGGGGCTTTGGCAATGAGATGACTCTGCAGAGGCATTTACAAGGAAACATGTGTTTGATTTCACCATCAGCCTGTTTTGCCTCGTGTCTAAACCAGCTCAAAAATTGTTAAACATCCAACCAGTTGCAGAAAAGAAAGTGCTGCTTGCAAACAAAGTCATGGCCAATTACTTAGGCTAAACCTGGTGCTGATAGCTTAACATCTTAGCTGCAATGTCACCTGGACTATTGATTAATCTAGGCCTTAAGGAATGATGCAGGGACTTACAAGTTCTTCTGTTAAGGGGACAGTGTGCTAATGATTTAAAAATTAGGGCTTCAGTCCCACCGTACTTTTCTGCAGCCTTTCACTTTTTACTTTGTTCTTTCATTTCTCTATTTGTCCTGAAGGTGACTTGAAGGGTAAATCCACCATACAGTCTTTTAAACATTATTATTATTATTTTTAAAAGGGCTATGGAAGCTATTCCTTTTTTTCTTTTCTCTCCTGAGCTTCTGAAAAAATTCACTTCCTTAATATTTTTCATAGAGAGAAATGGTTTGCATATTTCCTCTTTTGGTGACATTATAGCTATACAACTGTAACATACTAGCAACAGAGAAAATGAGCGAGAAAGGGTATCTGGCTTTACTGCAATGTGGGGCTGGCATTGAGTTTACGAGAGTACTTTTGTGGTTTATTCAAAGAAGGATATATATGATTTGGATATAAGAGTTTTAATGAAATTATCTTTAAATTGTTGTTTGTTTTGAATTGCCTTTTGGAGAATGGAAGAACATTTTTTCCCCTATTTCTATTTCCTTCACTAGGTGAAACGTGAATGTTAACTTGAGTTAAGAGTAAAGCACTATAAGGAATTTGAGGGTCTGATGCTGGTGAATCAATTCCAGAAAAACCTGAAGAAGGAGACTTAGGTTTTAAAAAACGCTAGAGCTTCTCTGGGAGTAATTCCATAGCTCGAGCTCAGCACAGATGAATTGGAGCGGTGTTGTTATATTAATTTGCAGCATGTTTTAAATGGTCAAGCTGTTTTTTACTGAGAGTCAGGACAGTTCTTGATTGAAAATGGAAATACAATATTTGTACAAGAGGTTCATTTATTGGGTCAAAATGAATATATATATATATATACATATATATATATATATCATATTTCTCTCTCTCTCTCTGTTTTTACTTCCTTACTTTTTTCTTTTAAGGTTACACACACACACACACACACACACATAAATGAATGGAGAGTGGCAGCAAAAAGCTCTGGAAGGAAGAAAGGAAGGGAAGGAGGGAGAGAGGGAGGGAGGGAAACACACTGCCCACTGGGTAGGGTGCTTCTACTTATGATGAGATTTCAGCAGCCTGCTGTGATATGGGTCCCATGATGTTGTCTGGGAGCTACTTCTAGAACTTATAATGAATAACTATTTATGAATTTCCCTTTGGTAGTTGTTAAAGGGCTAGTTGATATAAGAGGCCCAGAACAGAGTCTGTTGGAGAGGAGACTGAGTTGAAAAGAAACCAGACCACTCACTTATTCTGCTTGAGTCTCAGATGTCAAAGTTTATGAGTAGGCCAGCTTGTTTATTTGTTTCATTTGTTGGAAGGAGTATAATAATATCCCCAGGAGAGAAAGGTTTTTCTTATCAGAACAATTGGGTCATATATGTATGCTGCTACTGTTTTTAATTAAAACAAATCCATCTGGGACAGCATCTCTTTCCTGGCATTAAGTGCTCCAGAGTATGTTTGCTTCTCTTATAAAATTCTTTATACATTAAATATTATATAACATTTATATTTTTGCCATTTCTGCCTTTATAAAGTTAATTTGAAGTCTTCAGGAATCTTAAAATATTCCATCTTTATGGATGTGAACTGAATCAGCTTGAAATTTTTCTCCGTAGAAATTTTCTGGGGCTAAGCTCTAGCTGTCCGCTCACACCAGCTTGCTGCTTTCCCTTTTTTGCTGTGTAATGCTAGCACTCTGCTGCTGTGAATCAATGCTAGAAAAGCCAGAAGCAGGAGCCTTAGGTCTTAAAAAAACGCTAGAGCTTCACCAGGAGAAATTCTATAGCTGAAGCTTAGTGCAGATGAGTTGAAGAAGTATGGTCATGTTATTTTGCAGCATGTTATTAATGGTCAAACTGGCTTTATGGAGAGCCTGGACAGCTCTTGATGAGGTGCACCTGAGCACTTAAAGCTGCAGTGCCTCTGAGTCTACCAAGTGCAGCCTTGTAACATTGTATCTTAGTTCAAGCCTGACTTCCGGAGATCCGTTCATCTTGCTGAAGCGGCTTCCTTAGAATGAACTTTATAACCATAAGGTCATCTATGGTTTGGAGATTAAATTTTTGAGCTAAATCCAGGGGTATAAATTTAAACCTCTCATCTAATAATTGTCATCATTTCAAACCTGAGTTCTTTTCCTTAGCCTTGACCATCCTGAAAAGCTGGGTCCTCTCACAAACGTCTGAAGATGACTCATGAGTGGAGCCGGAGGTCTCTCTTGGATTGCCAAGAACATCATATATTTTAAAATATTTCGTTCATTTTTTTGGGATATAAAATAGAAGTTTACAAAAAATAGAAATTTACAAAATGCAGAAATGCTATATCTGTTTTCTGTGTTTTAAATGAATTTAAATATGGATGGCAGGTTTTGGTTATGTAATATGTCGATTTGCAAAATAAATGGAAAGCACAATGCTGTGTGCCATGGGCCCTGGGTTTGAGCCTTGTATTTAACCTGCACTTTCCAATCTACACAGAAAGATGATTAGAGGCTCTATAGATGAAGGATGACTAAACAGAGCCAGTGTGGCTGCCCCTGACTGTCATCCTAGCATTTGAGTGGTAGAGGCAGGAGGATTAGGAGTTCAAGGATTCCACTACTGTTTTGAGTTTAGGCTAGTCTGGGCTCATTGAGTTCTTGCCTGCAAAAACAAAAACGATCAGTCAAAAACTCTCTCAATAAGAATAACTAGTGCTGTTACCCATCAGGAAAGTCTGACTGAGTTTGACATTAGTTTCCTATCTGCCTCTCATTTATAGAGGTAAACACCACCGTGGGTGGTGTGATCTGTGATGTGGGATGAGACCAAGTGAATGTTTTGATGTGTGATCTGGTACCTTACAGCCTGACCTAGTAAAGCTGGAATACTATATTTCTTTCTACTTAATGGGCCCCAGCCCCAGTGATACCACCAGCAGGCTTTTACATTTTCTATCAAAGAAGTAAGATGAAACAAATCAGACCTGGTAGCATACACCTGTAATCCCAGCTACTCAGGATGCCAAGACAGGAGGACTATACGTTCCAGGACAGCCTGCTTCAAAGGAAAAGGCAGGAGAAGGGCGAGTTACAGCAGTGGTAGCTGCTTACTCTCCACTTACTTACCCAGCACAAGGGAAGTCCCAGGTTCAGTCTCCACTACAGTGAGAAACCAAGCCCAACAAATGAGCACCAGCCTCATGTGGTGCTAGCGTGGGGGCAGAACTCAGTGATTCTTTTCGTTTTTTACAGTTGATCAAATTGACCGAAAGGTTTGTTCAAGACCACACACCTGCCAAGTGGTGGTGCTGGGACCAGGCTCAGCTCTTCTGGTGGCACTGTTAACATTACACAACTCCCTCAGTAGACTGCCAGATCCGGTCTCCAACTGGAACCTTCAACACAAATGTGAACGCTGCAGAGAGGAACATCGTGGTAATGTGGTTACGAGAGTTACTGATCATTTGCGTGTATCCAGTGTGTTAAATGTTTGGCCCCAAACTTCCCTGAGTTGTCTTATTTAATCAACACAATTTCCTCAGATGACCTTCTTATTATCTCCATTTTTATAGAAAAAAAAAGCAATCAAGTACAGAGATAAAAAGAAGTTAAATATGCACATAGCTGCAAGGTCATTAGAAGGTCATTGTTTCCTACTTTAAAAGCAATCTCTCATTTTAAATATCTCTCATTAGTGCCTAATTGTCATGCCACGTTAAAAACACTGAGGCAATGTTATGCATACATATTCTTCCCTCTTCTGCAATTAATATCAAAAGACTTTAGTTTCTCAGATGAATATTTTTTTATTGTTTCATTTGTGACTTTATTAAAGACATTAAAATACATTTCGAGTCACTTATCTTTTTTATTGTATTTTTCCCTAAATTAGTTTTCTATGTAATTTGAAGGACATCTAATTCACTCAACTCACTCTGGTCTATGCTCTGTGTATGAGGCCCCTTGTCTTAGCATTAGACCTGGTATCTATCATTCACATTTCCATATGCTTTGGGTTTTTAAAAGATTTTAATTCATTCCACACATAATTTACCATTCATTAACTTATTTATTATTACCTTATCTACATTTGAATTATAAAGAAAACCTTTTAATCTTATCTTTACAATCCTTAATTCCTCCTTCTTTCTTTCTTTCTTTCTCTTTCTTTCTTTCTTTCTTTCTTTCTTTCTTTCTTTCTTTCTTTCTTTCTTTCCTTCCTTCCTTCCTTCCTTCCTTCCTTCCTTCCTTCCTTCCTTCCTTCCTTTCCTTTTCCCCCCTCTTGCTCCCTCCCTTCCTCCTTTTCTTCCTTCCTGGACATTTCTTCCTTCCTTCTCTCCCTTTTCTACTCCACCCCCTTTCTTCCTCTCTTTTATGGATCTCATGCTCTTTAAACTACATCTATTTTGAGAGACCCAGTAACATTCATTTATAATTTGGCCGTAGCAATAGCTTGGCCCACTATCCTTATTGGTAAAGGTTTACAATGGGATGTCTGGCAAGAAAGAAGCTTTGTAAAATCTATCTAAATAGTGAAAAGACAGCCATGAATAATTTGAAGTGAATCTCTTGATCATCTATTTTATATACTAAAACCGGGGTTATGTGATTGCATTTATATATGTTGCTTGGAGACAAGTCAGTCTTAATCCACTTTTTTTGTTATTTATGGGATAAAGTACTCTGACTCACCCATTTCCATCCATATAAATCCTGCTTCTATTTATCCATTATCAGGGTCAAGGAAGAGAATCGTTTTTCATTTTTTCTTGAGCAAGAGTTGACCTTGAAAAGAAACATCTATCTTCTATTAGTCATGGCAGCAATCAGCTCCCGAATTTGTAGTACATAAAATTATTAGAGACTCAGTGCCTAATGATAAAAATGCTTCCTTAGCCAGCCATAGTGACTCACAGATAATAATTGGCTTGGTTTTTTTTTTTCCTGACTCCTAATAGTATACACACAGCCCCGTCCACCTGCCATGTCCACTATATGATGAGAACTCAACTCCCGAGAGTGAGGCACTTCTCTCCCCAAGGTATGCTTATGCTTCGATGAGGCCACTAGGTGTGCACAGAGTTACCACACTGCAGCAGAGGAAGTCATTGGTTTAGGGTTGATCCATCTCAGGTGCCTCCCATGATGCTTTTCGAGAACTGCCACTTGCCAGAACCTCCCCGTTGTTGTCGCTCTAGCTATGATGTCATCTTTCAGTCTCTGGAGCTTCTGAGTGGCAGTCTACTTAGGCATTACAACTGCTGGTCATTTCACTAGCATCTTAACACAAGTCTGCCTAACTATGCCATTCTAGATGGTAGACGGCAAGTCAGGTGTGTGTGTGTGCATATATGTATGCCATGTTGTTCTGCCAAGAGTGATTGCCTAATGAGTATCTGTGTGGATGAGTACATGAACACCTACCTCCCTCTCCCCCAAATTACATCAAGCAACATGTGGGCATCTGGAAGCTGTTTGAGAGGCAGAATCCTGGCTTGGATGAAGAGAAGAAGGAGAATTCAGCGAATGAAGAGACAACAACCGCAGGGAGTACTGTCTCCAGGATATCTAAAGAGAAACAAAGAGTGTCCTAAGAAGACAGAGGGTGGGCAATTGAAACAGCTGGTGGCAAGGATGAGACTACTTTGTCGAGGAGGGGACCTGCAATGACTTGTGGGACATAAAGTAGGCAGAAAGGGCAACACAGCCAAGTGGGATGTGCCTGAGGAGTCCCGAGGGCTTAGCATGGGGGAGAAGCATACAGTTTGGTGAGAAGAGATACACAGTCCTGAGGAGAGCAAAAGCAGGAAGGCTAGGTTGACATTTATCGCAGGCTTCTGGGGGCTGCAGAGAGCCCACGAAGGTTTTTTTTTTTTTTTTTTTTTTTTTGTCATGAAACTATTGAACTTACAACTGGCCAGGGCCAGACAAAGTATTTAATTAATTAGAAGACTGACCTGATTGTGTTGAATATTAGAAAAATCACCTTGGCAGAATAGTTTGGAGGATAGAAGGGACCAAAAATAATCAATTTGGAAGCTATCCCAATAACCCAGATGAGATTAAAAGATGCATATTTGGGAAGTGGATGAGGGGAGGATGGGGATGGGGTAGAATGTACAAATGTAGCAAACAGCGAAGTAGCAGTATATAACGCTTATAAGACACTCCTTCCTGGGGATGCTGTAACAAATTGCTACAGACTTAAAAAAACACACAAAGGTCTTGTCTTCTGGTCTTGGAACTCATTCACTGCCCTTGAGTTAAAGCCAGTGTGTTGATAGGTCTGTGCCCCTTATGGAGATTCTAAATCAAATCCATTTTTTCCCCCTTATGCATGTTCTGGAATCCATCTGTGAAGAGGCCCAGACCATGGACTCCAGGTTTTTCCAAAGGCGGCAACATGGTAGTTTCTCTCCGTATTGTCCTCTGCCCTGCCACCTAGGTCTCCTCTTAAGACCTTTGTGGCTTTGTTGGACCTTCAGCATAACCTCGGACAAGCTTCCCATCTCAGGCTCTGAACCGGCCTTCTAGAGATGCTCTGAAATATGCCCAGTGCATGCCCAGTGCAAACAACAGAAATGTATCTAATCTTATTTTACTTTTTTTTCCTTTTTGCAGCTTGGGAGGCTCAGTGTCTGGGGACAGGTATCAGCATGGTCGATGTCTTCAGAGGTCTCCCTGGCAGGTAGATGTCATTTTCTCCCTGTCTCTCCACCGCTATCACTTCCTGTGGGTCTGTGCCACTACTTTCTGATATAATGAGGATATTAATCATTGGATTAAGGGGTGATCTATTGATGTCATTCATTTTAATTTATTACCCTCTTTTAAAGTCTCATCTCCAGATATTGTTATATTCTGAGATGCTGTGTGGCTAGGGCTTCAACATGAGGATCTTGAGAGTATTCAATTCAGTTCCCAATAGACTGATTCATTCATTCATTCTCTCTTTCTGTCTCTCCCTCCCTCCCTCCCTCCCTCCCTCCCTCCCTCCCTCCCTCCCTCCCTCCCTCCCTCCCTCCCTCCCTCCCTCCCTTCCTTCCTTCCTTTCTTCCTTCCTTCCTTTTTTTTCTTCTCTAAGACAAAGTCTCACTGTGTAGCCCTGGCTGTCCTGGAACTCACAGGGATTCACCTGCCTCTGCCTCCCAAGTGCTGGGATTAAACATGTATGCCACTATGCCCAGCTGCTTTCTTAATCATATCTGCAAGAGACCACCTTTGGCATGGAGAGAAGATGTTCATAAGGGTTAGGTAGAAGATGGGACATCTGTATCAAGAGAGTATGATTTAGAGTACAAAACTCAGAAGGAAAAACACATTTAAAGATATGGAGGTGGGGGCTGGAGAGGTGGCTCAGCGGTTAAGAGCACGTACTGCTCTTGCGGAGGACCTGAGTTTTCACACCCAAACTGGGCAGATCACAGCGTCAGGGGAGTTGACGCCCTCTTGTGGCATCTCCAGGCAACTGCATGCATATGTACATATTGCAACATAGATGTACATGGACACACATAATTACAAAAAAATCAAAGTAAACCTTAAAAAATCAACTTTAAAGTTAGGCAACTTTCATTCTGTAGCACAATGTGCCTGTGCTACAAAGAAGGGAACGCCGTTACATTCAATTTAAACTGAGTTTATATTCCTAGATGGGCAATGGACTCCTTGCTGCTATTTTCTTGTAACTTGTTAACCACCCAAACCTTCTTTTTCTTCATTTGTAAACCAACAATGATAAGGGGTCTGATTTCATAACATGACTCTGTAAAGAACTCGGTGGATGAGACCCTTTTCAGTAGGCCCTAGGGAGTCACGTGACCGGCCATCTCATCTCTGCCCAGGCTGGCAGAACACTGGGTATTTGCTCTGCAAACCTAAGGAGAAATGCCTGCTTCTTTCATGGGAAGGTGTAAAGAGAGACAAGAATTTTGCCAGAGTAAAAGGGGCTCAGGTCGATCCATGTGTTTCAGCTCAAAGACAGGGTAAGCAGCTAATACAGATCTGTTCGGCCAGCCCCGCTGAATGCTCAGTTTCAGCGGCTCTTCTAGTGACAACCCGGTCCCATAAGACTGAATAAGTGGATGTTTTTATTAAACCCCTTCCCAGTATGCGACATGGAAGAGAAGGTTGCCACGTCACAGGCAACCTTTGCAGTGGTCGTGTAGAGCAGATTCCTATGGAAAACTGTCTTCTTTCTGATTTCCATTTCTGCTCCTTTCCCACTTTCTAGGCTCGTTCTCATTGCTCTTGGAGCTGGAAGCACGTACTGACTTACGGTGAACAGGGCATGCAAACTGCGGGAACTCCATTTATCTCTGACTTCAGGCATAACACGACATGGCTATCAGTACTGTACCTGACAGAGCATAAAGCCTAAATGGCTATCAAAATAGATGGGGGAGAGGAAGCCTCTTAGCGGGACGAGGGAGGAAATCTTTATCTACAAAATCTAAAGAAATCTTGCTGCCTGAATTCAAACCTGAAGTTCACTGATTTCCAGTTCTTCACCCCCCCACCCCCCACACCCACCCCCACCCCCCCACCCCACCCCCCATGAACTTGGATGTAACTATTCAACAGTTTCCTTGTCTGATCAGTGATAAGAGTCCCAATCTAAGATGCCTTGGAATTGTGCTAAATAATTGGTGGCAACAAGTATAATTGTCCATCTCCCTTTATTAGGCTCAACAATGTCACAAGTGTTTACTGAGCTCCGGTGGTGAGCTGGGAGCATATTCTAAACAATGAACCCCGTACTCCTAACAACCAGGTGAAATGCTTCCCTGTTCATTTTGAAGACAGCAGTGAGAAATGACTCTGAAATCCTCCTCACTGAGGAGTTTTAGGTAGTGAGAATGGCTCCTTCTCAGGTCTAGAGCTTTTCTTCCCTGCCATATACATGTGTTTCCCATAATCCGTGAACCCTTTTACCGTAACTCAAAGCCCTAATTTTCTTGTTAGTATAGCATTTGGTTTAATTATCCATTTAAGTGGTTAGACTTATGGCTTTTTGAATCTTTCATTTATAGGCTGCCCTATCAATAGGTGAGAGGCAGAGGGAAATTATAAATATATTTCTGCAAAAATAATGTGGGGGTGTACACAGTTACTCACTCACCATGCTTGTTATTAGAATATCTGACAGACAGCTTGCTATTTTCTCAGCTGACGGCTAAGCCTCCAGAAAAGACTTGGAGGCCTCCTTCCCAACACCATTCTTCTGAAACAATAATTGTCACAGTGCTCAGAAACTTCCTGTGCTCATGAGAACATTAAAAAAAAATTATAATCAGAGAAAATACTGCAACGTGCAAATCGGAATGCAAATCACCTCGTTTTTAATTACATTATGGGTGTAAATTACCCCTAAGTGCCAAACATGTCTACCCTGGATTCCAGAACTCTTGTTTTGCAATTATATCTTCTGGTATGTCTTGCAATCTGACAGTAGCAACAAACGTGTAATAGCAATAATTATGAAGCCAGGCTATGGTGTGCAGCTTAATTTAACATCTAGGATCTATATTTGAAATGTAAAATCCAACTCTGTCAAACTTGCATCAACACCTAAAGGGGAAATGGGTTTGCGTGTGTGTGTATGTGTGTGTGTGTGTGTTCACAACAGCAGGGATAGGAAGTGATGAAATTATTGAATATAAAGACTAAGGCTTTGGGAATCAAGAAAGCATTAGCATGTTTAGTGACCTTGGGCTGCCCTTGACTTTAGCTTGCTCATGGCAGTAATAGGTAATATCTAATCTATCTAAATGGGATGACGTCTTCAGCGTGAGCATGAGAGTTATATGTGAAGTGAGAGAGCCAAACTCAGTGACATGGTACTCTGGTACATGCATGATAGACCGTGGTACATACATGATAGACTGTGGTACATACATGATAGACAGACTGTGGTACATACATGATAGACTGTGGTACATACACGATAGACTGTGGTACATACACGATAGTGGCTGGCTAAGAGAGTAGGGATGGATCCCTCTCCCTGTGCTGGTCCTGAGCTGTCAATGAACTCTTTCACTTTATGTTGCCATTTTGGGGTTCTAGATTCCTTCAATGTGTTTCTTTGCTGTACCCCAGGACGACAACCTTACCTACAGACTTAGAACTGGGTTTCAGCCAAATCCATTTTGCAACTCCAGAAAGAGGGAAAAGCATACAAGGTCTTCTCAAGGCCAGCCTCAGGTGGTAAGACAACCATGGTTTGTATTTATCTCCCAGGGGCAGGAACAAAGCCACATAGATCAATCCAAGGATGCTGGTTGGTGTAGTCTTTGGCCATTCAGGATGGGCTCAGCCAAAACGCTATTACTGTAGAAGGAGGAGAGAATAGATTTTGGTGGGCAAATAAATCTCCATTTTTGGAAGGTGTAACTTTCAGCATACCCCACACAGTGAAACACTAACTATCGGAGTGTCCTTAGTGACCTAGCAGGGTACACAGCTGGGCTCACTATCATAATAGTGACTCAAGTAAGACACAGTAAAGATGTTAATCAAGCTGAATAGAAGGATTCATAATGACAAAACTGAGGTTGGAAATATATCATCTTGGCCAGGGTATGTAGCTCTGTGGCGGGAAGAGGGAGGGAGGGAGGGGGAGAGAGAGAGAGAGAGAGAGAGAGAGAGAGAGAGAGAGAGAGAGAGAGAGAGAGAGTTAGTTTCATCTATCAGTGCTCCTGAACAGATAACAGATCAGAATCAGAATTCAAAAACAAATCAGTTGATCAGTTGTGAAGGAATTGACAGAGCAGAGGGTCAGGATGAACTAAATTCTAAGACCATGGAATTTTTTTTTTCTGGACTGCTTTGTCTATTGTCCACTTTCTAGCTAAAATCTGTCTCCGGGACCTCAGCTGCATTTCTCACTTCTGAAGACCACATTCACCCCCTCCTCCTCTTTAGGTTCCCCCAGCATTGCCCTTGGCAGCACACAGTTCAGGGAATCTTCTGGCCACAACCATTTCACATTAGACATTGGATATATCTTGTCCCTGCAGCAGAACTCCGGGATCCTGAAAAGCAGAGGTGTCTTCTTGCTACTGGTTCACTTTTCTCTCTTCACATTCTGTAGCAGAGTGGAGGACAAAATTGTCTCACTTCTGTATCTGCAGGACAGTGCTGTCTGTTCTATTAATAAAGCAACTGCTTTGTAACTAGACAAACTGAAGTAAATGGAACCAAGGAAAGTATCAGAGACTCGGATCTAACACTCAAGGGAAGAGAGAGCAGCAGGGTTGACCCTTGTCATTGACAGTTTTCTTGTGTATAGCTTTTGGCCTCTTGGTTTTCTTTCAGGACACTTGTTTGAGAACTTTCCATCCTTGCATCCCAGAGTGTAGGTCAAACAGAAGCAAAGAGCGAGGTTGAAAGACTCAGGAGTGTGGCTCTTTAAGAGTGTGTTTGTGCTCATGGTCATGGCAGCCACGGGGCTCTTGGCTATGCTAACTGTCATGGCAGCCACAGGGCTGTTTTACCTAGCAACTCTGTTTTACCTAGAAGGAAAGCAAGGGAGATTCCTCGGCTCAGGACTTTACACATGCAGTCAACAGTCCATGGATACTTGTGACTAGACGGTACACACTGAGGTGAAGAGGAAAGTGTGAGTGAGTCTATTTTACTAGTGGTCTTTCCCAATCAATATGGAGAAAAAAATTGATTTTTGTTTTTCTGCTTCCTGAAGGAAAATCCTTATGTCAAGGTGCTATGTAAGTGACATGCTAGGCGTGACACACACTTATTGATTCTATTGATTGATCTTTCGATTTTTCTTGCTGCTAAAGTTCAGTTAAAATCCTACATTGAATCTGCTCTGTTCTGATTGGCATAGAAGGAGAGGCAGGAGAATGTCCTTTCAAACTGCTGATCATTGTTGGGGAGCATGAACCTCTGGTTTCAGAGGCTAAGAAGGAACCGAACTGGAGTTTTCCATTCCAGATGGCAGGGGCAGTTATAATGGGGTCAAATCACACATGGCCCAGGAAACCAGAGGGCAGCATACGTATCTTGGGTTATTTTTTTCTTGACAACCCAGTTATTTTAGAAAAATATGTGTGGGCTCTTGTTAGACAGCTGGTAAAAATAGCAAGTGTCACATGCCAATTTTTTTTTAATTAAGCATTTACATCATATTTTATACTTCCAAATCACTCAGATTTGCTTGTCAGGGGTGTTGCTTCGGGAGTTGTATTTATGACGGTATTTTAATGTTAACTTGGGAGAGGGGGCTGGTGAGGAATTAGCTCTCAGGTATCAGGGAGTGAGGTCTGGAAGCTAGTCCTAGGCCCCAGATCCTGTCAGCCCTTGTTTGATGATGTTTCCATGAGTAGAAGAGAATGATAACAGCAGGAGAAGGGTAAGGTTTTTGAGAAATTAACAGAATCCAGGAACAATTTTGCTCAATGGGATTTTTTTTCCTGGACTGCTTTTGTCTATTGCCCACTTTCTAGCTAAAATCTGTCTCTGGGCCTCAACTCCGTTTCTCACTCCTGAAGACCACATTCACCCCTCCCCTCTCCTCTTTAGGTTTCCCCAGCATTGCCCTTGGCAGCAAGAAGTTCAGTGAGTCTCCTGGTCACAACCATGCCACATTACACATCGGATGTATCTTGTCCCTGTAGCAGGACTCTGAGATTGAGGGGGAAAAAAGTCTCATGTGCCCTAAAACCAAACAAAAGCATTTTCCCCTCAAGCCTGACCACCCGAGTCCAATCTCTGGAAACCATACCAAGCCAGATGTGATCGCTCACAGCTGTAACTCCACAACTGCCTTGGTGCGATGGATGTTGAAGAGCATTGTCTGGCAACTCCCACATCAACTAAGCTGGAGGATGTGGACAGGTGATGCTTGAGAACGTAGAAGAAGAATTAAACCCTGAAATTAATCCCTGAAAATTGTGTCCCAAAATTATTCTACACGCCTACCATAGCATGGGCGTACACACACACACACACACACACACACACACACACACACCAAGTCAATTTAATTAAAAAATTAAAAAAAGATCTCTTAAAGAGGAGAGTCTATATTTGTTTTAAAATAAAACATATTAAATGGGGGGTAAAAGGTCTCTCAAATCCAGGTGTCCTGGGGGAAGATTCTAAATATAGAAATAAATGTACAAGACTGTATTCATCAGCATCCTGCAGTGGAAGAGGTAGGACTTAGGAGGACCCATTCTCCATGATGATCTTTAGTTAATTATTGCTAGAGGACTTGGGGCGGGGCATGTCCTGGGTTCTCTTAGTGGTGAAGCCACGGGTACAGTGTTCACAGCATACACATACCAGTCAAGGTAACTTAGAAACTGTGTGACCAGGGATGCATATATCTGTCTCCCTGGAACCTAATGGAATATTCTGGAACACTTCTGAACTGTTGGTTTTTTTTCATTGTTTTCTATCTAGCTTACCATAACAGTCCCCTGACCAGAAAGTTTCTTCCTTTAGGCCTCTGCGTTTAGAAATGACTGTATTTTAGAACAAGCTGTCATTCTCACTGTTTAAAAAATTCCCCACCTTTTCTAGTGCCCCAGACCACTTACATCATTGAAATAATGGAAAAAACATAGCCCCAGACTTTGGCTATTGGAAATTTGTATCATACCATTGATCAAGGCATTTTCCAAATTACTGTTGTCGATTTCATCTGTGTAGACTTCTATTTTTAATTTTCTTTCTTTAAAAAAATGTTTTTATTAGAGCTGGAGAGATGGTTCAGCGGTTAAGGGTACTGGCTGCTTCTTCCACTCCCCCCAAGGACCAGAGTTTCGTTCCTAGCACCCTATGGTGACTTACAACCATATGAGTAACCCATATAGTACCTACACTTCCAGGGGACCTGATGCCTTCTTCTGGTCTCTGCAGGCACTGGACACACATGTGGCACACAGACACAGATGCAAGCAAAACCCATAAAATAAAAAATTAAAAATGTTTTTATTAGCACATATTGGTTAAACATCATAATGAGTTTTATTGTATTTTCACACATCTATATAGTATAATTTAACCATATTCACCATGTTACCCTGTGTACTCTCACTGGTCCTCTTCCTCTGGTTAGGCCCTCTCCACTCATGTCTCTCCCCTTTTACTCTCCTCCTCCTCCTCCTTCACCTCCTCTTCTTCTTGTGATCTGTAAAATGAGTTTACAGGGATATGAACACTGTACCAGTGGCTACACCACTAAGAGGATTCAGGACATAGCCCCTGTCTCCCAGCAACAATTAACTAATGAGCATCATGGAGGATGGATCCTTTAAAGTCCTACCTCCTCCATGACAGATGTTGATGAATACAGTCTTGTACAAGTATTCCCGGGCCCTGTACCTGCCTCACTTATTTCTTACTTAGTAAACTTTATCCATTCGATCAGCTTATTGTTTGCAATTCATTGAGATCCCTCAGTGGTTACACTTTTGGGCTAGAAGCTGAACGTTTTTCCTTGTAGGCCTCAGGCTGTGGAGAGTTCAGAATGTGTCTAACATGGACTTGAATGCTGTTGGACAGGTTTCTGAGGATGCCACACTGGAGAATGAACTAACGATGGAGTCTTCATATAACTCAGAGCAGTGCTCATCCCTTTTCCCTCTCAATTCTGGCAGATGCTGTAGTCACCACTGGAATATCGGAAGCAAGGTCAAGTCTGGAGAAACCATCCTGGAAGCAGACCTTGGTGGAGATCTCCGTGGCTCGGAGCAACCATTAGGATGGACAAAGGTGTTTAGTACTAGGACGCTGTCTATGCATTCCCGTCAATCTTAGTGTCCTAGTGACCTTTCTTATTGCTGCGATAGAATTCCCTGAGAAGGACATCATGAAGCAGAAGGGGCCTACTTAGGCTCACAGTTTAAAGGGCACAGATCATCATGGCAGATCAATCCTATTAGCAGGGGTTTGCAGTGGCACATCACATTTCAGCTTCAGACAGGAAGCTGAGAAGGATGGATGCTGTGTCTCAGCTCAGGTTCTCCTGCTGTTTGTCTAGCAGTTAAGATGGGTCTTTACATCTTACATAACCCCCCTAACCTAATCTAGACAATCCATCACAGGCCAGCCCAGAGGCTTGTCAGCTTAGGTGGTTTGAGATCCCATCAAATGAACAAGAACCATCAATTGTCACGCTTACAAATGGAAACACGAGGTGGTTATTGTGCTTCTCATTCTATGATTTAGAAGGCCAAGGTTCCAAGAAGTGTGTCTTCATTTTTATATCAAGGGGCTGGGAAGAAGAGCACATGTTCTTTGCAGAACACATCTGCCTGCTTGTGATGCTATCCCTACTTTTGTCAAGGCTCTGAAGTTTCATGAAAGAAACAGAAGATAGTTTTTGCTTTTCTGCTATCTTTTCTTATCCTCTGATTTCTCTTATCTGGACCAAATGAAGTGACTGGAGGAGTGTGACTGGATCGGAGCATCAAGCTCTGAATGTGTGTGTGTGTGTGTGTGTGTGTGTGTGTGTGTGTGTGTGTGTGAGAGAGAGAGAGAGAGAGAGAGAGAGAGAGAGAGAGAGAGAGTTGGAAAGGCAGATGCAAGATGTAAAGTTTTATAAGGCTACCTTATTGACCATCTGGGGGCAAGTATCCATAGTTTTCCTCAATGAGGCCATTTATTTTCTTTCCATTGCTACGGTATTGGTGCTGGGACCACCAGCCAGTGCAGTAGGCTCCTATAATTCAGCCACAAACCCACCTGTCAATGTTGTTCTGAACATCTGGTGTTCATTGTTTCAGAGGCTGCATCTTCTCTTCTAGGATTATGACATTGCTATAAAGATTTCTGAGCTGGGAGAACTCTGGGGAACCCTCAGAACACAGAAACCTTAATAACAGCCGGATCTGAATGAACCCCAGTGGCTGCGGAGATTCTATACCTGACTCTCCTTCCCAAGGTGACCTAGGGCTTAGAGAGTTGCATGAAGAAATGAACGTGCTAATAAAGGTAAAATATCCACCAACAACCAGCAAAAGCAGACCATAAGCAACACATTCTGGTGTGCAAGCTCTAACTCCTTTTTTTCCAAGCTCCAAACTTTCTGTTAGCTTAAAATGACAAGTTAAAACTGTTAATTTATAAAAGCAACTTCGAATTTCTATCTTCAACTGCTTAGCACACCCTTAGGATGCTTTGTGGACCATTACTAATACCCAGATACCAGAAATGAAACCCCTCCTCTTTTCCCACCGATCTTCTTTGCTTTGTCAATGTTACTGCCATCTCCCCAGCAACCTTTACATGACTGTTATACCGTGTTGCTGCTGTCTGTTTCTTGTGGAATGCTGTCAGGCAAACGTGTTGTCCATGAAAAAGTCATGGTTAGCCTGATCTTAACTCTTAGCCACTTTGTAGATCCTTGGCACTGATTGTGCAAGTGTGTGTGTGTGTGTGTGTGTGTGTGTGTGTGTGTGTGATCTGTTAATAAAGAACATCTGGTCTCAGTTTCTACACTAGATAACAGAGCAGTTAATTGATTTGAGAAAAGCAAGTTCACCTAGAAAACCATCTGTCTGGGAACAAAATTCCTGTGATTCCAGCCATGGGGTTTTGCTGGTCCTACACCACTTTTTCCATGATCTCTAAGTTGCAGCTTGCAGTGGGGGATGCATAACGTTCAGTGAGGGATGGAAGGGACCACGGTGGTAAACAGGTGCATCTGTACACATCTGTGGCTACAGTCTGCAAATCATCTCACTCTTTTGTTAAATCCTGGGGAGTGGAGTGAGGTTAAAAGATCCATTTTCTCAGTTTTCGTGGTGGTTTGAATGAGAATGTCTTCCTCCATGGGCTCATGTATTTGAACATTTGGTCTCCAGTTGGTGATGTGGTTTGGGGAGGTCTTGGAGGTATGATTATGTTGGAGGATATATGACACTGGGAATAGACTCTTGAGTTTCTAAAGACTTGCACCATTCCTGGGAGTGACTCTCTCTCTCTCTCTCTCTCTCTCTCTCTCTCTCTCTCTCTCTCTCTCTCTCCCCCCTTGCTTGTGATTCGAGATATGAGCTCTCATTTCTGCTTTATCTGGCTTTCTGCCACACTTCCCTGTTGTAGCGGACTCTTACTCCAGGACCACAAACCTAAATAAACTCTTTCTTCTTTAACTTGCCTTGGTCATGGTGCTTTATCACAGTGACAGAAAAATCATGAATAAAGTTTTGTTTCTGTTATATGTTGTAGACCCTATCCATCAGTTAAATGTGTTGCTAGATCTGACCTTTGTCAGGCAGTGCTGAGGGATGAAGATGGGGCTTCGACATGCTTGGGTATCAGTCTTGGAGACTACAAAGTCGATTTTACATTTTTCTCCATCCAACTCATTAAACAAAGACACATCTGAGCTAATAAAAGACCAAATGTATTCAATAGAAAATGAGAATTGTCTTTTCCGGTCAGAAAAGCACCAGGGTAGCTAGGGCGCAGGGTCGGCTGACACTCGCCAGCTACCCACAACACCCGCCACAGGATCTTAAGACTTCTGGTGAGTGGAACACAGCTTCTGCTCCAATCCAATTGCGTGCGGGACCTGAGACTGCATTAGTTAGGGAAGCAGAAACCGGCCTGAGTAGGGCCACAGGCCTCTTCCGGCGTACCGCAAGCTACCCACGACCCCCGCCACAGGATTTTGAGACTGCTGGTGAGTGGAACACAGCTTCTGCTCCAATCTTTAAACAGTGACAACGACAACAACTAACCCCAGAGATTACCAGATGGCAAAAGGTAAACGTAATAATTTACTAACAGGAACCAAGACCACTCACCATCATCAGAACCCAGCACTCCCACTTCGCCCAGTCCAGGGCACCCCAACACACCGGAAAAGCTAGACACGGATCTAAAAGCATATCTCCTGATGATGGTAGAGGACTTCAAGAAGGACTTTAATAACACACTTAAAGAAATACAAAGGAACACTGGTAAACAGGTAGAAGACAGTAAAGAGGAAGCACAAAAATCCCTTAAAGAATTGCAAGAGAACACTGCTAAAGAGTTACAAATCCTTAACGAAAAACAGGATAACCTAATCAAACAGGTAGAAGTCTTTAATGAAAAACAGGAAAACACATCCAAACAGATGATGGAAATGAACAAAACCATACTAGACCTAAAAAGGGAAGTAGACACAATAAAGAAAACCCAAAATGAGGCAACACTGGAGATAGAAACCCTAGGAAAGAAATCTGGAACCATAGATATGAGCATCAGCAACAGAATACAAGAGATGGAAGAGAGAATCTCAGGTGCAGAAGATTCCATAGAGAACATCGGCACAACAATCAAGGAAAATGTAAAATGCAAAAAGATCCTAACTCAAAACATCCAAGAAATACAGGACACAATGAGAAGACCAAACCTACGGATAATAGGAGTGGATGAGAATGAAGATTTTCAACTCAAAGGACCAGCAAACATCTTCAACAAAATTATAGAAGAAAACTTCCCAAATCTAAAGAAAGAGATGCCCATGAACATACAAGAAGCCTACAGAACTCCAAATAGACTGGACCAGAAAAGAAATACCTCCCGACATATAATAATCAGAACAACAAATGCTCTAAATAAAGATAGAATACTAAAAGCAGTAAGAGAAAAAGGCCAAGTAACATATAAAGGCAAGCCTATCAGAATCACACCAGATTTTTCACCAGAGACTATGAAAGCCAGAAGATCCTGGACGGATGTTATACAGACACTAAAAGAACACAAATTCCAGCCCAGGCTACTATACCCAGCCAAACTCTCAATTAACATAGATGGAGAAACCAAAGTATTCCACGACAAAACCAAATTCACACATTATCTCTCCACGAATCCAGCCCTTCAAAGGATAATAACAGAAAAAAACCAATACAAGGACAGGAACCACGCCCTAGAAACAACAAGAAGGTAATCCCTCAACAAACCTAAAAGAAGACAGCCACAAGAACAGAATGCCAACTTTAACAACAAAAATAACAGGAAACAACAATTACTTTTCCTTAATATCTCTTAATATCAATGGACTCAACTCCCCGATAAAAAGACATAGACTAACAAACTGGCTACACAAACAAGACCCAACATTTTGCTGCTTACAGGAAACTCATCTCAGAGAAAAAGATAGACACTACCTCAGAATGAAAGGCTGGAAAACAATTTTCCAAGCAAATGGTATGAAGAAACAAGCTGGAGTAGCCATTCTAATATCTGATAAGATTGACTTCCAACCCAAAGTCATTAAAAAAGACAGGGAGGGACACTTCATACTCATCAAAGGTAAAATCCTCCAAGAGGAACTATCAATCCTGAATATCTATGCTCCAAATACAAAGGCAGCCACATTCATTAAAGAAACTTTAGTAAATCTCAAAGCACACATTGCACCTCATACAATAATAGTGGGAGATTTCAACACACCACTTTCACCAATGGACAGATCATGGAAACAGAAACTAAACAGGGACACAGAGAAACTAAGAGAAATTATGAATCAAATGGATCTGGCAGATATCTACAGAACATTCTATCCTAAAACAAAAGGATATACCTTCTTCTCAGCACCTCATGGTACCTTCTCCAAAATTGACCACATAATTGGTCACAAAACAGGCCTCAACAGATACAAAAATATTGAAATTGTCCCATGCATCCTATCAGATCACCATGGACTAAGGCTGATCTTCAATAACAAAATAAATAATAGAAAGCCAACCTTCACGTGGAAACTGAACAACACTCTTCTCAATGATACCTTGGTCAAGGAAGGAATAAAGAAAGAAATTAAGGACTTTATAGAGTTCAATGAAAATGAAGCCACAACATACCCAAACTTATGGGACGCAATGAAAGCATTTCTAAGAGGAAAACTCATAGCTCTGAGTGCCTCCAAAAGGAAACTAGAGAGAGCACACATTAGCAGCTTGACAACATACCTAAAAGCACTAGAACAAAAGGAAGCAAATTCACCCAAGAGGAGTAGACGGCAGGAAATAATCAAACTCAGGGGTGAAATCAACCAAGTGGAAACAAGAAGAACTATTCAAAGAATCAACCAATCAAGGAGCTGGTTCTTTGAGAAAATCAACAAGATAGATAAACCCTTAGCCAGACTCACTAGAGGGCACAGGGAAAGCATCCTAATTAACAAAATCAGAAATGAAAAAGGAGACATAACAACAGATCCTGAAGACATCCAAAACACCATCAGATCCTTCTACCAAAGGCTATACTCAACAAAACTGGAGAACCTGGATGAAATGGAGAAGTTCCTAGACAGATACCAGGTACCAAAGTTGAATCAAGATCAGGTTAATGATCTAAACAGCCCTATATCCCCCAAAGAAATAGAAGCAGTCATTAATAGTCTCCCAACTAAAAAAAGCCCAGGACCAGATGGGTTTAGTGCAGAGTTCTATCAGACCTTCAAAGAAGATCTAATCCCAGTTCTTCACAAACTATTCCACAAAATAGAAACAGAAGGTACTCTACCCAACTCATTCTATGAAGCCACAATTACTCTGATACCTAAACCACAAAAAGACCCAACAAAGATAGAAAACTTCAGACCAATATCCCTTATGAATATTGATGCAAAAATCCTCAATAAAGTTCTTGCTAACCGAATCCAAGAACACATCAAAACAATCATCCATCCTGACCAAGTAGGTTTCATCCCAGGGATGCAGGGATGGTTCAATATACGGAAATCCATCAACGTAATCCAGTATATAAACAAACTCAAAGACAAAAACCACATGGTCATCTCGTTAGATGCGGAAAAAGCATTTGACAAGATCCAACACCCATTCATGATAAAAGTCTTGGAAAGATCAGGAATTCAAGGCCCATACCTAAACATGATAAAAGCAATCTACAGCAAACCAGTAGCCAACATCAAAGTAAATGGTGAGAAGCTTGAAGCAATCCCTCTAAAATCAGGGACTAGACAAGGCTGTCCACTTTCTCCATACCTATTCAACATTGTACTTGAAGTCCTAGCCAGAGCAATTCGACAACAAAAGGAGATCAAAGGGATACAAATTGGAAAAGATGAAGTCAAAAATATCACTTTTTGCAGATGATATGATAGTATATATAAGTGACCCTAAAAATTCCACCAGAGAACTCCTAAGCCTGATAAACAGTTTCGGTGAAGTAGCTGGATATAAAATTAACTCAAACAAATCAATGGCCTTTCTCTACACAAAGAATAAACAGGCTGAGAAAGAAATTAGGGAAACAACACCCTTCTCAATAGTCACAAATAATATAAAATATCTTGGCGAGACTCTAACTAAGGAAGTGAAAGATCTGTATAATAAAAACTTCAAGTCTCTGAAGAAAGAAATTATGGAAGATCTCAGAAGATGGAAAGATCTCCCATGCTCATGGATTGGCAGGATCAACATTGTAAAAATGGCTATCTTGCCAAAAGCAATCTACAGATTCAATGCAATCCCCATCAAAATTCCAAATCAATTCTTCAAAGAATTAGAAAGGGCAATCTGCAAATTCATCTGGAATAACAAAAAACCTAGGATAGCAAAAACTCTTCTCAAGGATAAAAGAACCTCTGGTGGAATCACCATGCCGGACCTAAAGCTCTACTACAGAGCAATTGTGATAAAAACTGCATGGTACTGGTATAGTGACAGACAAATAGACCAATGGAATAGAATTGAAGACCCAGAAATGAACCCACACACCTACGGTCACTTGATCTTCGACAAGGGAGCTAAAAACATCCAGTGGAAGAAAGACAGCATTTTCAACAAATGGTGCTGGCACAACTGGTTGTTAACATGTAGAAGAATGCGAATCGATCCATTCCTATCTCCTTGTACTAAGGTCAAGTCTAAGTGGATCAAGGAACTTCACATAAAACCAGAGACACTGAAACTTATAGAGGAGAAAGTGGGGAAAAGCCTTGAAGATATGGGCACAGGGGAAAAATTCCTGAATAGAACAGTAATGGCTTGTGCTGTAAGATCGAGAATTGACAAGTGGGACCTCATGAAACTACAAAGCTTCTGCAAGGCTAAAGACACCATCAATAAGACAAAAAAACCACCAACAGATTGGGAAAGGATCTTCACCTATCCTAAATCAGATAAGGGACTAATATCCAATATATATAAAGAACTCAAGAAGGTGGACTCCAGAAAGTCAAATAACCCCATTAAAAAATGGGGCTCAGAACTGAACAAAGAATTCTCACCTGAGGAATACCGAATGGCAGAGAAGCACCTGAAAAAATGTTCAACATCCTTAATCATCAGGGAAATGCAAATCAAAACAACCCTGAGATTCCACCTCACACCAGTCAGAATGGCTAAGATCAAAAATTCAGGTGACAGCAGATGCTGGCGAGGATGTGGAGAAAGAGGAACACTCCTCCATTGTTGGTGGGATTGCAAGCTTGTACAACCACTCTGGAAATCAGTCTGGCAGTTCCTCAGAAAATTGGACATAGTACTACCAGTGGATCCAGCAATACCTCTCCTGGGCATATATCCAGAAGATGTCCCAACCGGTAAAAAGGACACATGCTCCACTATGTTCATAGCAGCCCTATTTATAATAGCCAGAAGCTGGAAAGAACCCAGATGTCCCTCAACAGAGGAATGGATACAGAAATTATGGTACATTTACACAATGGAGTACTACTCAGCTATTAAAAAGAATGAATTTATGAAATTCCTAGCCAAATGGATGGACCTGGAGGGCATCATCTTGAGTGAAGTAACACAATCACAAAAGAACTCACACAATATGTATTCACTGATAAGTGGATATTAGCCCAAAACTTAGGATACCCAAGATATAAGATACAATTTGCTAAACGCATGAAACTCAAGAAGAATGAAGACCAAAGTGTGGACACTGTGCCCCTTCTTAGAATTGGGAACAAAACACCCGGGGAAGGAGTTACAGAGACAAAGTTTGTAGCTGTGATGAAAGGATGGACCATTTAGAGACTGCCATATCCAGGGATCCATCCCATAATCAGCTTCTAAACGCTGACACCATTGCATACACTAGCAAGATTTTGCTGAAAGGACCCAAAGATAGCTGTCTCTTGTGAGACGATGCCGGGGCCTAGCAAACACAGGAGTGGATGTTCACAGTCAGCTATTGGATGTATCACAGGGCTCCCAATGGAGAAGCTAGAGAAAGTACCCAAGGAGCTAAAGGGATCTGCAACCCTATTGTTGGAACAACATGATGTACTAACCAGTACCCCGGAGCTCTTGTCTCTAGCTGCATATGCATCGAAAGATGGCCTAGTTGGCCATCAATGGAAAGAGAGGCCCATTGGACTTGCAAACTTTATATGCCCCAATATAGGGGAATGCCAGGGCCAAAAGAATGGGAATGGGTGGGTAGGGAAGTGGGGGAGTGCTATGGGGAACTTTTGGGATAGCATTGGAAATGTAATTGAGGAAAATATGTAATAAAAATATTAAAAATTAAAAAAAAAAGAAAATGAGAATTAAGAGCTGGAAGGAGTTTTAATAGGCATCATTTGATCCAAACCTGCAGAGTCACAGACAAGAGAAATGGGACCCAACAAAGTCTTGACTTTCTAAAGTCACTTTCCTCCTGAGAATTTGAACCTGAGCTGTGAGCCATGTTTCTCATCTCTTGACCTCATGCTGCTGGCCTTAAAGTCAGCAGAGGAAATAGCTGAATATTTTCCTGCAGAAACTGAGAAGTCACATGGCTGATTTCAAACAAAACAACAGCAGCTAATAACACAAGCAACTGTAAAATAATACACCCTGGCCACTGGGGACAGAGTTGGTGCTGGAGGAGCTGACAGAATTTTTGTTTTATTTTTTGATGTTCACCAGCAAATTCCAAAGTGCAGTCTATATGGAGAACAACTGTTTAAGGAGCTGTGAGGGAGTGGCTGAGATAATTGTTAGCCTCTGGGGTTTCTCTGTAGTTGGAGTCAGGTGGGAGGTATGCCCCTCTGGGCATAATGTTTTCTTGATGGTTTTAATCATGTATCTTAAAGTCAAATAGACATGTTCATGTCCCCAGTCTCTTCCATGCTTATAATTTTTTAAATTTAATTGCAGATTATGACTTGGAATTAAGTTAGTTCCTATTTATATGTCTGTATTATATCTCAATTTTAATACCAGACTTAATTAGATTTCAAGAATAACGTTTATTCTGTTTTCCAAATAGGTTTACTCTTTGATTTAATTATGTCATCAGAAAGTTAGTTGGCTCTGCCTAAATATATTCCTATAATTAGAAAATAAAATAAAATAAAAGCAAATCAGTGTCTCCAAACTATGAGAACAAACTCTAAACACAGCAGAAAACACCCGTTTCCTTCACCCACTCTGCCCCACTGCAGCTATTTTAGTTGATTCAGGCAGTGCTATAAGGTGACAAAATTACAAACGACAGACACTTGCTTCTCAAAAGTCTGGCGGTCAGGAAGTCCGAGATCAAGTGTCTGGCGAGGGCTCTTGCAGGATCCTCCCTCCCCCAGTGGAAACCGAGAGGGAGCTCTCCGAGGTCTCTTTTAAAAGGATGCAAAAGTCATTCATGACAAACCCCACTCTCTTGACCTTCCCGAGCTCTGGCGTCTCATGTCTCACAGCACAGTGTCATATTGGGGGTTAGAATTTCAGCGTGCATTTGTGGAGTGGGGAGAGATTCAAACATTCAGTGTACATTATCTCAGTTGTGTGTGTGTGTGTGTGCATGATGTGTGCTTGCTCATGCACACACACACACACACACACACACACACACACACACACACTCATGTAGGAAAGAGGGCAACCTTAAGTACTGATCCTCAGGTGCTGCACAAACACCTTGTTGTTTGAGACAAGCACTCTCACTGGTCAGGAGTTTGCTAATTAGGTTAGATTGGCTGGCAAATGAGCTCTGGGCGCTTTGCTTGCCTCTATTTCCCCATCACTCGGGTGACAACATCCACTGCTGACAATGTCTGGCATTTTTCAAAAGGAGAGTTATGGGGATCAACTCGGGTTCTCACCTTTGCAAGGTCAGCACTTTGCAAGTTCGACTCCTTAATGGCTCTTCTTGTCTTGGAGGTGGAGGATGAGTTGGGGTTTTGGGGGTGGGCTAAGCTAATGATGATGAATGGCTTCTTCTTCTGGGACTGTCTCAAGTATGTAAGGAATGAACAGCCCTGAGCGGCAACAGCACCTGGGTCTCTCGCAGCTCACACTCAGCTTCCCGTTGATGGTCCATATTTCAGATTGTAACCTGCTGCCTCATTAATTTCCATAGTTTACATGACTTTATTAATCTGTCACACAGGAAAGCCAGGGCCAAAGCGGTTATTCATGAGCAGCCGCAATGTAGAAATAAACACCCGGATGATAAGTGTAAGCATTCGCAGAGCTGGCTTCATTAGTTTCTAGGTTAATTGCATGTCTCACAATTAAGTCTAATTGACTTGTTTCAGGCAGAGCCAGCCTGTGAGCTCTGCTGTAAATCTGTCCTATTCAAAAATTCCGTAAGCTGGGAGCCCTGCATGTGGCTTGGGCAAGTGCCTCCTGAGTGACAGTTTGTGAGGTCGAGGACAGATCCAACAATTCATTGGTGATATCTGAAAGTGTAGCATGAAAGGTTTTGAAGTGTGCCACAGGAAGAGCGTTTGTCAATGAGCCTTAAGATCCTGCTGATGGCAGGTGCTATTTAAAGAAAACAAGATGGGGTTTGTAATGAAGTAAATGACTGAATAAAACCAGAATGCAGAGACAGACACTCTGCCCACTCTGGTTTAATCAGTGACGGCTGTGACTAAAGTAGTTGGAGAAGAGAGAGATCTCAGAGACCTTTAGCCATTAACCAGAAACCCTAACACACACACACACACACACACACACACACACACACACACACGTATATGTATGTATATACATATATATTCTAATGTGTGTGTGTGCACTTGCACACGTGTATGCTAATGCTGCCTTATGTATGTGAGAAGGGAGGCCAGAGTCTGACATGAAGTGTCTTCCTCTATTTTGTTCTACCTTATTCTCTGAAAGAGGATTTCCCCAGAGCTTTGAGTTTGCTGTTTTGACTATAGATTGGCTGTCCAGTAAGCCCTGGGGATCTGCCTGTGCTTGGGCTGTAGATGCACACAAGTAGCTCTGGGTTTTACCTGGGTGCTGGGAAGACAAACCAAGGCCCCCATGCTTACACAGCACTCTACCAACTGAACTACCTCCCCAGCACACCTACTTGTAAGATGTTGAAGACACATGTTACCTAAGCTTTCTTTCCATGGGTGTGTCAGAGCTATTTTGTTTGTTTGTTTTTTATGAACTGGTGAAGTGTCCTGATTTGTTTTGGTCAACCCCACATAAGCTTAGACAAATCTGGGTAGAGGAAATCTTAACTGAGAGCGAAACTTTGTAAGATTGGCATATAGTATTGGTGAGGGAGAGCTCTCCTCCCTTCTCCCTTCTCCCTTCTCCCCGACACTGGCAGCAAGAGAGCTGGCCCCTACATGGTCTACATGCTCTGCCCCTCACCCGCTGCAGCACTCAGGAGAGTTGGCCTTGCCTCTTATTGGCTGTACATGGAGTTGGTGAGGGACAGATACCCCCCCCCCCCTTGCCCTTTCACAGGCATGGGCAGGAGAACTCACGGGAGCTCCCATGGGGTCATGAGAGTGGGAGAGCTGAAGAGGAGCCCCTACACCTCACCTGGGCAGCGCAGTAGTAGAGCTGACTGTGACGTTGGAGGAATGGTGAGGTAGCCCTAAGGGTGTGACTGTGAGAGAGACAGACTTGAATCTTGTCTGCCATGCAGCAGTGTGGAGGAGGGAGAGGTACATTCCCGAGTCTCACCCCTCACCACTTACAGCAGGTGGGAAAGCTGGTGTCATGAGAGAAGAGATGGCCCTGACCCTCGCCTGATGCAGCACCCGAGAGAGCAGGCTCTGCCTCTTGCCTGGGCAGTAGAGCTGGCCTGGATGTGGTGGTTGTAACCTTGAGGTCGTGAGTGCAGGGGAGCAGGCCCTGCCTCTTGTCTGATGGGCAGTGGTGTGGATGAGGAAGAGATGCCCTCCTCCCTTCAATTGTCCCTCGGCACCTATGGCAGGTGAGAGAGCTGGTCCCAGGATCATGAGAGTGGGGGAAATGGCCTTGCCCCTCACCAGCTGCAATACTCAGAGAGTGGGCCATGCACCTTGCCTAAGCAGTGGGGTAGAGCGGGCCCTGATTGCAGGGGGTTGCTGGTAGGCCTAGATCTAGGGCTTTGAATTTGCCCACCCCAACATCTGCCCCATGGATGAACTGCTGAAGTGCATGATGGGACCAGCCCTGCAGATCCACAGCTGCAGGATCTCTATGACACAGTGCAACCATGGGATGTCTAAGAGGAGTCCAGGTGAGGTTTCAGTATTGATGGAATGGTGGAAGCCAGAGGCCTTGTACCAGACTAATGGCCATTGCAATGAACATTGGTGGCAGAGAGATACAGACAAAGGGGTATAATGTGGGCTGTACGGTGTGTGGCATATTACAGATTCTACAGCAAAAATGTTTTCTCTGCTGTGGGGAAGATTGCAAGGTAGCAGGTGGGTATGAGGGGAGGGGAAGATGAATGGGATTGGGGTACATGATTTGGAATTCACAAAGAACAAATTAAAAAAGAGAGATTGGCCTATAGGCCAGTCTGTGGGAGACTTTCTTAACTAATAATTTACGTGGGAGAGCTCAGCTCACTGTGGGTAGAGGCACCCCTGGGAAGGTGATCCTCAGATGTATAGGAAACCAGACTGAGCAAGCCATAAGGAGTACTTCCATAAGAAGTGTTCCTTCATGACCTCTTGTGATAGTTTGTATATGCTTGGCCCAGGGAGTGATACTATTTGGTGGTGTGGTCTTGTTGGAGTAGGTGTGTCACTGTGGGCGTGGGCTTTAAGACCCTCCTCCTAGCTGCCTAGAAGTCAGTATTCTCCTAGCAGCCTCCAGATGAAGAGGTAGAACTCTTAGCTCCTCCTGCCCCATGCCTGCCTGGATGCTGCCATGTTCCCCACCTTGATGATACTGGACTGAATCTCTGAACCTGTAAGCCAGCCCCAATTAAGTGTAGTCATTTATAAGACTTGTCTTGGTCATAGTGTCTCTTCACAGCAGTAAAAATGCTAAGTAAGAAACTTCTGTTTCAGTTTCTGCCTCCAGGTTTCTTCCTTGGGTTCCTGCTCTGACTTCCTTGAGCAATGGAACGTAGCCTGAGAATTTGAAGATAGAACAAACCCTTCCCTCCCCAAGTTGCTTTTGGTCATGGAGTTTTATCACAGCTGTAGAAACCTAACTAAGACATGGAGGTGGGGTAGGGAATTTTACTTTGGAGAGAGAGAAAGAGAGAGAGAGAGAGAGAGAGAGAGAGAGAGAGAGAGAGAGAGAGAGAGAGAGAGAGAGAGAGAGAGAGAGAAACCCTAGATGATTTGTGAGCTTCATTTTCTACAGCGTAGCAGTCAGTACTCAGGTTATGAGCACAGGTTAGACCCCACTGGCTAACCAGCTCACTGACTTTGTTGATGCTGGAAGAAGGTCAGGAAATCCATCCCCAGGGCTGGGAAGGTGAAGGCAGAGAAGGAAGCCGATGTCACCTGGGGTGGAATGAACCAGAGCAACTCTGTAGAGGAGCCTAGTACAGAGACTGAAGAGAGGCAACAGGGTTCGCCACGCAAGCATGAGGATATGAGTTCGAATCCTCAGAACTCAGGGCTCACACAAGGAAATGGGAAGCCGAGGAAGGAGAAGCCCTGGAAACGAGCCAGCAAGCCTGGTGCACTCGGTGGAGGAAATAACAAAGAAACCCAATGCTAAACAGGTAAAGGCGAGGCTCTCCCCTGACTCCATAATCACACTGTGGCATGTTCACGACAGCACACACACACACGGACACACACACACTCATGATGCACTCAAACACACACACAAGCATGTATGCATGCATGTACTCACATATGGACACAAGCATGCATGCATGTACTTACACTTATGCAAGCTTGCACACATGCACACACTTCTCATACACACAGGCATGATGTGGTCAAACACACACAAGCATGCATGCATGCATGAACTCTCTCTCTCTGTCTCTCTCTCTCTCTCTCTCTCTCTCTCTCTCTCTCACACACACACACCACACATACTTGCACTTACACTTTAAAGTGTGAAGCTATATTACTGTTTATTTTGTTACTCTGTTCACAAAGCGTCCCAGAGACTTGTCTGCATAGACTGTCCACACAGTATTTATTGCAGGCGCTGTATGCACCAAGCACAGGATCTAGACACTGAAGAGAAAGGACAAACTAAACAAATGCTTGTTAACTCGCAGTTCCCGGGAGCTTGCTTTCCTGCAGAGAGAAGGCTTTAGAGAGCCCTGCTGGGCTTGCAGCTGGTTGCAGAGCTCAGATCGCATTGAGAATGTCTGGCTGCAGTCAAAGGAGCAACTGATGAAGTTAACCCAACAGCACCAGCCCAGGGGATCCAGCAGCCAGGAATGTGAGACCAGGAGACTTAACTGTACCACCTGGTTAAAAGAGCCTTATTTCATAGCAAGGCCAGTTTGTTTTGCTCAGGACCAAGGAAATTAAGA
The DNA here is from genome assembly GCF_978045245.1 of Mus caroli. Taxonomy (NCBI): domain Eukaryota; kingdom Metazoa; phylum Chordata; class Mammalia; order Rodentia; family Muridae; genus Mus; species Mus caroli. The sequence goes on from NW_028227267.1 coordinate 64,445,554, forward strand.
CTTAAGTATGTAGAGAGCTCCCCCTACTGGGCACATGCCATTGCTACATAATAAAGCCAATGAAATTATAAGTCATTCCATTAGCTTTTAAAAATTTATGGTGTTATAGATGTTCACACAAGAAGGCTTTGCCATAATAAAAAATACCCCTGCATTAATCTATTTTGCTCCCCTTAAATACACACACACACACACACACACACACACACTTTCTGCTTTATGCAGACGTCAGCTCTTAAAGCATTCGTTGTTAATGCTGAGCATATGCTTGTGTGCTGGCTAGTTTTGTGTCAGCTTCACTCAAGATGTACTAATTAGAGAGAGCCTCAGTTGAGAAAATGCTTCATAAGATTGGGCTGTGTATAGCTTGTAGGGTATTTTCTTAATTAATGATTGATGGGGGAGGGTCCAGCCTGCTATGCACTAGTGGTCCTAGGTCCTACAAGAAAGCAGGCTGAGCAAGCTATGAGGAGCAAGCCAATAAGCAGCACCTCTCCATGCCCTCTGCATCAGCTCCTGCCTCTAGATTCCTACCTTGCTTGAGTTCATGCCGTGACTTCCTCCAATGAACATTGGTATGAAAATGATATGGAAGCCAAAAAAACCTTTCCCCAACAAGGTGCTTTTGCCATACTGGTTCATCACAGTGATAATAAGCCTGACTAAGACAGCTGGCGTGGGATGGGATCACAGCGTGGATTCTTACCTGGCAGGTGCCATGTCTAACTGGGGTGTCTCGTCACACATACAGAAGCTGCTGGGCAAGGAGCTTCCATGTGGTCTTCTTTTTGTCTTTTTCTACCTTTGCATATCTGCCTCTGTCTCTGGTCTCTGTCTCTGTCTCTGTCTCTGTCTCTGTCTCTGTCTCTCTCTCTCTCTCTGCAGACACCCTTCCCTGGCTGTGTATCCTGGTCCTCTCTTAAGCAATAAATTTGTTAAGAGCAGACAATGATTCTAATGGATAGACAGATGTATAGACAGGAGCTTTCTAGACCACTTTGCATTAGAAATACTTCTATTTTGGCTCTTTTACTTTCATTAGAGGGCAGGGATAGTATGTCATTTACTATTTGGTCTTAAACACTTAACACAGTGCCTAATGTATGCTGTGATAGAAATTTATAGACTAAGATATTTAAGGGACTGGGGAGAGAGATCAGTTGGCAAAGTGCTTGCTACATAAGGATGGGAGTTCAATTCCCAGTGACTGAGGAGTGGTATTGGAGCTTGAGGTCCAGTCTTGGTACCCATGTGCACATATGTGCTTGTATACCTACACATACACACACTGGCCTTTACATATACTATACAACTGCACACACACATGCACCTGCAAATACCTGCACACGCACATGTCCCTGGACATGAATGAACACAAATATCAATATTCTTTACATATACACATACAAAGATACTCACTTTTTCATATTTGTAATTTCTTAAAATTACAGTGTCAAGGGCTGGAGAGATGGCTCAGTGTTGATGAGCACTGGCTGCTCTTCCAAAGGTCCTGAGTTCAATTCCCAGCACCCACATGAAGGCTCACAACCATCTATAACGGTACACCATGGGATCTGATACCCTCTTCTTGTGTGCAGGTATATATACAGACTAACCACCGATGTATGCAAATAAAGAAATCTTAAAATAAAAATGTCAAACATGGTCACATAGAGAACAATGAAGTAGATCATGTTTTCTATGGTAAAGGCAGTTACTGCTCAGTTAAACTATTTCTTGAGGAATAAAATTTTTTTTATGAAAAATAATTTTATATTTATATGTTATGGTAAATTAAAAACGGAAGCGGTTGAAAATGTTATCCAATCTGTGCAGTATAGGTGAAACACAGAAACAGCATTGAGAGGAAGCTCCGAGGAATGTTAACAGAGGATGTGTGATTTCCTGTGCATCCATTATCCCCCCTACAATGAAGACACACTATGTCTGCAGTCAGAAAAATATCTCTAATTAAACCTCATGATATAAAAACTTCATTTCCATTTTAAAGCCTTTAGAATTCCCAGTGGTACACAGGATAGAAGATAAATCACATTGTTTGCTGATTATACCAGGCTCAGAAAATCGCCATTTAGTTTCCCTTTTCTATAAACTGCTTTTCCCCCAAGTGCCTATTCCAGCCACAATTAGTTTATTCTTTTTAAAAACTTTTTATTAAAACATAGTTATTTCTAAAAATTTTGGAAAAGTCTAGAAAGTATAAGAAGAGTTGAAGGCTGGGCGTGGTGGTGCATGCCTTTAAACCCAGCACTTGGGAGGCAGAGGCAGGAGAATTTCTGAGTTCGAGGCCAGCCTGGTCTACAGAGTGAGTTCCGGGACAGCCAGGGCTGCAGAGAAACCCTGTCTCGAAAAACCAAAAAAAAAAAACCCAAAAAGAAGAAGAAGAAGAAGAAGAAGAAGAAGAAGAAGAAGAAGAAGAAGAAGAAGAAGAAGAAGAAGAAGAAGAAGAAGAAAAGAGGAAGAAGAGGAAGAGGAAGAGGAAGAAGGAGGAGGAGAAAAGAAGAAGAAAAGAAGAAGGAGACAAAGAATACGAAGAAGAAGAAGAGGAAGAAGAAGGAGGAGGAGGAGAAAAGAAGAAGAAAAGAAGAAGAAAAAGGAGACGAAGAAGACGAAGAAGAAGAAGAAAATTTGGCAGAATGCTACAGACCTTCAATGGTTAGATAATTTTGCTGCTTCTAGAAGCAATGGGTTAGTGAGGAAAATTCCCAGTGCCAGGTACATGATTCTTTCATTTTAGTTGTTGATCTTGGTGGCTCCAGAGCCCCCCTAAACAATATAGGCCCTTGTGAGTCATCTTGGTCACCTACCAGAACTGGAGACCACACATCTCAGCTGCAAGATATGGAGAAAGCCAGCTGTAAGTGAGTCGGGAACCTTCTTCTTGCTGGCTAACTTTCAGAGCACTGGAAGTGGCAATGTAAGTAGCTGGAGGAGAAAAGGCATCCATGGCCTCATCCAGTGGTGAACCTGACAAATGGCAAAACCAACCTGTCAGGCAAACGTGCCACCAGTGTAATAGTGGCATGACAGTTTTGGCGCAACCACCTACCCTCTGCTTGTGTTTGAGGGCTGTTTTACAGCAGAGAATCCATTCCTGGTACCACAAGCTAGGTTAGCAACCTGTGCTAGGAGAGGTCACAGGTTCAAGAGGGGAATGCACTCCCTCATTTAACTACAATGGCCCAGCATCAAAATGCCTATAGACATTTGTGTTTGTACTTATAACAAAAGCTCCTTCCAGGCTTAATCAGAGAACCCTCTTTACCATGTATAGTTGTGAATGCAGGGACTCATGGATCCTCAAGTGATGATTGAGGGCCCAGTCCTAGACAAGACATTTATACCCCATCCCCAAGGCTCAGAAAACATTGTAGAAGATGAGATAGGAGCAAGAAGACAGGGTTGTGAAATGCTATTCTCTAGGCACACAATCTCATAGCAGTTTTAGTTACTCTCACAGGGCCCACAGAAATTAGCTCTGCCATTAATCAGATAAGGATGGCTCATGGGGCCCTACCTCTTACTCTGAACCATTGGCTACCGAAAGATTCCAGAAGAAGGGGAGTCATTGTCTCAAGTTGTCCAACAACCACTGAGCTTATCTCACTCCAATGGATAGCTCCAAACCTAGACGCACAGATAGACTTGGTTAAACTCAGTGGTCATAGAACAGATTTATAAGCAGGAATGTAAGAGAGAGACCTTTAGGGAAGTGGGAGGCTCATCACACCAAAGGTGAGAGGGATCTAAAAAGGATGGGGGAAATGACAGTATTCAGCGTACATTATATATTGTCCAAGAATAAATTTATCTTGTTTTAACAAAGCCCTTATAGGTCTCGTCTAATGATTCAAGGCAATCTCTTAACTTTGAGCCCTAAAAAATAAGTTATGCACTTTCAATGTAGAGTGGCACAGAGTAAACGTTTCCATTCATAAAAGGGGGAATGAGAGCAAACCAAGGAAAGATCTGATCAAAGCCAGGAAGCACCAAATCCATGATCAGCATCCGGGGCTCCTTCTGACATCATCTGGGTTCCAGTCAGCTTGGGTAGACCCAGCCCTCCAGTTCTACTGCCAGCAGCACATGGAGCCTCTCGCTTGGCCTAGCACTATTTGTTTCTATTCTTTCAAGTAAAACAGGCCATGTGTTACCTCTTAGAGCCGTACTTCTCAATACATGGGTCAGAAGTCCTTTATGGGCTGTATTTTAGACATTGTTGACTTAAGAGTAATCATTCCTTTCAGCCTAGAACTGAGAGGATAAGCGAGAGAGGAGAGGAGCTGTACACAGTCAGTGCTCAACAGCACCCTCACTAGCTGTGCATTTCGATATTTGAAGGTTCTCAAAAGCCTTGATAGGGTTTCTTTTTTTTTTTTTAAGATTTATTTATTTATTATATGTAAGTACACTGTAGCTGTCTTCAGACACTCCAGAAGAGGACGTCAGATCTTGTTACAGATGGTTGTAAGCCACCATGTGGTTGCTGGGATTTGAACTCTGGACCTTCGAAAGAGCAGTTGGGTGCTCTTACCCACTGAGCCATCTCACCAGCCCCTTGATAGGGTTTCTTATATGAGCTGGGCTTGCAATGCTGGCCTCAGCCACACTGGACTGTCACTCTATTCAGCTCTTCACCTGTACCCTCAGTTGTCCTGCGGAGAGGCAGACTTTGCAGCCCACGCTGCCTGTCAGCTTCGTGTCTCACCTCTTGCCTCATCTTGATGATGTTGTGATGTAGAGGTTCCCTGCAATACACTTGTTTTTCTATGAGCTGGAGAGCAGGGACTTTGGGGGAGGCTGGTAGGTAGTGAGAAATGGGCTTGTGGGAAGGATTGGAAAAGGGTTGGGTGGACCTCAAAGGAAGAGGAGGAACTAAGTTCAGCATAGACTTTTGTACAGATTTTCTGTAGGGAGGAGGAGAAGAAGGAAGAGGAGGAAGAGGAGGAGGGAGGAGAGGAGGAGAAGAAGAGAAGGACAAGAAAGAGAAGGAGAAGGAAGGAGGAGGGAGGAGGAGGGAGAAAGAGGAAGGAAGAGGGAGGAGGAGGGAGGAGGAGGGAGGAGGAGGAGGGTTCCGAGAAGGACTTCCTGAGCTAATGCCGAGCCTGATGATAAACCAGAGAGCAGCAATGAATCACAGGCAGCCTCCAGCCAGAGTTTGACATAGGACACCTTCCCTTTTCACATTTCATGTTCGTGTTTAAAGCTCCCATCCTAAAGACCCATAAAACAACAGTCCCCACTAGTAATGATTTCCTGCAGGTCGCCTGGAAGCATTAGAAGAAGTGTTTCCTTTTAATAGGCTATTCGGGGAAGATAAAATCAATAACTTCTAGGCAGATATCTTGCAGATGCAAATTTATACCCTTCTCATATTCCTGCTTACCATCTTGTCTTCTATAAAAAAAATAAATTTAAAAAAGTAGTTACACAGGACTGTTGCCTTTGGTGAAAGAGATACTGTCTGGCACATCTCAATGTGCATACAATGAGAGAAATGGTCATGATGATAGATTTTTTTTTAATGAAAATGGATATTATCTGGAAGCTTTTTATACTACTGTAGTTGTATCTGGCTGCCTCTGGCTATTGCAGCTGAATTCTATCATGTGATTTAAAAATGCCATTGCTAATAGAATTGTTCTCTTTAAGACCTTGACAAATTAAGCCAGGATCTAATGTGAATAGCTTTAGGTCTTATAGACGCTTGACTAATGGGTCTGTGATAAAGATGCATACTAGTTAAAGGATCCAGGGATGCAGATAGCATCACAAGGCGCGTTTTCTGAGACTGATGCTCTTCTATCAAGTAATCAACTGTTTCAGATGGTTAAATTCACTGGTGGACACTCATCAGCCGCAGCCTGTGTTTAAGGTTTCCTCTTCTCTCTATTTTTGAATCCATTTTTCTGGTGATTCTTCATCTGCATTCCTCCGGAGAAATGGGTAAGACTTCAGAAGATACAAATCAGAGAATCATGTGTAAAACAAAGGCTCCTCTGGGTTTCTAATACCAGTATATCCCATCACTTCTTCTTGGGATCCCACAGTGAAGTCCGTGGCCAAGCCGTGTGCCCTTAGCCTCCTCATCTTCTGCTTGGACACGGCCACAGGCATTGCACTAGCCTAATTTTTTGTTGTTAACTTGACACATACTGGAATCACTTGGGACAAGGGAACCTCATTTGAAGAATTGTCCCAGTCAGATTGGCCTGTGGCTGTCTGTGGGGGAACTGTCTTTGTCTTTTCACTGAGACAGGGGAGCTCCATCCCACTGTGGGCGGAACTATTCCTTAAGCAGGGGGTCTTGGGCTGTGTTAAAAAGCTAGCTAAGAGTGAAGCAGTCTATAGCATGCCTCCATGGTTTCTGCTTCAGTTCCTGCTTGAGCTCCTGCCCCGACTTCTATCAGTGATAGAATGTGACCTTGAAGTGTAAGACAAATACGTTCCACCCCAGGAAATGCTGCTTTTGATAAGAAGTCTTCATCACAGCAGCAGATCCATCTGGAAGTATTTAGTACAGAGAAGCTTACAGCATTGCAGAAATTCGGTATAGGGCAGTTTATGGAAGCCATGTAACCGTGTAATGTAACTAGTGGGACAGAGAGATGTAAAGAAGAGATTGAATTTGGTGGAATGCTGTACAGATCTGAGAGACTATGTAACAGTGACACATTATGGGATCTGACAAAAAGAAACAAGAATTACAGCAAATTGTAAAGCACCGAATTAATGTAAACTGGACCTATATAGTAGACACACAAAGCGACATTTTACAATGACACATGCACGTGTAAGAAATTACCCAACTAATTTGAATGAGTATTAACAGGAGAGAGGTGTGGTCATGAGGGCAGAGGAAGGAGTAAAAAATGAAAATAAAACACTTCCTATGGGCTGGGGGTTAAGTCCGATACCTGAAATTTAGGTCTTTGATTTCCTGGGAAAGGATGGAAGTTGTTCACTGAGAACAAACAGTACAGGACAGGCTTTCATGACATTTATTCTGCTTCTCTTTTATTATAAGTAAATGCATTACTAGCACCATACGTGGATATGCATCTTTGCATAATTCATGAGTATGCTCAATCAGGTCTGACCCACAGCCTCTCTGGAGCAGTGCTTTTCTCTTCCTTGTGGCCTATTTTCTGTTGATTCCACTGTGTCCTCATTGCCCCTGTGTTGGTTCTCCTCAGAGTTAAGGATGGCTGCAAAGAATGCTCCATGCTTTGTTAGATATTGCTCAGAATATGATTTGTATGTGCTATCACCAATCCTGCTCACTTCTTTTATCATCCCACCCCATCTATGGTTCTCTGGTGCTAAGGAATGAAACCTACGGTCTCTTTCAAGATAGAAAACCATATTCTACCACTAAACTAAGTCCCCGCCTTGTGAGAGGGGCTCACTTCTTTTATACAGTCAGCAGGAGGTTCTGTGACTGAATACATACCACATGGAATGGGTCTCCTTGATTTTCTGGAGAGCTGGGGTTTTCTAGTCAGCAGTGTACCACTGGTGCTGTGTGGTTTTGGGAGGAGGTGCCTTCTAGAGAGAGCATAGATGAATGGCATGCTGCCTGCCTGGGTAGAGATTTTCTTAGACTGTATTTTATTTCCCATGACCAAGTAAAATGCTACTCCTGTCAGGAGCACTTCTTGAGTTTAGTGGTTAGCATGTTTTACTATTTATCTCTTAAATTATTCTGACTCATTTTACCTCTTGCAAAATATATAATGCTGCTGTTTTCTAGGCTGTGGCTGCTGGCAGGAAATGGTATTAGTGAGGAAGTCCTGGGCCTCTTAAGAGCCGACTTTTAGTTTATTCAGCTACTGGCCTAGTTTCACCTTTGCTGCTGTGATAATATATCCTGATAAGATTCAACCTAAGGGAGAAAGTGTTTATTTGGCTCAGAATTCCAGAAGTCAAGGCAGCTAGCTGTGTCACATCCAAGAGTAGAGAGAGAATAAATGTGTCCAACCCACCACTCAGTAAGCTTTCCCTACTCTTTACATAGTCCATGACTTCAAAGTAGACGATGCTGACGTCCACTTTTAGATGGGGCCTTCCCATATCAATTAAGGCAATCAAGACAACCCCCCAAGACATGCCCATAGCCAACCTGACCAAGACAGTTCCTTACCAAGTGGTTCTAGCTTGTGTTAAGTAGACAATTAAAACTCTCACAGTACTCAATCCCTGAGCATAGATCTCAATAAAGATAGGTTGGTTGGTCAGAGGAAGAACAGTAACTGTGTATCAAGTTGTTAAGTTGGTCTATTAAGCCGAGTATAGTTATCAAGAACATGGGAAGATATGTAGTAGGCTACATATCTTGAGTGAGGCAAGGTAGCCCTCATACTCACAGTCAGAGGTCCTGTCCTGAGCCAAGGCACATTTGGATTTTCCTAACATAACCTCACCAGCTCCATCTGCAGAGTGATGCCTTGCATCACACAATACAGAAGATACAATACCTGAGTCATTTTCCTGCCCACTCTTGTGCCATGATTTTGTGATTGTCTTTCTCAGTTTCCGGGGAAAGGGGATCATTCCTGTGGGAGGTGGTGATTTGTTCCTGCGTCAGGAAATAGCGCCATAGTTCTGTCTCCCAAATTGGCAAGTGAAACAGATGTTATTAACTTTATCTCTAGGGAAGACTCCTTATAGGTGTTACAGGAACTCGCTGACACTGGCTATTATTGTTTCTCACCTAGATTGACATGTGGGTACACACACACACACACACATGACTAGACTGCACGACTCTACTAGGGAGGTAATCGCTTGTGTTCTGGATGAACTTCAGCCAAGAGGTCATTGGCATAATATAATGACAGCTGTCTTAGTAGTGACATAGTGTTCTATTTTCATTTCAGTGGCTGCAATAACATATCCCAACAAAAAACAAGTTGGAGGAGAAAAGACTTATAATGCAGGCTATAGTTCATCGTTAGAGGGGAGCTCAAGGCAGTAATTTTAAACAAATAGTGATATCACATTCACAAGAACAAAGAGAAATTAATGCATAAACCCTCTTTTGGTCATTTATGCTCGGCTTGATCTTGTTAGTCCTCTTTTCTGCCTAGGAAATGATGCTTGCCCACAGTACACTGGGTCTTCCCCTATCAATGAACTTAAGATCATCTTTTCCAGACATGCCCATGGAGACGCTCTTCCCAGGTGATTCTAGCATGTACCAAGCTCACAATTAAGCTAGGCATCACACAGGGGAAGAGGACAGCTGCATGTATATCTGCCCTAGTCTTTCAGAGATTACCCCAGAGCCCTTGCTTCCTACATCAACAGTCTCCCTAATATCAGTATCCCTCACCAGAGTGGATCGCCTGTAACAGCTAGTGAACTTATTTTACATATCATCCACAGTGGACATTAGGTCTCACTCCTGATGGTATATCGTCTATATCCTACAAGTTTAGAAGGATACCAGGCAGACTTCATGCACCCACCATTACAGAGAGTAGCTTCCCTATCCTAAAGTCCCTCCATGCTTCACCTTTCCACCCCCAACCACTCCCAGCAGCCACTGCATTCTCTTTGAATTTTTCAATTTTTAATTAGATATTTTCTTCATTTACATTTCAAATGCTATCCTGAAAGTCCCCTATACCCTCCCCCTGCCCTACTCCCCAACCCACCCACTCCCTCTTCTTGGCCCTGTTGTTCCCCTATACTGGGGCATATAAAGTTTGCAATACCAAGGGGCCTCTCTTCCCAGTGATGGCCGACTAGGCCATCTTCTGCTACATATGCAGCTAGAGACACAAGCTCTGAGGAAACTGGTTAGTTCATATTGTTGTTCCACCTATAGGGTTGCAGACCCCTTCAGCTCCTTGGGTACTTTCTCTAGCTCCTCCATTGGGGGCCCTGTGTTACATCCTATAGATGTCTCTGAGCATCCACTCTGTATTTGCCAGGCACTGGCGTAGTCTCACAAGAGACAGCCATATCAGGGTCCTTTCAGCAAAATCTTGCTGACATATGCAATAGTGTCTGATTTGGTGGCTGATTATGGGATGGATCTCTGGGTGGGTCAGTCTCTGGATGGTCCATCCTTTCATCTCAGCTCCAAACTTTGTCTCTGTAACTCCTTCCATGGATATTTTGTTCCCTATTCTAAGGAGGAATGAAGTATCCACACTTTGGTCTTTGTTCTTCTTGTGTTTCATGTGTTTAGTAAATTGTATCTTATATCTTGGGTATTCTAAGTTTCTGAGCTAATATCCACTTATCAGTGAGTACATATTGTGTGAGTTCCTTTGTGATTGGGTTACCTCACTCAGGATGATGCCCTCCAGGTCCATCCATTTGTCTAGGAATTTCATAAATTCATTCTTTTTAATAGCTGAGTAGTGCTCCACTGTGTAAATGTACCACATTTTCTGTATCTATCCCTCTGTTGAGGTACATCTGGGTTCTTTCCAGCTTCTGGCTATTATAAATAAGGCTGCTATGAACATAGTGGAGCATGTGCCCTTATTACCAGCTGGGACATACCAGAGGTATTGCTGGATCCTCCGGTGGTACTATGTCCAATTTTCTGAGGAACTGCCAGACTGATTTCCAGAGTGGTTGTACAAGCTTGCAATCCCACTAACAATGGAGGAGTGTTCCCTTTCTCCACATCCTCGCCAGCATCTTCTGTCACCTGTGTTTTGATCTTAGCCATTCTGACTGGTGTGAGGTGGAATCTCAGGGTTGTTTTTATTTGCATTTCCCTGATGATTAAGGATGTTGAACATTTTTTTCAGGTGCTTCGCAGCCATTAGGTATTCCTCAGTTGAGAATTCATTTAAAAATGGGACACAGAGCTAAACAAAGAATGCTAAGTCACACACAGATGAGGAATAAACCCGACAAAGCATGACAGCCTACTTATCTGCAAGTAGTAAATCCTCTGTGTCACTGTGACATATTGTATTTTTCTATACCGCACATCCGTCCTTTTGCATCTGCTCCATTGCATGCAGAATGGCAGATGGATGCAATGAGTCACTTTGACATTTCTCCAGTGGCCTTTTTGGGAACAGATCCCCTCTCTCCCTGGTGCTGACTCCCCGTACAGAGGGAACCTCACTGCCCCCCAGAGTGTCCTTCATCCATTATACAAATCCCATGGTAATGATGACACTTCTGAAACAGGAAGCAAGGACTCACAGTTACAGGCCCGTTATTTCCTCTTGGACACTTGATAGGATGCTAATGGATTGCTTCTTTGTTCAGACTACGGTGAGCTTCACTTTGTGTTTCTTGAGGTCACAGGAGATGAGGGTTGTACAGGGAAAGGGAAGGGGAACTGTTAAGAAGTATGGTTAAACCCACATGCGGATAAAGGAGGCATTATAGGGAACCCCGAGAGGAAGCACACAGGCAGGTTGTTTGCACATCATTTCTGTAGGAAACAGGGTCCCCACTGGGTTGGAATTCTAAGGTTCATAATTCCTTTACAAACCCATCCCCCAGCTTCCACCGAGTGGCCCTGAGTCTTATCCAGCTTCTAAAACCTGCTGACTACGGAATGATGATAATGTATGCATGCTGGAAGCCTTGCCTTTTTAATGTGCCAATTGTAGTCAGTAAGTGCTGTAGGAAGAAGATGAACGTGCAGTTTAGGGAGAAGCTCCCATCTAACTCCCAGCTTAATTAATACAGGGAGGGGTGTTATGCAGCGGTAAAGTGATTTATTCCTTCCTTACTTCAGTAATGCGTTTTGCAGCTCTCTTCTCTCCAAGCTCAGGGGATTCAAGGGTAAGTGGGTGGGGCAGGGATAGGGTGAGTCCACTGTCACCTCAGCATTCAGAGGACTCAGGTGGACCCTCTGTCCCAGACCTTCTGCCTCAGTTTCTACTTGTTATGGTGTACAGACCTAACACTTCCCACTGTGTGCTTCCCACATGATTCTGTTTCTGAGGCTGTTAGGTTTCCTCCCTCCCTCCCTCCCTCCCTCCCTCCCTCCCTCCCTCCCTCCCTCCCTCCCTCCCTCCCTCCCTCCCTCCCTCCCTTCTTCCTTCCTTCCTTCCTTCCTTCCTTCCTTCCTTCCTTCCTTCCTTCCTTCCTCCCCTTCCTCCCCTCCTTCCCTCTCTCCCTTCATCCCTTTCTTTTCTCTCCTTCCCTCCCTGTCTTTCTATAAAAGGTCACATGGATCTCAGCTTGTGGATGGGGACAACCCTGAACTCCTGTCTCAATTTTTCATGTGCTGGGATTGTGTTGTGATGTCTTGTTTTTTGAGTTGCTAGGGATGGAACTCAGCTTTTTGTATGCTAGATGGGGACTCAACCTGAACCACTGCATCCCTAGTTACCTTCCTCCATCACTGTCACTTTGTGTGTGTGTGTGTGTGTGTGTGTGTGTGTGTGTGTGTGTGTGGTATATGGTATATGTACAAACATATGTACACACATGCAGAGGCCATCTTCACTTTGCTTATTTGTTCAAGGCAAAGTCTCCCACTGACACGAAGCTCACAGGCAGGCTAGGCTAGGCTGATCAGTGAGCTCCTGAGATCTCTTGTCTCTGCTGACTCCCTTCTACCAGAAATGCTAGGGTCATAGGCACACATAGCTATGCCTCTATCTTTCTGCACATGTGTACTAGGGATTTGAACTTAGCTCTGCTGGGCTTTCCCAGCAAGTGCTCTTACCTAGTGAACCATCTGCCCAGCCCACCAAGCCCTTTACTTCTTGATGTCTTTCTGGACTGTCAGAGCCCACCTTGGTGCTGTAATCACCAGTTCTAGAAATTATCTTGATGAGATGCTGAAAGGGCATGGGCTCCTGTTGGATAAGGAGATGCAATCACATGGCTGCCATGAAAAACTTTCAAATCAGAATATAAGCCAGGAGGATAGGCTCTGAAGCAATTATCACTTAATGATGGCCACTGCTATGCTTGATCCTGTTCTCTTTTGGTCTCTAATTATCTTACATTCCTCATATGCCCCCTCTGTGTGTCTAGACATGTGCCAACACCTATTTATTTACCTTTTGTAATTAGAATCTCAATTGTGCCCTCCCCCAACAAGCTCATGATTTTTCCCCTTTTTTCTTTTTAACTTTTCATTGGTTCTTTGTGAATTTCACAGCACGTGTCCCAATCCCACTCATCTCCTCTTCCCCTTGTACCTACTTTCCAGACTTCCACCCTTGCAGCCTCCACTACAACAGAGAAAAAAATTCTCATTGTGGAAGCTATAGTGTGTCACAGTGTGTCCCCACAGTATACTCTTTTGTCCACCTGTCTTTGCTTGCAAATGCTCATTGCAACGGTTTGTTGGTCTGATTCTAGGCCCCTGGTTTCTGCTGTACTATCAATACTGGAACCTTACTGGGACTCCTCTCAGGTATCCTGTTGTTGCCCTGTGTCATGGAGATCCTGTAGTTTTGGATCTATAGAATTCTTCATGCATCCCGGAAGTCATCAATGGAGTAGATGTAGACTGAGGGAGGAGCCGAGGGAGTCTCTCCCTCTTCTGCACCACTGCCCATCAGACAAAAGGCAGGGCCAGCTCTCCTGCCTGCTGACATGGGAAGGGGTGAGGGCATCTCTCCCTTGCTCACACTGCCATATGCCAGACAAGTTGTAGGGCCAGTTCTTCCATGATCACACTCCTGAGGCTGGCTCACCCACACCTCCTCCATCAAGGTTGAGATGTAGTGCCTGCTCTCCTGAGTGCTAAAGCAGGGGAGGGGCAGGGACAGCTCCCCTGCTCTCATGAGAGAGGAGGGTATCTCTCCCTTGTCCACACCACTTCGAGGGAGATGAATGGAAGAGACAGCTCTTCCACACTCCTATCCTTGGGGCTGGTTCACCCATAACTCCTGCAATGTATAGAGCCAACTCTCCTCATTATTGCAGCTGGCTGAGGGTAGGGTTAGCTCCCCTGCTCTCCTGCTTCTAGGGCCAGCTTTCCCACAGTGCCCAGGGGTGAGGTGGGGCCAGTTCTGCACAGCTTTCAAATATCAACATGTCCCTGGGCAGTAGCCCAGACCAGGGATGTCCATCTGGCCTTTGGTGATCCTTACTGCTGCAGGTACACTGACTCAGACGTGGCCCCTGTGGCAGCACAGGCTAGGATCCCACCATGGTCCCAGTTGGCATCAGCTATTCCTCATTACCCTTGATCTTCCAGTTCTGCCTCTCTTCATTGTGCCACATCTTTCTGTTTCTGTTTCTCTTTTATTTCTCCACAATTTACTTGGTCCTCTTAATGGCATTATGGCCTCTGAGTGTCTGGGGTTGTCTCAGGAGTGGTCTTAGGAGTGTGATGCCCTACCCATGCCTTATGGCACTGGGCAGGGGCCATCTTGTGCATGGTCTGCCTCCTCCCAGGCCTAAACTGGTGGTCATCTCAGGCTAGCTTCCTGTCTGGGCTCCATGGCACTTGTCTGTTGGTTGTCTTGGGATTGCTCCTCACCCAGGCCTACTTGAATGGCTGCCTGGGACCCACAGTCCCAGGTGGGGTTCTTTTTAGTCTCTGGCTTGTTCCCTATCCTGGCCTGGGGGCTCATTCTGGCTTGCCTGCTGCCGGATTGGTGGTCATGTAAGGTTTGCTTTACTCAGGGAATGTTAGGCTACGAATCATTCCAATGTTTATAGGTCAGGACATTGAGCATAGACATAACTTCTCCTGTCTGCCACTACACAGGTGACACAATAGCCACACCAGCAGCACCTCTGGGGTAGGTTCCTTTTTTTCTCTTCCTTTTCTTTTCCTTTCCTTTCCTTTCCTTTCCTTTCCTTTCCTTTCCTTTCCTTTCCTTTCCTTTCCTTTCCTTTCCTCTCCTCTCCTCTCCTCTCCTCTCCTCTCCTCTCCTCTCCTCTCCTCTCCTCTCCTCTCCTCTCCTCTCCTCTCCTCTCCTCTCCTCTCCTCTCCTCTCCTCTCCTCTCCTCTCCTCTCCTCTCCTCTCCTCTCCTCTCCTCTTCTTTTCTTTTCTTTTTAAAGCTCATGTTTTGAATGCTTGTCTCCCAGCTTATATTACTTTGAGTCTGTAGAGCTTTTAGGTGGGTGAGTTTCTGGGGAGGGAGCTTTGAAGGTTGCAGCTCCTCTTGCTCCTGACTGCTCTCTCTGCGTCTTAGCCCATTGGTGTGTGAGGCACATCCTCTAAAAGCTCCCACCTACACGAACAGAGACACGTAGTTCTGTCTTGATCAACCGAATTCCTTGAAAATAAACGCCGTGTTGTTTGTGCCAAGTGTTCAGGTCATAGAGAGGTAAATGCAGACTGATTTATCGTCTTTTCAAAAAAATTTTTATGTTATGTTCAAACTTAGCATCTTAGTGTTCAGAGCTAAGCCTAAGTTCCAACCCTTCATTGGAACCACCCGCTGCGGCCTTCGTGCAGTTGTGTGCCTTTATATTCTCCAGCTGTAAGTTGCTAACACCATCTTGTTTACGTCACTGTTCACGTCACACAACTATGTTTCAGAGCTGTGTACTCTGTGCCAGGTACTGCTGAGGCACTGAAAAATGCATGAATTGGTTGTAGTATGACAAAATTTTTTTCCTTGGGGATATGCAGCAAACACCTGTGTTCACCCCTGATGGAGAACCTATGATAGGCCAAAATATGGATACCACCAAAGTTCACTTTGGTGAACCAATGAGTTTTATTGGGGTTACTTACAGGAATATGGGTGAAGGGGTTGTTTACAGGAGCAGGCATGATGCAAAGACAGATTATCATCAAAGCCCATCTCAGAATGGGTGACAACTTACAACATCTGGAAACCCAGAGCATTCTGTATAGCCTATAGGCAGTTTAACAGGTTATAGTGTCCTCTCCAGGTGCCTTAGTTGGTCTGAGCCCCTTCCAGGCAGCTTGGCTGCTCTCTATTTCTTCCAGGCAGCTTGGCTGCTCTCTATTTCTTCCAGGCAGCTTGGCTGCTCTCTATTTCTTCCAGGCAGCTGTCTGGTCCCAGAGTCTTCTTTGCAGCTCAGTTTATCTCAGTCTTTTAGGAATTCTGCACAATATGTCTGAGAGAGTGACCTTCTGCTTTCATGTTTACTCTGGCAGAGAGGGGACTGTGAATCTGATCAGCTTCAGGGACTTCCTGGAGTTACTTTGAGCTCCCTTGTTTAAAAAGTACTCTTGCAGGATGGAATGTTTCATTCTTAGAGAAAACTGTTACATAACACTGGTAAGCCAACAGTGAACAGTGACAGACAGCCCTTGGAACAGAAAAGGGACAGTGTTGCATAATGATAAATATCCCAGAGATTGCTTGTTGGTGTATTTTTTGGGTTATTTTATTTGGGTTCTTATACCTACCACCCTTCTCCACCCCAATCCTTTCAATCCCTCCAACACTAGGTAGGAGAGAAAGGCAGTTGGAGGGGAAAGGAGCTGTAGACTGTTTTAGACTGCTTCCTGGTGGTTAAGGGCACCCGGTTCCTTGGAGCAAGTCCAATCTCTATTATCAGGATATCTCCAACCAGCAACCCAGCAACCCAGCAACCCAACAATAGCAAAAGCAGCAGCAGGGACCAGCAGCAGCCAAGGCAGGAGCAGTGAGGGGAACAGCAGCCTCACAGGCCCTCTCGGGGCTCTTGCATTTATATCTTCTCAAGAGTCCTCTCCATTCCAAACATAAACTATCTGCAGCTTGTAAAAATCTCAGCCCCCCTAGAGCAGGAGACAATGAGAGTCAGTGGCTGTGGACGATCTGAAGCAGCCTCATTTCCCAAAGCTGGGACTAAAACAAAAATGTGTTCACATAACATCACTGGGGGTTTAAAAGAAACCAAAATTCCCACTTACAATTGCTTCTCAGAAAAAGGGAACATTTGCATTGACACCTAAGAGGATGGAACTATGGAAAGGTCCAGGGGCTGGGAAAATAAGAGCAAGAATTTCACCATTGGAATAACCCATTGTGTCCAGGAATAGATATCAGCTCTGGTGTCATTGTGGCCAGAGCTTAGCCAGACACAGCTTAGTGGTCCATGGTAGACAAGGATCCAGAGATAGAGAAACTTGTTCACCAGAGTCAGACATAAGAGAATTTAAGGCAGAGAATCGATGGATCCCAGTTTTCTCTGTGAAGACCAGGCTGAGGTGGGAACAGAAACTTCAAAATACCTTCCACTCTTGCATTGGAGTAAGCATGCTCTCCTAGTATTTAGAGACAGCAGCAATGGAGCTTCTGGGCACAGCCCCTGAGCCAAGAGCTAGCCACTTAGGCTCTGTGTGTGGTAAGCTTGGAGATTTAGCTGGGGACATTTTCAAACCATAGCTATTCCCACCCTGTCTTAGTCAAGGTTTCTATTCCTGCACAAAACATCATGACCAAGTTGTGCAAGTTGTGGAGAAAAGGGTTTATTCAGCTTACACTTCTACATTGCTGTTCATCACAAGAGAAAGTCAGGACAGGAACTCACACAGGGCAGGAACTTGGAGGCAGAAGCTGATGCAGAAGCCATGGTGGGATGTTACTTACTGGCTTGCTTCCTCTGGCTTGCTCAGCTTGCTTTCCTATAGAATCCAGGACTACCAGCCCAGGGATGGTACCACACACAATGGGCCCTCCACCCTGTTGATCACTAATTGAGAAAATGCCTTACAGCTGGATCTCAAGGGAGGCTCCTTTCTCTGTGATAACTCCAGCTTGTGTCAAGTTGACACACAAAATCAGCTAATACGTATGCTGTCTAGAGAACCCCAACTGAAGAAATATTAAATGGGACCAAATGTGACAATGTATGTGGAAACCCCACCGAGGCATCTCCCCAGTCCCACCGAGCCTTGTTCTTGCACTGGCTAAGGACACAGCAAACACACAGCAAAGTTTGAACTTGCAGAGTGCAAATTCCAGGAAATTCCACAGGCAGATGGATCTATATTCTGGACTCCTGCGTGCCCACACATGTGACTGTGGAAGCCAGACATCAATATTAGCTGACTTCCTAAGTTGTTCCCCCCTTTAGTTTTTTGAGACAAGGTCTCCAGGTGAAGCCAGAGCTCACTGATTGGTAGACTGGCATCACAGTAAACCTCTGGGATTCATGAGGCTTTGCCTCCCAGGGCTGCATTTACAGGCGTGTAATGTCAAGTGTGGCATTTACATGGGTTCTGGAGCTCCCTGCTCAGGCCCTCAGGCCTGTGCAGCAAGCAGCTTACCCACCGAGCCATCTCTCCCCAGCCTGACTGAGCCATCTCCCCTGCCCTGCTTTTTGAAAATTCTTAGTACTGAGCAGTCTTCTTTGCAGAGTAACTTGCAGTGCATAAAAATGTTTGCATTCATTTCCTTTTCCCACTCAGTCTTTCTGAAGTAGATAATGTTATTTTCCACTTATGGAAACCAAAGGTTCACAGTGTGAAGGGCATGATCAAGGTCATGATGGTAAGGGTCTGGGCGGGGACACGGGCATGGGCTTCTCTTTCTATTCAAAGTTTATGATCTTCTATTGATGTACATTCCTGATCTCAAAAAGGAGCTAGATTTGGTCTTATTTTTATAGATTAGTTTAAACAGAAAAAGATTAATTAATCAGAAAGAGATAATTTAATGTTTTTTTTGTTTGTTTTGCCCTGTTTCATTTACTTATGTGTTCTCTTGAGCTGCAGTTTATAACTCGTCATGATGAATCCTTCTTTCTTACAACCTGGGTGGTGGCACACTTCAAATAACAAAGGAAAAAGCTGACTTATGAAAGTGAATGCTAAGCCTCTTCCATGAAGTCATTCCTGTTCGTGATTTGTCTGAGTTATGCCCACGGTAATGTGGTAACTGGCACAATTTCAATAGCTGTAATACCTCTTCAATTACAGCTGCGCAAAGATCACTTAAAGCCGCCACTGCTCAATGCATCAAGGTGAGACATGAGGTGAGGCAGTAGAGAAGAGACATCAGTCGTGGTTGTTATTGCAGAGGGCAGGTGAACAATTCACATGCCACCAGCACTTTTAAGAGATGTCAAGGCTATTTCAAAGGTGACAAAGATAAGCAGGGAAACATCCAACAAATTAGGCTCTAGAGTTTCTTCAACATTAAAGCTCACAATTTCAAAATACAACAGTAATAGATTACTCAATCTATGCAACAAGTATTCATGGTTTGTTCAAAACTTGTTTCTTGTGCACAACCAGAGTTTGACTTTGTAGGTGAAAAAGGAAACAACTTAGCACCCCCGTTATCAAGACTGGAACCTTCTAGTGCACAGGATAGACCCCTCTCCAGCTAACTGTGACTTACAGGCTCATGTGTTTGGCTACTTGCTCTCCCGGGAGTTGCAATGATTCTGGAGGTTGCAGGGTTTGGCTTTTAGAGGTGGTCACTGAGGGCTGGCCTTGGGAGGGTCATTTCCAGTTCAGCCCTCTGTTTCCTGCTCTGTTAAGATATGAGTGGCAGCAGCAGCTCTGCAATGCCTTTCTGTGCCATGCCGACCGTATCACCTCAAAGCCCAAGTACATCTTCCCACCCTTAAGCTGCTTCTGTCAAGTAGGGTTTTGTTTCTGTTTCTGTTTTTTAATTTAAAATGTGACCATAGAAATTTTTAATTTTTTAAAAAACTTTTACTATTCTCTCATGCATTACATCTCCCAAACTCAGTTTCCCCTCTCTCTACTCCTCCCAGTTTCTCCGGTCTGTCCCCTCTCCCCCAGATCATCCTCCTTTGTTTCTTAAGCAAAATAAAGCAAAACCAAAATAAAGCAACAACAACAACAACAACAAAAACAGACATTCACCAAACATGGCCTAACAAGAGACAATAAGACTGAGCACAAACATACAAACATTCATATCACCCTGTAATTGGCAATCCAGTGGGAGGAAAAGGCTCTCAAGCAAAGGTAAAAGAGTCAGAGACACCCCTACCCCTACATTCCCAGTTTTGGGAGTCCCACAAGAACATCATGCTACGCAACCATAAGGTATATGCAGAGGGCCTCGCTCAGACCATTTCAGGGTTTGTGATTGCCCCTTCAGTTTCTGTGAGACCCTATGAGCCCTGCTTAGTTGATTCTGTGGGCCATGTTCTGATGGTATTCTCAACCTCTCTGGTGGCTCCTATAACCCCCTGAGTTTGTGGGGTTATCCTGTCTCCATCTAGTATTTGGCTGTGGGTCTTTGCATCAGTTTTCATTGGGTGTTGGGTGATGCCCCTATGATGACATATGGGCTAGGCACCGATGTAGAAGTATAGCAGAATATCATTAGGAATCATTTCATTGACTGTCTTTGGTTTGGTTCTATTCTGGGTCTCTGGTTCCTGGCCATCCAGGCAGTGTAAGGCTTGGATTCCCTCTCATGTAGTGGGTCACGAGTTGGACCAGTCATGGGTTGCTCACTCCATCAAGTTCTGTGCCACCATTGCTCCAGCATGTCTTGCAGGTTGGATAGATTGTTAGCTGGAGGTTTTGTGGCTGAGCTGATAGCCTTGTCCCACTGTCAAGTAGCTTTTTTACAACTCTGAGAAAAGTAACTGATAGAGTGACCAATCAGGATACTAGCTTTATTATACTTTCTACTGCTGCTCAAAAGGTGTGTATTAAATGAAAAGTTAAAACTGGATTATACTCTAGTGCAATCAAGGAAGACAATTATTCTGTTGTATTTTGATTCTCTCTCTCTCTCTCTCTCTCTCTCTCTCTCTCTCTCTCTCTCTCTCATGTGTGTGTGCGTGTGCATTTGTGCATGTAAATGTTGGTGTACCGTGCCCTACTCCCTCAGAGTCCAGAAGTCTTGGATCCTATGGAGCTGAAGTTACAGGTGATTGTGAGCGCCTGAAATGGGTTCTGGGAACCAAACTCAGGGCCTTTGTGAGCTGTATGTGCTTTTAACCACTGAATACTTTCCTAATTCAGATACCATTATTTTAAAATTATTCATTTCAATCACATAATGAAACAGAAAAGATGGCAATATATGATTCCATTTATAAGCAGTGACATACTTAGACTCAGAAAACAGAGCACTGGTTGTCAGGGCACAGAGAGGAGAGTAATGGATGGTTAATGTCAAATCTTAGAGACTTTGGTTTAGCAAGGCAGGGAGTCCCGTGGATGGTTCATGGTGGCATTGCAACAATATGAATCTATGTACTATTGCTGGATTAGACACAAAATGGTAAAAACAATAAATTCTCTGTTATGTGCATTTTTTTATCAGAATGAAAGAGTAAAAATGTTGACAGCATAACTAAAAGTCAGTGTCTATCCACCAAGAAGTAGAAGTGACGTTTTGTTGCAGCTTTAGTTTTTCCTCATTTTTAGGCAATAGGACCTGAAATTGGGCAGATAGACACCTCCTTTTGTTTGGCTTCATGGATTCCTCCACATTCTCTCTCCTGATGTGCAGATGCTGTCCTAAAGTTTGGGCGCAGGATTCCTAGGCAGTGAAAAGATACTTATACCTTTGTCAACATCATTGTTCCAGAGACTATTAGAAACACGACATGGAGAAATGTGAATGGGTCATTTTGAGAGTGCTGTGGTTGAACTGAAAATATCTCCTAAAAGTTCACGCATGTAGAGTGTTCAGAGGTGGAGCTCAGAAGGTGCTCTGATCAATACATTGACAGATTCATAGTTCGACGGCTGTATTAGGAAGTGAGGTCCAGTTGGAGGAAACAGGTCACAAGTTGATATTCTTCAGAGCCTCTATCTTCTCTGCAGCCTCCTTTTCTGTCTGGCTGTCTTTACTTCTTGGCAACGTGCTCTCTGTCACAATGCTTTGCTTAATTACAGTCCCAGAAATATGGGCTCAAACCTCAGAAACCATGAGCAAAACAAAGCTTCTCTTCTCTTCTTTTATTTTTTAATATTTTTATTAGATATTTTCCTCGTTTACATTTCCAATGCTATCCCAAAAGTCCCACATACCCTCCCCCCCCACTTCCCTACCCACCCACTCCCACTTTTTGGCCCTGGCATTCCCCTGTATTGGGGCATATAAAGTTTGCAAGTCCAATGGGCCTCTCTTTCCAGTGATGGCCGACTAGGCCATCTTTTGATACATATGCAGCTAGAGTCAAGAGCTCCGGGGTACTGGTTAGTTCATACTGTTGTTCCACCTACAGGATTGCAGATCCCTTTAGCTCCTTGGGTACTTTCTCTAGCTCCCTCATTGGGATCCCTGTGTTCCATCCAGTAGCTGACTGTGAGCATCCACTTCTGTGTTTGCTAGGCCCCGGCATAGTCTCACAAGAGACAGCTATATCTGGGTCCTTTCAGCAAAATCTTGCTAGTGTATGCAATGGTGTCAGCGTTTGGAAGCTGATTATGGGATGGATCCTCGGATATGGCAGTCTCTAGATGGTCCATCCTTTTGTCTCAGATCCAAACTTTGTCTCTGTAACTCCTTCCATGGGTGTTTTGTTCCCAATTCTAAGAAGGGCAAAGTGTCCACAGTTTGGTCTTCGTTCTTCTTGAGTTTCATGCGTTTAGCAAATTGTATCTTATATCTTGGGTATCCTAAGTTTCTGGGCTAATATCCACTTATCAGTGAGTACATATTTTGTGAGTTCCTTTGTGATTGGGTTACCTCACTCAGGATGATGCCCTCCAGGTCTGGGAACTGACCAACATAATGGACAAAAGAGGACTTAGCATGCCACTGGCTCAGTCTAGGTCATGCCAAGCCAGGTTTGAAAGATCAGGACTCTAGGTAGGATGCTTTTACGACTGGTAATATGTTTATGATTAGGCATCTCATAAGAAAGAAGGGACGCTGAGAGCGACACTAATGTTACAGTTGTTTGGGAAATATGATGAAAGGAGAGCCATTTTTGTGGTTTGGAAAATGTTCATAATTTTGCTTATGTTCAAATGCAACATAGAGTGTTGCATTTTGGTTATGGTTCTCTGTGATCATGGGAAGGCCTTGGCAGATGCTGGTATTCTGGGAAGGGAAATAGAAGCAGTTGTCTACTCTTTGTCACTATGTACATATCATAAGCACACCCCACTGTGATTTTCATGACTTTTTATAAATGAATGATAACTCTTTAGATGCACATTTCTGCAAGTAGCTGTTTTACTTCACTTTGCAGTATGAGACCAACCCTGATGCCAGAAGACATTGCTCGTGTCTCTCTTGCTCCGTTTGTATTGAACTGGAGAAGGGTCATGCTGCTTCTTGTTCATTAAAAATGCTGCTGTCACAACTAGTTCAGAGTTTCAGAATAGTTTTTCAGAGAAAGGAAATAGGTGCCCAAAAGCAAGGTGGTTCTCAACACTATGGAAGGACATAAAAACCAAGACGAAGGGCTACTTTCTGCCAAAACCTGGGACAATATGGGCAGTAAAATAATGATAGTAACTGTAGGATTATAAACCCTAAAATAAAAATATCCACAGGCTCATTTGCCCTAAAGGAAACATTGAGCATAACTAAATAATCACTCAGGTCACAAATATTTTCACTTTGCTCAGCTTGCAGCTCTGCCGCAGTTCGGTTTTCATGCAGTGTTTTTTTAAATTAAGTTTTTCTTTCACATATTTCATGAAAGAACTATGAAATAATTTGCTCCTCATAAAACATAAAAATATTTTTCCTATAGGGCTTTAAGCGTTTGTTCTTCACATCCGATCGCCAATAAATCTGTAAGTTGTTTTAGCTTTTGGCATAAAGAAATAAATTTGATATCTTGCACCCCTGCCATGAGGGTAATCACGTGTTCCGGCAGAAAGGAATGTATGTACTTTATCAAACAAAAAATTGCTTTCTAGATGTGACTGTGTTAAACACAGCCGGCATGTAAGAGACATGAATCTCTGTTAACATTAATCTGAATATTTGCTAGTAAGTTTTATTCTGGGCTATTGATACATACATCTGTCAATTGATTACTATATATTATTTATTAAAATGTGTATACTTAATCAGCCAAGTTACATTACTCAATTACTCAATCTTCTTGGCTCTTATGGCCTTGGGACTCTTTCCCGTGAATTTAAGTTTTCTGTCATATTCTATGAAGAAACCCAAGAGGACTAATTGTTTTTGCACCAGCTTTGTTTATGAAAATGATCATATGACAAGTGTTTTCACCTATAGGACTAAACCCCCTCTATCTTTATTTAAGCTATATTATGTTTATTTTATAATTTTCACACGTATTCATACATAGTCTGTGAGATGCATAGCTTGCTATTATGATAGTTGGATATTACCTGACTTCTTAACTTCTTAAGATACACTTTTCAGTGTCTTTAAAAATTTTATCTATACAATCTTTTTATCTATCTATCTATCTATCTATCTATCTATCTATCTATCTATCTATCTATCTATTAATTTATCTATCATCTATCTATCTATCTATCTATCTATCATCTATCTATTATCTATCTATCTATCTATCTATCTATCTATCTATCTATCTATCATATGTATGTATGTATGTATGTATGTATGTGTGTGTGCATGTATGTATGTATGTATGTATACACATGTGTGCCATAGCACGTATGTGGAAGTCAGAGGACAACCAATGGAAACTGGTTCTCTCCTCCGTTCTATAGGTTCCAGGGACCAGACTCAGGTTGTCAGCTTGGCGGGAAGCACATCTTCCTACTGTGCTGTCTCACCAGCCTAGACTCCAGTGCCATAAACACATGGAAACCTGCTCTCTTAAACGGAAAAAAAAAAAAAACTAGAAGTTGGCTGTTGTTGGTGTTGAAGACTCAAAATCCTGAGGATGAGATGTCTTTAAATCTTGGTTTCTTTTGTTCATGGTCTTTAAATGGCTTCTACAGCTTCCAAGGGCGTTTGATTTCAAGTGTCTGGAAAGGAAGAGACAGAGTGGACAGAAGGTGTCTGTGGGTGCTCTTGTCCCATGGTTTTGTTTGTGTCTAACTGACGAGCTCTGGATTGGAGAGATGTTGGTGGTACAGTTGGCCACATGGCTCTATTTTACCCTGAGTGAAAAGAGAGTTATTTTCTTAGACAAAAAAAAAAAAAAAAAAAAAGAGTAACATAAATACAAGGCACATTTAATATTTGCTGCCCTAACACGTTATTTTTATTATTTCAAATATTTTTCATAAATCACACATTCCAGTCCCTTATTGGTCTTTATAGCGGCATTTTTATTTAAGGAATTATCATGGCTTATATGCAGGTAAACTTGCCCTAGATGGTCCGTTTCAGCTAGGTCCAGCATTTCTAAAGACTAAAAAGCACATGCAGCTGTTATTTGGTTTGAAGAATACATCAAAGAGTGTAAAGAAAAACAGAGAGTATTATGGGTCTGGTTGGGAACTAGGCATAATTCTGATTTCCAAGGATGTCTTTGGTGATGGTGAAGAGCCTGGTTATAGCCTATGGTCACCAGAAAGGCAGAGGAGAGCTTTGCACAGGGTGTGAGATGTGGCTGTGGTTTATGTTGGAATGCTCACTGTGAATATACTCTAGGTAGAGTTCACTTCCAGCAGGGATAAAGCAGGCTGGTCATGGCTCTCTCATTTCACCTGGCAGGTGCTCACTGTCACAGAGCCAGCCTGACAGCAATGGGGAAGGGGTTCAGACAGTCTCTGTGTGTGGAACCCACAGAGCTTGCTCTTGTATTTTCCATTTCCATCCATTTCCACTGCTTGGATATGATTCCCTGGAGTCAGATGCTCCGAGTAATCACTGTAATTTGTGAATTTCCTTGCATGCATACACTCTGCTAATTTGGCAAAACTGTTATTTTTTTCTCATCTCCCATCCATGGGCACAAGCACAGCTCAGAAGCTGCATTCTATAATTACTTTCCTGGATTAGAGAAAAGAATGAAGAGAATATTTGATTTATTGTATGGATTTCCAAGGCTATTTTGTTAGCGTTTAAAAGCAGGCCAAGAAAACGACTAGATGGAAGCCTTTAGCTCAGGAGTTCTGAAAAGGTCTTGGCCTTCTGAATCTCTTTCACAGATTTCCTTATGTGCATTAATAATGCTCTTTAATAGTATTTTTTTCTGGTTGCCTTCCTGTTAAGGTATTAAACCTTTAGTGCTACGTTATGTGCTCATTTATTAACTTGCTTTCTCTTTAAAATATTTCCTGATCACATAAAGGGGAAATGAGTATTTTAGACACTAGCTCCATTAACTCCAGCAAAGCCCTTAGTCAGTGACAAGTGACTGAACCTATTGTTTCTGGAATAAAGGGATAAATGAATATAAGACTGAATTAGTGCAGTGAAGAGACTGAAAGAGATCCTAGTCCTGGGATATCTACGTTCATGTCTGCAGAGGGTTGTGGTCCTGAAATAAGATCAGTGATAAAGCCTAGACATGGAGAAGTCAGCAAGACATGGGAGGTATTGATTGCAATTTAGGAAAGGTTTGCTGCCCTATGTACAGGGATAGTAAAAGTGCTATGTTCAATCTTTAAATATATTACCTGAAGCCAGTATATAAAGAGTTGTGGCTAATAAAATATATTACTTATTATATATTTATATGTAAATAAATATAAATATTTCCTGGAACCAATAAAGAGTTGAAGCTAATTGCCCAGTTCTAATAATCAGCGCACAAGACCTCTATTCCAGTTTGAGCCCAAGAAGGATTGATTCTCAAGCCAATGTTTACCTGTAAGCCCAGAGTACCTGTTGTGCACCAGGTACATATAGCCTTGAAAAAAGGTCCCCTAAAAGAAGAGACAGCTGGGACTGGGGAGATGGCTCTGTTGGTCAAGCACTTACTATGTAAACATGAGGATTTAAGTCTGATCCTCAGAACTCACGATAAAGAGCTGAATGCTGTGCAGTGGTTTTATCTTCTCCCATGGCTCAACAACCTCTTGTGAGTGCTGTGGTCTCATCTTGGCCCACACTCTAGCCAGACTGCCACACATTGCAGTGCCCATTGGACAAAACTGCCTCTGTTCTCTCTTACTGTGCTCATGTGCAGTGGGAATGCCAAGGACCTGTAATCCCAGCACAGGGGAGGCAGAGATAAGAGCATCCTGGTGCTCACTGGTCAACTAATCCAACTGAACTGGCCAGCTCCAGGGACAACGGAGAGACCCTGTCTCAAAAAGCAGGTGGATGGATTTCAAGAAACAACACCCAGGGTTGTTTTTCCTCACATACAAGTGTACCTGCATATATGTATACATGTGTATATGTGTGCATGCACATGTGAACACACACACACACACACACACACACACACACACACACAGAGCTGAAGTGTCATTCAGCAATGATTCACCAGTGGCCTGGGCATTGGTAATATCCTCCTGTGTGATATCACACAGACTCAGACCCAGTGTATAAATGGAAGTGCTTTGGGAAGACATGCCCAAACAGGCTTCCCAAAGTGTTGTGTCTTGTATATTTTCCCCCACAAGATGTTGATCTATGTTTTGAAAAGCAAATATTCTGTCATTATCACACATGAAGCATGTTAAACACTGAGTCATATTAACGGGCTCATAGGCTCATTGAAGGTCAATCCCCAAGACTGCTACGCTCAGGTGTCTGGTCAGGGCAGTTGTGCAGGGCCATCATTCTTCAAAGTAGTCCTCTGTTCCCAGGGATTTCTAAGCAGCTCTGTAAAGAAGGATTCACTGTGATGTCTGCTCAATGTCTGCTAATGTCTGTTCAGTTCATAACATGCTCTTTTGACCATAACTGTGTTGGGGACGCTTCCCTTCCTGTTCTCTTCTCTCATGGCTCAGAGTCTCTTGTTAGTGGATGTGGTCTCATACTGGCCCACCAGCCAGTGCTTCTGTCAAGGCCTTCCCTGTGTTCAAGACCTGCTAAAAGCTTTGCTCTTCCACCACATCCACAGGGCCTTATGTTCTGCTGGGCACCTCTATCAGAGCAGTCGAGATGTCAATATGCTAAGTGTCTTCTTATCTGGGATGGAGTGGTGACAAGAGACATCGACAATTCTTTATGTTGTCTGGAATGGTGGTGCAGCCACCATGTCTTACCCAGGGGTGAGAGATTCCTGGGCTCTAAAGGCTACTGTCTTCTTCTGCTGCTTGCACCAAACATGTCTAAGAACGGAGCTCATTGGCTCGAGGCAAACTAAGGGACCAATATGCAATGGAGATTTGTAAATTGGACTCAATCTGCAACTTGACTCTTTTAAGTGAAAGGGATGCAGAATGCTTGTTTGGGTGTGGGCTATGCACCTCAGAGGCTTGTTGCAAAAGCTGTGCATCCCTGCATCCCTGAACTCTAGTAGGAATCTGTCATGGAACTCATGAACACACACACACACACACACACACACACACACACACACACACACACACACAGAGAGAGAGAGAGAGAGAGAGAGAGAGAGAGAGAGAGAGAGAGAGAGAGAGAGAGAGAGAGAGAGAGAGAACTAGCTACTCTACAGTCTTACTTCCCTGGTTTCAGTTTATATAGGGTTTGATACTGCTCATGGATCTCAGGCATCTACTGAGAGTTTTGGAAAGTATCCCCTTGGAGAAGACTGACAGTCACTTTTATTGTTGTTAAACAAAGCACCGAAAGCTTCTGAAGTTCTTCAGTGTTTTTGGGTGGAGATCCACATTTTCGTCTGTTACTGTTTTCGTCTAGACGGATAAGCACGCCTTAGCATTGTTCACCGTGCAGTTTGCTTTACAGAGCTTTATAGACACTACTTATTCCATAAGTGATCACGGAGCCCTGTAACAGATCTTGATTGGGACACGGTCCCATGTTACTTAGGTAGACTCTAAACCAAGGAGCTGACTCAATAAAACTTGCTGATGGTACTGGACTGAAAGTCTGTAAGCAAGGGGAAAACATGGCCATTAGTTTTAAAGCTTGGGAAATAAAGGTGCTATTTATGGGGAGTCAGGAGAGGTAAAGTAGGAAATTTGGTGTTGACTGGATTGGGCAAATTCTGCATGTGTGGGAGTGGGAAACCTTGGCAATGAAGTCAGGAGCTGGAAAGGCGGTCCACGTTAGAGATTGCCCACATGAGTGACAGCTGAAGCAATGGTCTGCTTGCCATCTGAGAATGCATGCAGGTGGACATTCAGCCAGGGTGATTCTCAGCATTAGCACTTGCAGTGGGGAGCTGGGGAGATGAGAGATAGCTTATTTCCTAGGAATGAATGAGACCTGCAGGAGAGGTAGCATGACCATCAGACAAAGGACAGGGTGACACTTAAACATTGTGACAAAGTAGGAAGAAGAGAAATGTTGTATGCAGTAACCAGTGTACAGGTGAGGGAATTGCTGCCCACCAGTCCTTAGTTTCTCAATAACATATATGAGAATGGAAGGGATCAGATGCTGGTTAGATGATTTCACCCAGTTAGGCAGGGGTTAAATTAACCCTTGCAGAGATGTAAAGGTGTGTGCGTTGGAGATTGACTAGGATAATGGAAGGAGGTGGTGGTGGAAACCTAACCATGCAGTGTATGTTGGTAATTCAATTCATTCCTGTTGGCAATTTTTCACCAACTTGAAAGCCAGGACAGGACTCCACCTCCCAGTATTAATTCTCCCTGAATCCATAGGTATTTTCTGTAGTGTTTTTGCCATTGCTGTATCTGTTTTCAGCACATAGCGGTACCCTGTAACCTCCCAACGACCACCAAATTGCTAGTGGCATCTCTTTTTCAGCTTTCCTGGCTCAGAAGTTTCCCCTTTGATTTTCCCTGTGGATGCCCATGAAAAGGAAGTACAGTGGAACTCTCAGCATCATCCTGTTTGAACAAAAGAGGGCTCAGATGTTAGCTTTGGCACATGATTTTAGCTAAGTTGTCGTGTAAGCGGAATAAAATATTCCTTTCCACTTTGAGAACCATACCCGTAAAACTTCACAACCAAAGCCCATGTGTTCCCCAAAGGCTTTCCCAGAATCTACAAGTGGTCCATTCAGGGTACTTCATGTGGTGTATTTTTAGCATGCATTGATTTCCTGAAGAAACCAGGCATCATGCTCTGCTCTGATTCTTTCAGTCATGTGACCTTAAAAGCAGGCCCTCCCCACTCCCGCCCCTGAACATTAAAAGGATAAAAAGTACTAGGAAAGCTGAAGGGACATAAATATAGAAAGTTGTCAAAGTCCCATAGGAATCCCAGGGCTTAAAAGAAACGGTTGAAACTCAGAACCCACTTCTAGGGGAAGGCGGCTGTCATCTGGTCTATGATCTCAGAGTAAGCTATTTTCCCAGTTGGGGATAAGGATGCCGGAGAGCTGCAATATACAGTCTACAAGCTGAGGCTTGTAGAGCATCACAGAATCTATATATTAATGGAAAGTAGGACAAAGTCTACTTGGAGAGGTCAAGGGTGATATCAAAGAAAAAGTGATGCCAATTGACAAAAGGCTAAACGAATGAGAGGATTCGAATAGGGGTGTGTTTGTCTGAGTTCTCTAGAGTCAAAGGACTTAATGAATCTCTCTCTCTCTCTCTCTCTCTCTCTCCATACACACACACACACACACACACATACACACACACACAAATCCCATACATCTATAACATTATACACACACATATAAAGTGAATTAATTAGAAATGACTTACAGGCTGCAGTCCAACTAACCCAACACTGGCTAGCTATAAGGGGAAATTGCAGGAATCTATTAGATGCTCAGGCCTATAAGAATGGGTCAGCTGGTCTATATGCTGGAATCCCTCCCCCCAAAGGCTCCAAAGCCAGTGAAGGGATGGATGTGCTAGTGAGGTGAGGGCAAGCAGGCAAAAAATAAAACCTCCCTTCCTTGTCCTTATATAGGCTTCCAGCAGAAGGTGCAGCCCAGATTAAAGGTGTGTCTTCCTGCCTCAAGATCAGGATCAAAGGCACATATCTTCCTACTCCAAAGGTCAGGACTAAAAGTGGCTTCACTCACTTCAAACCAAGCAGAAATCTCTTACAGGTGTGCCCTCCTTTTCTGGATTATAGTTCATTCCAGATACACTCTAGCTGACAACCAAGAATAACCATCACAAGGGGGTACCAGAGGCTCTCTCCTTCCTTTATGGCTGCATTTATTCACATGTGGAGCCGGTGTCTAGAGAGCTATCAGTGGGAGAGGACAGATGGCACAGAAGGGGAAAAGGCACGTGGATCAAGTTCATAGGCTTGATCAGAAAAGGGGGAGGGGCCAGAAGCATCAACTTCATAGGCCTGAGAGGCAGACCACGGAAAGGGGAGGGGCCCGAAGCACAGACACATTTTAGAAAATGCATTCAAAGGAGATCTTAGATGTGGAGTGACCCAGGGACCAAGGAGTCACATTTGAAAGATAGCAATGCACTCAAACACGTCAGCAGCACCTGACCTGACCATGAGCAGAAAGTGAGTGTGGAGGGGCAGGGGCTTGAGCTGACCAGCCCCTGTGACAGAGGGTGACACACAGACCACCCTGACTCACACAGTCCCCAGTCACTTGGCAGCAGCTCATCTTGGACACAGCGTTTGGTGCTACCTTTTTCTGATTTACGTGTTTCATTTTGCGTTGGCTTCTTTTTCTAATGGAAAGTATGCGTTGTGCTGCTGGAGAGGCTGCATATTTCCATTAACATAGCTCTGCCTTCTAAATCTTTATCTGTTGGATGAGCTCTGAAAGGTCAGCTTTTGTAGAAACAGAACAAAAGCATCAGGGTTAAGAAGTAAACTAAGAAACAAAAGAATTCCTGAAGTCCCAAAGTTCCCAATCTTATCTTTGCCATTAACCGGTCCTGGGGAACTAAGTGACATTACATTACACTCCCTTGTTTCTTCTTTCTAATCTGTAATGTCACTTTCCCCTCTGTGCCATGGTTTTAAATGTGAAGCCATGCAATAAATAGAAGAAAGCACTTTACAGAATTAAAAGTGATGATTCAAATATCAGATTTGATTAGGGGAGAAGATAGTATTATTATTGAAAATGTCTTTCCCAAAAGAGTACAAAGTTGTTTCAAGTGGAATTATCTGTAGACATTATTAAAAACATTTTCTTGTTTTCCTTCTGGGGTGCAATGTGACTAAAAAGCATTTTCTGCACAAAAGGCTATGACCTGCAAGTGGTTTTCCCCTGGCAGACTCTGAGCAACGTGCAAAGGAATGCAGCCATTGTAGGAGGACCTGTTTCTAGGAAAATGAATTTTGCTTTTGTTAAGAAGATGCTTGAGCAGCAACGTGGCTCAGGACTTTCACGAATGTAGACAGGGTCTTTAAAAGTTTAAACTAAAACCATGATGGCATTTCAGAAGTCAAGAGGTGACTTGGTCTTCTGAGATGCCATTACTCAATGTCCAAGGATTTACACACCAAAAATAAAACACCGTTTGCTCGACTATGGCCACTGAGTTACTTTTTCTCTGAGAATTCCCTGTGGATATATTGCCATCCTTCTGGGATGTTTAAATTGATCATGAACTTGATAAGACCTATGATCACTTAAGAGACAAATCTCCGGGTACACATGCAAATGACTTTCTTGATTGGGCTAATGGAGGTGAAATGTCCCACCCTAAATGTAGGGGTCGAGATTTCATGGGCTGGGGTGCCAGATTGAACAAGGAAAACCCAGAAAGTGTGCCAGTGTTGATCTCTCTGCCTCCTGTCGGAGGATTCAGTGTGAGCAGTGGGTTGAGTTCTTACTCACAAGCCTTCTCTGCCTTGATGAACTCTATTCTCACTCTGTAAGAAAAAAAAATAAACCTTTTCTTCTTTAAGTTGCCTTTTACATTTTTTCAAAGCAATAAAGGCAAGCAATTAATAAACCTATGTTGTGCTTTTTTTTTTAAAATCTGCCTCTTTTGACTTGGCTATAGTTTTTTTGAGTCAGAATTAAGTCATAACGGGAAGACCAGCTGAAAGGATTTGAAGCCAGAATGCCAAGCCCACAATCCTCAACTAGACTGGGTGTGGGAAAGAAATGGCACTGCATGAACTGAGAGATGATGGTCTTCCCAGAGCGAGAATCAGAGCTGAGCTGCTAAGTGGCCCCGAGTGGCCAAGATCATGGGATGACAACATCAGCTAAAATATAGAAGGGAAAGTCTACAAAACACAAAATACAAAGATTATACAATGTGACCATTCAGTTCACATCCGTTTGGATCTTCTCCTTTGCACCTGGACT
Organism: Mus caroli; assembly: GCF_978045245.1. Classification (NCBI taxonomy): domain Eukaryota; kingdom Metazoa; phylum Chordata; class Mammalia; order Rodentia; family Muridae; genus Mus; species Mus caroli. Next base: position 64,478,582 of record NW_028227267.1, read on the forward strand.
TGAGGCTGCTTGGTATCCTGGGAAACTTCAAGGATGGCTGCATCTTCCCTTTTCCTGATTCTTCATAGTGGAAATCACCTGTGCTTTGCAATAGGGAAACTATGGCTTCAACTTCCCACTCTGTCTCCTCACAGTAACATGTGTGGCTATGGGCACATGCAATGATACCTTCATCTGCAAGATGGAATATTACATCTTCCTTGGTGGATGAACTGAAATTCTAAACCATAGCTTGTAGTTCAGACCTTGTCTCCCATTCAATGTAACTTCCATATTCAATGTAATTGTCATTACGGCTCCTGTCTTCCCCATCTCTGTTGCTTCTGTGACCATTTGGTCTGTTTCATTGATCATGTCAATATTTAATGCATTATGAAGTTGAAAGAAAGGAGTCAGAGAAGTTTATATTGGGAGATATCTTGATTCCACTGCCTTTTCTCTCCTTAACATGGTCTCAGTTCTTGAAAACATCAGCAAATATCCAACAATAACCAATATGCTTGAGAGTAGCAGGGAAAGTCATCCGCATAATTAGAATGTTCTAGTCATCCATTTAGGCTGCTCTAACAAAATACAATACATTCAGCAACTTATAAATTTCTTCCCCCAAGAATCTGTTTCTCATAGCTCTGGAAGTCCAAGCTAAAGGTGCTGGCAGATTTGGTATTTGCTGAAGGTTATGTTTCCTAGTTCATAGATATCCCCTTATTATAACCCTTTACATGTTTGAAGGGGCTATCTGGTTTTCAGAGATTCCTTTGACAAGAACACTGGTTCCATTGACAAAGGATAGCCCTAAAATTAATGTTTAAAAGGTTCCACATAGTATTATCACTTTGGGGGATAGAGTTTCAACTTATGAATATTAGGGAAATCTAATCTGTTGGGTCCTGCTAATTAAGGTTAAAGTCTACTGTTATCCAGATAGCCTTCTGGGCTTGGTGCAAATGGGGGACTCCCTTTAGCAGGAAGGCTTCTCCTTTTCTGACCTTGTCTGGGGAGCATGGAACCCCTATATTCTCTACCTGCAGAATGTCACATTGCCTTGGTGAAACTGCAGGTTCAACTCCCCACCAATAAGAGTGGTTATTCAACAAGCAGCTGAGATTCTTGGAATGCCTCCCCAGGCTTATGAGACATCTCAGTACATTAGCCTTCAACCAGTGACCTTTGCCTTCCCTAGATATTCCTATCCCCTTTCACAAAACTTTATAATCCTTGGTTCACCCCAAATAAAATGCATGTGCACAAGCTCACCCCAAATGAAGAAATATGCACAAGTTAAGATAGTCTCGCTGGGCCGTGGTGGCACACACCTTTAATCCCAGCAGTTGGGAGGCAGAGGCAGGCAGATTTCTGAGTTCGAGGCCAGCCTGGTCTACAGAGTGAGTTCCAGGACAGCCAGGGCTATACAGAGAAACCCTGTCTCGAAAAACAAAACAAAACAAAAACAAAAAAAGACTTGTTTGGGCTGGCGAGATGGCTCAGTGGTTAAGATCACTGACTGCTATTCCCCAGGTCCTGAGTTCAAATCCCAGCAATCACATGGTGGCTCACAACCACTCATAATGAGATCTGATGCCCTCTTCTGGTGTGTCTGAAGACAATTACATATACTTACATATAATAATAAATTTTAAAAAAAAACTTAAAAAAAAAGATAGTCTCAGAGAGCTGTTTCATTGAAGATCCTTGGAGAAGCCCTTCCCTACCCTACCCTCACATCCTCAGAACTAACACCAGGCCTGACCCACGTCCTGCACAACCCCATCTGTTCCAGACTCTGCTTCATCCTTCCATCCTGGTGTGTAGTGGTGTCTGGATACCCTGAGAGGGAGGAGGTAGAGGACTTGGAACCATACCTGGACCCCAGCACACATACCACAATAATCATTCAGACCATGGCGGCTTTAGTTTTTTAAAATGTTGATCTTTTAGAAATTATTTCTTTAATTTTATGAGATTAGTATAATCAAACCATTTACTGCTTCCCTTTCTCTATCCAAACACTTCTCTACACCTCTCCTTGTTGGTCTTTAAAATGTTTTTTTTTTAAAGTGTGTGTGTGTGTGTATGTGTGTGTGTGTGTGTGTAACTAAGTGGAAGTACCTTTGGAAGCCAGAGGCGTTGTATTCCTTGGAGTCAGAGTTACAAGTGATTGTGAGTAACCCACATGGTTTTGGGACTCAAACTTAGGTCTTCTGGGAAAGCAGCAGTCTTGACTGTTGAGCCATCTTTCCAACCCGAGGTATAGTGTTTTCAATCATAAAAATAGCAAAGGGCTTTCCTGTGATTTGTGATTCCCTCCCCCCCCCCAAATTCTAGCTACTAGAGAAAGATTTCCAGTTACATGATATTCCAGTCAAGGCATTTATTTATTTATTTAGTTATTTACTGAACCTTATTTGTTTTTGTTTATTTATTTTTATTAGATATTTTCTTTATATACATTTAAAATGCTATCCCGAAAGTTCCCTATACCCTCCCTCTGCCATGCTCCCCTCCCTACCCACTCCCGCTTCTTGGCCCTGGTATTCCCCTGTACTGGGGTATATGAAGTTTGCAATACCAAGGGGCCTCTCTTCCCAGTGATGGCCAACTAGGCCATCTTCTGCTACATATGCAGCTAGAGATACGAGCTCTGGGGGTACTAGTTAGTTCATATTGTTGTTCCACTTATAGGGTTGCAGACCCCTTCAGCTCCTTGGGTACTTTCTCTAGCTTCTCCATTGGGGGCCCTGTGTTCCATCTGATAGATGACTGTGAGCATCCACTTCTGTATTTGCCAGGCACTGGCATAGCCTCATATGAGACAGCTATAACAGGGTCTCTTCAGCAAAATCTTTCTGGCATATGCAATAGTGTCTGGGTTTGGTGGCTGATTATGGGATGGATCCCCAGGTGGGGTAGTCTCTGGATAGTCCATCCTTTCATCTTAGCTCCAAACTTTGTCTCTGTAACTCCTTCCATGGGTATTTTGTTCCCTATTCTAAGCAGGAATGAACTATCCACCCACTGGTCTTCCCTCTTCTTGATTTTCTTGTGTTTTGCAAATTGTATCTTGGGTGTTCTATGTTTCTGGGCTAATATCCACTTATCCGTGAGTGCATATCTAATGACTTCTTTTGTGATTGGGCTACCTCACTAAGAATGATATTTTCCAGATATATCCATTTGTCCAAGAATTTCATAAATCCATTGTTTTTAATAGCTGAGTAGTTCTGCATTGTGTAAATGTACTACATTTTCTGTATCCATTCTTCTGTTGAGGGACATCTGGATTCTTCCCAACATCTGGCTATTATAAATAAGGCCAGTCAAGGCATTTATGTTAACAATAACCTCATACATAGAGTTTTCTAAGAGAAGAGAGGACATTATGAAACAACCCTTGACCAGCATAGGGTATTGGCTCTGTGTAAGGCTCCTTATAAATTAACACATTTAATCCTTACAACAAATAAAAATGTGAATGTGTTACTTTCTTTGTAAGTGAGGAGATGGCAGTTTAGAGTAGCTAATGTGTTTTTGCTCATGAATACATGGTAGAGAGGTTGCATACACAGTAATATCTATTTGATGTCAAAGTTCATGTTTTATTTAACATGTGAGTTGAATAAGTCTAATTTCAAAAGAGATTTTTTGTCTGTCTCAGAGATGGTCTGTAGATGGTTTACACAGAGGCATCTTTTCCTTAATAGTGCTGGTTTTAGTGTTCTGTCTTTAGCCTGTCTTCCTTTCCCTGGGATGGCCTTATCTTCTTTTTACCTTGGGTACCACTGAAGTGTTGCAAAGGCAAAGCATGTGATGTTCCAGTTTCACAGGCCAGAATAAAGGAATCAGTCTTATTTTTTAAAAAACCTGCTGTGTCTGGGAGTCTTTCCAGTAAGTTTTACATGCTCATAGAAGGCAATGGCATGAACTTTCAGGTATAGATTTACAAAAAAGCGTCGTGAAGTGTGTGAAGAGCTGGAAGTAGCAAGTTACATTCTGTCTACAGTCTGAAAGCGAGCACAATGAGCATGAGCTTGCTAGTGCCCAGCTTCCCGTCTCCACTGAGCAGTCAAGCTTCTGCCCACAGTTAGAATGGGCCCCGCATCTAATCGAGACCCTTCCCCACAAACGTGCTCAGAGGTACCTCCCTAGGTGATTCTAGATTTTGCCAAATAAACAGTCTCATTAATCATCACAATGACATAAAGCACTTTAATTTCTCCCTCTCAGTTCTCCTAGGTCCTAACCTGAATCCAGCCAGACTCTGTCATCTTGCTTAGTCTCATGCTAGTTTCAAACACCACTGGCGCAGACTCTGAATTTTCATCCCTGGTATCTTCAGCACCATGGCGAGCGACACGCTTATAGAGAACTTTTGTTTCAACCTTTCAGATATAAAGGAAACATGTAAACCTAAAGGAATATAAACAAAATGGCCTCAAGGATCTGCCTGTACTACAGACAGGAGGGAGTTGAAAGATTTCCTTCTAAACACTTATTTTTATACCCAGATTGGTGTTGCTCTTTACCTTAATCAAAGAACCCTTTCCTCTCAACACTTGTAGTTCGCTTTTGTATTTTGATCATATTTGTCCCCTCTTCCCACTTTGCAATCCAACCATGTCCTATTTTTTCAAACCCTTCAATTTGAACTGCTGACATACTCCTGGATGTGACACCTTTATTGGAGGGTGGCCAACCCATACAGGGTCCTGTACTCTTGAAGAAAGCCTACTCTCCTTCTCACAGAAGCTTTCAAGTGCAAGATCTCCTTAGCTATGGGTGGTGGGCAGTAGTCAGTGCAGAGAAGCACAGCTGGTCTAGATAATGAGAGTAGGAGAGTGACTGTGGAGTGCCCAGCCTTAAATGAGACACCTGTAACAACTTCTACCAGGCTCAAAGAACATCATGGAGTGGAGAACAATAAAAGCCAGAGGACAGGAGGAATGCTTTGAAATGTTTTCACTCATGTGTTCACAGCAGCTGGGCCTATTTTCAAGGGATCAAGTCAGTCAAAATTGTAGCATGGAGGGTGGAGGGGCTCCTGAGGCTTCACCACAGCTGAAGGGCTATTGGTAATGTGACTTCTAGGGTCATGGGGGGCACTTTCACTTTTCTACCAGGATGTGGCTGCTGGTAACTGATGCAGGCATTGATAAATGAATTCAGTGGGCTATATATTTTTAAAGGTAGGAGGAGCACGTGTGGGAAAGAATCTGGGGGAGCTGTGCATGGATGTGATCAAGACACATTCTATAGATATATGAGACTATCAAAGAATAAATAAAAATATTAAACAAATAGAAGGCAAGTTAATGCTTTTTGCATGAGGCAGTGTGGTCAAGGGGCTAAATATCTACATACTACATTACACTTAAAAATTCCATCAAGGAGGATAAAACATAAGTATAATATGTATGTGTATATACACACATATATGTTCATATATATGAATATAGGTATATATACGTTCATTTGATTCTTGTTCACTTTGGTACACATTCTTATTCATGTTGGTACTCAACCTTGATAGGCCTACTAATATAACAAAATAGACTAGGCATTTTAATTGCTGTTCATTGCTTCTTGCTGTCTAGCTGGCAGTGTTTAAAAAAGTCACTTTAATTCTCTGAGATTTACTCCCTCCTGATAAGTGGTCAGACCATGAGATCCCCAAGCCCAGTGGCTCTTCCTTTCTCCAGCTTTTAGCTTTTTGCTAATTCAGATTGATATCTCAGGAACATTTCAGAGTGTCCTTTTGTCAGTGAGCAGCTCAGAGTCTGGTATTACCTATGTTGTCTGCATATAATTAGATTTATATGGTCCTAGCAGATGGAGACGCTGGAAGTCTCGCCTGCAGCCTCATATTGATGAGAATCTAATTCCATTTGACTTAATGGTGTCCCTAATTGAGCCACAGAGTACAGAAAGGGCAGCTTCACTTTCCTGAGAGCGTCATGAGATCTGAGTGGCATTTGTGGCTTCCTGAATAATTAAGCTGGTACTAGGATACAATTTCTCTCACTAGCCCCTAAGTTCTCCATGTTACCACTCTGCAGCCACAAAACACATTACACTTCCTTTTGGTATTGTTTATTCTGTCCAATATAAACTCCAGCACCTTGCAGAAACTTAGCCCATCTGCATCCCTGATGACTCCTGCATTCCAATATGCAATTTGCAGCAGGTTTTTTTTTTCAAGTCAAATATCTCAACTTATAACATCACGTTTCAGAGACTTGTAACATGTGAGGCTTCTACACTTTCCCTCCTCTCTTCTCTGGTCCCATCTCTTCCTTTCTCTTTGTCTGTCTCATGTTCTCTGCCATTCTGATGGCATGTTGCTATTCATATCTCCCCTTGGCGTTACTCAGAACTAGGACTCTAAAACAGCTACAGGTTTAGGTCAATAAGACTATAACCCAATGAGCTGTAAATGGATACAAAACCACAGCTGCGAATTTGACATCAAATTTCCACAGCAGGTCAGCTCTTTTATAGCTTTGGATGGCTTCCACCCGGAAGAATCATGTTTACCTCCACAGCTGGAATGCAGGTGACATTTCCATCTCCTGGATGTAGCCCTCCTATGTCTCTAGGGCATATTCATTGATCTCTACAGAGATAAGTTCATCTCAGGATTATTATTTTTGGTTTATAGTGTTGTCTGTTTTATTATGTTTCAATGATGTGTTTTGCTAATTTATCCGCTACCTTTTTGAAAGCCCACATGGTCCCCATTTCTTCATGACTTATTAAATTTGTGTTATTTCTTTTTGCTGGAGTATGTCCTGACTAAATTTTTTTAAGGGATGGTCTGCTCATAGTGACCTATCTGAGTCTCTTGATATCTGCAGTTATCTCTTTTTTTCCTTCTTCTTGCATGGTGATTTGACTATGTCTAAGATTATTTTGCAAGTAATTTTCCTTAAGAAATGACACAGTTTCTCCATATTGTCTGGCTCTCAGTGTTACTAAATAGATAGTCCTTGAATTTTGATTTTTTTCTGTAGTGGTTTAACTTATCTGTTTGATTCCTGTTTTGCTGAGGGAAGGTTTTTTTGTGGGTTTTTTTTTTTCTGGGGTTTGTCTACTTATTTGTTTACAGAATGAAGGTCTTTTTGTTTTCATTGTCTGACAATCATTGAAATGAATATTCTTTTTATTATTGAGAAATTTTCTTCTAGTACATATTTAATAAATTCTCCAAAATATCCATTTTTGTTAGTAATTTTTTTCATGTGAACTCTAAGAATTCTAGATTGATCTTCTGTGTTATTTAGCATATATGCAGTCTGTCTTGGCTGTTTTTATTTTATTTTGGAGGAAATACTTAGCTCATGAGCTGATTGTCTTGCCCCATCACTTCAGCATATTCTACAGGCACGTGCCACCACAAATGTCAACAATCTCTAGCTTTGCTGTCAAATTCACTCATTGTACAGTTGTGTCTATTCATAACTCAGCCTAAATGATATAGGTTTACTTCTTTAAGAAATGTATATATTTAAAAAATTTTAAATTAAATTCCTAAGATCTTTTATTTTCCCTTTTTTGGGGGGTGGTATTCCTACCTTCTAAAATATGAAATTTGTGTTGACTGTTTATTAAAAACCTGTTTCATGTATTATTGTCCTCAATCCCAGGTCTCCAGGTGTTGCATCCCCCTTCTCCCCAGTGCTCCCTGTAGTGCTCAGAGTTCCCCAGAGAAACAATACCAAGATGCCTTTTACCCAGAATGCTCTGGATGGTGAACTAACCAAAATGGAGGCATTCTGGCTTGGCTCAGACTCACTGATGTCTGTCCTCTGACTTACCTGACTGTAGTCCTTTGGTTTTATGGATTAAATATCACGTAAGATCTGGAGGAGGTGCTTGTCTATTTTAATTCCAAGGGTATTTAGACCCATTAGCCATTTCTACTAATCCCTGGCAGTCAGCGTTGTGGGTTTTTTTTGTTTTTGTTTTTTTGTTTGTTTGTTTGTTTGTTTTTTTACCAGCGTAGGCCTGTTGTTATTTGCGTAGCCACACCATGGTTCCACTCACTTCCGTGGCCATTTTTCTCTTAGCTGTGGCTTCTCTGTGGTTCCATTAGCTTCATATAATTGTAGAATGTTCAGTACTCACTTCTGGCTCAGGAACTATCAACAAATTGTTTTCAGTGTTTTGGTGAAGGGTGTCAACTGGTTCTTCCTGGGGAACATTGCTAATGGAGGCTGAACCTGTCATTCATTATAAACTAATTCATCTACTAAAACATGCCCGTCTTCCCAAATACTGCAACCACACCTAGTATTTTACCATTAAAAAGACTTATTTTTATTTTATGTGTACAAAAGATTTGGCTGCATTCATGCATGTGCACCATATGCATACAGTGTCCCTGGTAGAGTGCACTTAAGAGGGCATTAGATTCCCTGGAACTAGAGTTGCAGATAGTTGTGAGCCACCATGTGGGTGCTAGCTAGGAACCAACCAGGTCCTCTGTAAGAGCCGCAAGTGCTATTAATCACTGAGTCATCTCTGCCACCTCATGGTTTGTCACTCATAGTGTGACACAAATAGTGTGAGCCACTATTGACTATAAGTTACTTCAACCAATTGAATGTGATCAATGCCCTAGAGCTATCTATAGCTACCCAAACTGAAATGTTAAAATTAGGATCGGTCGGTACATCCATGACAATTAATTCCTGAAGTGAAGATGTCTCTGTCTCTAAGCTGGACTCCTCTGAATCCATCCCCACATGGGTTCCTTGAGTTGTATTTCAATGCATTTGTAAAAGTGAGTAGCTATTTCAGTGAATAAGCCTTCTTTTTAGTTTGACTTTGTAATTAGGATCCTATCAACAGCCAAAATCAATTCTTTGGAGGGGTGAAATCAATGAAGGGCAGTGGGGCGGGACATAATCAGCATTGTGGTTTCCAAAAGAGGCAATTCTTTCCAGTGATGGCAGGGTACTATTTCAAAGCAGGTCCTGGTCTCTTTCAATAGAGGTGGAGCAATGCTAAGGCTGTGGGGTTTCAGATCTGGGACCCAGTCTCTTCAAAGTCACCCTTCCTAACACCCTTCTTAACAGTCTTCTCTCTCTTCATCACAAATTAAATTTTTACAGACAAAAGGCTGTAAGCTTCAGCTGTTATACCACTCAGCAACCCTCTGCTCCTGCTTCAGTTATAACAGATGCACCAGAGTTGTTTAAAGAAATGCTGGTGAGTAGGGGAATGGGCTCAATTGGTGAAATGCTTGCAGCACCACCATAGTGGCCTGAGTTTAGATCCTCCCAACCTTTGTGCAATAAGCTGGGTATGGTGGTGCACACCTTTAATCCTGATGCTAGGGAGGCAGAGATAGGAGGATTCTTGGCCAGCCAGATCAGTGAGCTCCAGGTCCAATGTGATATCTTTTCTCAGAAACAAGACAAGGCAAAGCAAGGCAAGGCAAGACAAAACACAGAGAGTGATAAAGCTACATCAGATTGATCTATAACCTATAAAGGTACACACATGCATACACAAAACATTTATATATGCATATATCTCACATATATAACACACACACTCCCCCAAAAGTCAAGGATTGAAAGTGCTTAATTTCTTACTGTTTTAAGTAGACAATTCAACTTCCTCTCAAGTCAATTATTTTTTTGTAAGTGAACTTTGAACTTTTGGGTGCAGTTAGAAGTAGCCATCTCACCCCTATAGCCCTAATATCTATGAAGGGGTTCAGTGTGTTGATGCAGTTGGCACTTGGTTTGGCTAATCACTCCAAAAAGCACTATAATTTATGTGGCTGTAGATCATCCTTTGAATAATCCATGACTGCACGAGTACATAGGTCCACTGTGGATCTGAGTGGGCTCATCAAAGCACCAGTCGGTCTTCTGCTCTCTGCTATGTTTTAGTACAATCGTGTGTTTTATGTTCTTTCCATGACTTTGATGACATCATTGGACAGAATTCCTATAGAATCATATTGGAACACTTAGATGGTTTTATTACTAAATTCTGTTTGTTATCTCTCTTTTCAAAAGACTTTATCTGTGTTAGTAGGAAATTATGTATCCTCTGATTTTTTCAGCTTCTGTTTTGTACCAATGACCTATTTACTTTTTTAAATAATTAAAATCTTTGGATTATAATATAATTATGTCTTTTCCTCCTTCTCTTTGCTCCCCTACAATCCCCTTGCTCTCATTTAAATTTATGGCCCCTAGTCCTGCAGTGACTTGATGTATCAGTGTGTGTGTGTGTGTGTGTGTGTGTGTGTGCGTGT